>NC_083097.1:130487480-130787480 GCF_949774975.1 Lagenorhynchus albirostris
TGCCCTCTTGGAACACTTGAGAAATAGTATTAGTAGCTGCTTATATTCTCAGCAATACTCTCCACTGTTAGCCATTTGTCGTGTGCATGAAGACTAAGCATGAAGCTCGAGCAGCCACTCTGGACAGTAAGCCCTCAACACCTTCCTGAACAAGTTGTGGAGATGGACACTCTATGCCGTACGTTCAGTTTAATTGATTCCTTAAGCCCTGGCAGTGCTTTTGGCTTAATTACTCATAAAACGGAAGCAAGGATACTTGAGGTCTAACATCATTTTCCAGCTCAGTAATCTACGTGTGGCCAACCCTGTAACATTACATTTAATGGTTTTCAAAGGCGTGGGAGGGTGTCTGCGTGGCTTATCGTGAACCAGTGCTCAGACGTGGTCTAGAATCCCCGTGTAAAATAACTGCTTGGGTTTGAGCTGTAGATTTTCACATGAGGAACTGAGCTGCTGAACACTTGAGGGACAAGCCAAGTGATAAGAGGAGTGTGGAGGTAGCAATGGAAGGAAAACAGATCGGTAGTCTTTGCTAAGGAGATGTGACCTGGATGGAGGAGAGGTGGGACCATGAGAGGTCCAGCTGCAAAGGATCCTTGGTTATAAAGGCCCTGGCTACCTAAGCAAATGAGAATTTAATGGAAAGTTATGGGAGCTGGATCCCACATGGAGAAACTCTCAGAGGTTTTCAGAGTATAAGACAGGCTGGAGGATTCGGTTTTGGACAGGGCAGGAACCAAACAGAACTGGGGAAGACCGGGCAACAGGAACCACAGCGATGGCTCTGTGGCCGTGAGAGCCTGGCTTGTCTATGGGTTGGTTTTCCATCAACTCTTCCTTCTCTCCCTGCAGTATGTTTCAGATTCAAAGTCTCAGGAGAAGGTCCAGCTGGTTGAGCACAGGCTACAGGTCTGCTTCCTGAGTTTCTTGAGAGTGAGGAGAGGAGGGTTCTGGTGACTTTAGCTTCTGTCTTGGGAGGTGGGCACTTGGAATTACCCTCCCTTCGTTACACACAGTGGTGTAGAGGTCAATCCCCAGGGGGAATTGGAATGTTAGTAGGATGGAGGAAATGGATGTAGGCACCCATAGCATGTTAAACGACTAAGTTAATGACTTATAAATTGAGTCAACTTTATTTTTTCTTTTGAGCTTTGTGTAAATAAATTTTGCCTTAGAAACCTAGAAGGTTTCCCCAGGCAGCTCCTCCATCATCAGAGTGCCTGTCGCCCCTTTGTATTTCTCTTGGTTAGCTCTTGTCACACTGCCTTGAGAGTATCTGTTCTTGAGGCCATTTCTGAACTAGCCCAAGAGTTCTTAGGGACGAGGATGGGTCCTATTCATATTTGTGTTCTTAGGCCTAGCAAAGTGCTTAACACATAGAAAACATTTGATGACCCATAGTTGTATGAAACAGTATGTGTGGGTATCTTACTGGAAACACAGTTATGAGCAGCTGGGAATTTCAAGGGGTAAGTGTTTGGGGGTAGAAAACATTTCAGCATCATTTTGTAGCATGTGCATGTTTAAAACGCTCTCCACAAAGGCAAGCAGATTTGAAAGTGCAAGAGTCGTAATGTAAAGCACAGGGACTTATGCACTCTGTATTTCAGCTTTTATTCACTTGATTTTTGAAGAATTTTTTTTTTCCCCACAAAAGCCTTTTTCACTTAGGACATTTCCTTGCCTTGTTTAGTATTACTCAAATATTTTCTCTTTAATCTGGAGAAACATTATCCTGTTCCCCAGGATACTTCATATTTCTGTAAACCCCGAGGTCTTTGCTGGGATCCATCTCCATGGTTCTAAGAAGAAACTTGAACTATTTGGGGCATCCATACGCCTGGTAAATTTAGCTACAGTGGCCATGTATAAATGATTTATTTCAGTCGATCTTTAGTCCTAGATAGGTATTCTCATGCATCAGTGCAGAATTCCAGAGTCTGGATTTTAACATAAAATTCGATCCTTCCGTTCCTCCCCCACCCCGTTTAGTGAAGTGATGGGCAAGGGATTGTGGAGAATGGAGACCTTTGTGATTCTAGATTTCTGCCTTCCTGGTCTACTTAGAGTGAGCAACAGAAACTGACTACAAGCAGAGAAGAAATGTGCTGAAGGCACATGGGACAACCCCCCACGATGGTCTGAAATGCTGGGGAACTGGGCAGCCAGGACCAAGGCTGGAGTTGCAGACAGATTCTGCCCACAGAACTAGACTGCTGAGGTCCCAAAAGGTGCTGCCGCCGACTCTGGACACCACAGCATATGTGGTTGCTGCTAGCACACTGGATACTACTGACCCTGCTTCCCCTGGGAATGGGGAATTTTCCTCCATCACTTGCCCTCAGAAAGGATTCTTCACAGTCTCAGCTTACCTGCTTCTCTTGCTGCTGTTTCAAAGTCCTGGATGGGACTACCTGGGCAGATGGACCTAGGCCATGTCCCATGCCCTAGCTTCAAGGTAGTCTGGGAAAGCAAGCATCACGTTTAAGGCAATGCCTCCTAACAAGATGCTTAAGGAGGAGAGAATTCCCCAAACACAGAAAAGAATTTCATCCGCTGGGTCACGAGAGTAAAAATGTGCAAGACATTTGACTTTTAAGCCATTGTTGATAATAGTAAGAAAATCATCTCTTTGATGTTTTTGGATCCTGATATTAAAATGTTTTGTTGGTGCAGCACAGCAACATGGATGGATGGAAGGACTATGACAGGATCTACTATTTTTCCTTGGGTGTCTGAATGAAGTGTCATTGGCTTTGAGGCAAGGTTGCATAGAACCTGATGCAAAGGCTCTAGATCCTGGCTTTTAATCTAGGCTTTGCCACTTAGTAGCTGGGTGACAATTATTACATCTCTCCCAGCCTTGGTTTCCTCATTTGTAGAATGGAGATGACCTCAGCACCTCCCCTCAGACTTAAGGTTTTTGTGAGATGACATCTATAATGCTCTTAGGATAGTGCCAAGCATATTATAATGCTTAATCAATAGTAGCTATTATGAACCAGTTGGAGAGACTTGAGTTAGGGGATTGGCCAGAGGAGTCAAAATACAAGGGCTGCTGATGCCCACGATGTACCAGACATGTACCTTTAAGAATAATCTGGGGTGTGGGTGGAGTTCCCCGGTGGCCTAGTGGTTAGGATTCCAGGCTTTCACTGCTGGAGCCTGGGTTCAGTCCCTGGTCGGGGAACTGAGATCCCACAAGCCGTGTGGTGCAGCCAACAACAGCAGCAACAATAACAGTAAGAATAATTGTGGGGGGGGGGAGGACATAATGAAAGCTGAAGTGAGTGACCTCCAAGTTGGATTACCTCTATCCAACAAGATGGGCAAATTCCCAAACACCAGCTGGCCACATGTGCCTGAGAATACAGTCTGCTTTCAAAGTACAATTAAACAGGAAAAGATTCAGTGATGTCAAGTTGTAGACTCACGCTGATGCCTCATCTGCTCAGTTTAGGCACAGAGATTAACCAGTGCAGGGGAACATGGTTTATTTCCAGTTTACAGAGTTTTTTTGGGGGGGTGGGGGGGCTGATGTCTTTATAGGACTCAAAAGGAAGGTGTTCTCAGCCACAGATGATCTCAGCAACCTTTATTTAGGTTGGGATTCTGGGAATGTAATCAGTCTGGACACACTCATATTTCTATTTTTGTTCCAGTTATCCAGCAAATAATAAATAGGTTTTATTTCTGCTAAGTGCTAATTTAAGAAGCATCTCTTTTTAAAGTTATTCATTGGGAGAAAATATAAAAGATGCTATTAGTACATCTTAAGTGAAATGACTCACCTCTTCAGGTATGTTATCAATTTTATTATTATTTGGCATTTAAAAAAAATGAAGAATAAGAATGAATCGCCCAAGAAAGAAAGACAGATTCTAAGAGAAGCACCTACATTTGTTTTCCCATAACCGAGGATCATTTGAGTTTATGTAAGCTGTTACTTCAGAGTTAGCGCATCACCTCTACAACTGCCGCATTTAGAGCTGGGTTGATTGTAAAAAACATCATTTAAATGTTTCCATGGAGGGATTAGGGATGGAATATGTACACACTGGTCACCCAGGGAGAGGTTGAAATCGTCATTTACCTCTAACGGAAGCAAGGAGTGTAATTAACAACCATTGGCACGTAGCAGTTGAGCGTTTTGTGGTGGTGACAATGATTCGTCCCTGCTTCCTACAGCAACCAGAGGAAAATTAAACCCAGGTCTTACGACTTTAAGGCAACTACAGAATGTAAAATTCAAAATTCACCTCATCTCCTGTTCTACTAGCTCACCTTCCTTGTATCCCTCCAACATTCCTCCTTCTTCTGCAAGCAGTAGTTTTCACTCTGTATAGCTTTTCACCAGAGGCTTCCTAATTTACACAGGGAATTTGGTTAATGCAGTGAAGGCAAATAGGCTTCAACTCTCACGTTTCAACCTGACACTGATTGCTAGTGGTTTCTAAATAAAGTTGGTTCTAGGCACAGTGGGAAGGAGGGCAGTGGTTGGTTAGTAGTACCTACTGTGGGTTGGAGAGGAAGGTCATCCATTTTGCCGTCCTCACCCAGGGCAAAGATGGCAAGGTCAGGAATTGGATCTGGCCTTGGCTAAATCATAATGTCCTGTGAGATTCTGGACAAAACTCAGCATTACAGCTTTCTTGAATGCCAGTTTGGGGGATGTGAGAGAAACAGTCTGTCATACAAAATTCACAAATCTGTTATAGAGATCAAAAAAGATTTGAAAGAATGGGATCAGTATAGTATAATGTTACATTCCCATTTGGAAAGAAATACAGATTTATGTAAATTAGATTCAGAGCTCCATGGTAAATATATTGATCTATTTTACAAGTGTAGAAGTTATAGGGAAAGCAGAGCTTGGAGTCTTTGAGTGGAAATGGGAGAACTGTAGGAAGTTAGAAATGAAAGGAGCTTAGGTATTATCTAGAAAAATGGTTTTCATTTTTTAAAAAATCTGTGAAACCCCCTTTTCCCGTCAGACAAAATCCCTTATGGCTCCCAATACAATAAACCAATAAGTGATGCTATTCTGTTTGAAGCTCCTATTTCTTACCAGGCTTACCAGGACTCTTGGTGTAGAGTAAATGCCGTTAAATACGTTTGAATTTAATTAGGTGCCCTAGAAGTCTTTGGAAAGCGGTATTTAAACTTTCCCAGCATGTTAAATTGCCCAGCTGTACTTACGATGCCTTGGACCTTGGCCACCAACATGTGTGACCAAATTCCCCTCACAGAGGCACGGAAGAGAGGTACTTGTGTGGTGGAGATGGGAATGATAGGATGCCTAATATGGGGGGAATAAAAGATTTATGTGCAAGAGAAAACTGCATCATAATTGTATTATAAACATGAGGGCATAAAACATCAACTGTTCCATCTGTAAAATCCTTGAGTGGAATGAGTAGTCCTGACAGAACCTTTGTCTTACTCTCCATCCATCCAAAAAATATTTATTAAGCACCTACTGTCTATCAGACACCAGGGATACAGTTCTAGGCAAACCCGATGAACTCCTTGTTTTCCTGGAATGTATATTTTGTTGAGCGAGACAGAATAAACCAAGATAAAAATGTAATTTCAGATGGTGTTATGTGCAATGAAAATAAACAGTGTTTTTGTACAAAGGAACTGAGGGTGGAGCTTATGAACAGCAAGGACTCCATACTTCTTCAGTGAATCAATAAAGGCTTTTTATGGGTCACCAGTGGCCACAGAGCACAGGTTGACAGCACATACTATAAAGAATATCAAGAGTAAGAGCCATGTCCATTGTAATCTTAGAGTCCCCATGGGGCACAAGAGAAACTTCATTTGCCTGATGGAGTGGGAGTTTGGCTCAGAGGATTGTGACCAGAGCTTTTATGTCTTTCTGTTTCTGCACTCCCTGGCAACATTTCTGTTTCCTACAGTGATGTTGTAAAAGCTATTCAGTCTTCACGGTGATGGAGCGCAGAGGAGTTGCGCTGGGAATTTATGGCTGCTGGAGAGGGGGCGCTCTGTTATTAAAGTTATAACAGGATAACTTTATTAATAAATTTTGTTGACTGAGGAAAAGGCAGAGCATTTAGGGATCTAGAAAACAAACGGGAGAGAGAGTAGGGCTCAGAGCTCAGAGAAAGTGGTTATAGAAGAGAATTCAAGGTCGAGAATAGAAGAGGACTGAGAAGCAATCGGACCAACAGAGAAGCTTCAGGAGCCAGAGGACAAAAGCTGGTTTCATTGGTACTGCGGTTCTGCCGCATCGTGGGAAGGAAAATGGGAATAAGGTATCCCATGTGAATCCTGTTTCAAAAACACATAGTTCACTAAAATGAACCAGCAATCTGACCCAAAAAAAGACGCCTTCAATTTGAGGTGTTTCGCATTTGTGCTTTTTGAAAAAACAATGTGTGGTGTCAACTGTCGACTGAAAAAATATGCATAACCTAAAAGTTGAGAATTATGTTTTATTTGGTGGAGAAAACTGAGGACGTAAGTCTGGGAGGCAGCCTCTCAGATAGCTCTAAGGGGACTGCTCCAAAGCAGTAGGGGAGGAGCCAGGATATAGAGTTTTTGCAACAAAAACCAGGTAGTTGAAATATCAAAAGATTACTGTCCATTAAAGAAAACCAGACATCTTAAGTTAATGAATTTAGTGCTTCTCTGTGTGTGGGAAGATTCAAGAGCCTGGGCTCAATGAAGTCACTCCTTTGATATGCACCTTAACTATCTGGGGCCAGTATCCTGCTTTTCTCCTTCCTGAAACCCTGCAGGGTGCATAGTCAGGACAGCTGCGGTGGCTGATGGCTTGATGGCTGCAACATCCTTTGTTTACTGATATAACAGGTGACATTCTTCATCACAAGAGAAACAATGTCACAGAGTTGTGAAGTCCCTCTCCTTTCCCTCACCCTGCCATCCTTCCCTCCTGGCCTTGGTCCAGGGCTTAAGTTGAGAGAGGAAGACAGGTGATAAATGCCCTTTTCACCTTCGTGTCAGTCTGGTGAGATGGGAGGACCCCTCTACCCTGGCAGGTCCTGGTGATTGTACAGGTAGGGAGATGGTGGCGAGGTCTTGGGACTTGTGTGTTCAGCCTTGGCCGGGCTGCCAGGCGAGGCACACCAGGTCAGCAGGAGGTGCCCAACAGGAGGCCAAAGGAGCAGCTGTCCCGGCTTCATTGTTACCGTTAAAACGTTGTGGTCAAATCTCTTTACATCTCAACACTAGCACCTTAGAACTCTAGAACATTCGTAGGCCCCAGAAGCCCATGGAATGCAGGAAGTGTTTGGATTTACCATTCTGTTTCCCATCTTCGTGTCTGGAGGTCTCCGGTATCCTGTTGTTTGTGTGAGCATGCATGTGCTTTGCTGGTATTTCTCCTTGCACCACCTGCCTCCCGTCCTTGGCTCTCCCTTTTAAGCCTGCCCTCCGAGGGTCAAATTTTTTCACCTCCTTTCATCCTTCAGGACCCTTGACCAGATTTGATGCTTTTCCCACCATATTTCCCTGTCCTAGCAGTTATCCTCGGTTATTTATTTATTGGTTTATTGGCTGCGTTGGTCTTAATTGCGGCACGCGGGATCTTTTGGTGCAGCACAGGCTCTTCGTTGCAGTACGCAGGCTTCACTCTAGCTGTGGCATGCGGGGGCGTGGGCTCATTAGTTGTGGTACGTGGGCTCTCTAGTTGTGGTGCGCGGGCTCCAGAGCATGTGGGCTCTGTAGTTGCGGCATGCGGGCTCTCTAGTTGTGGCCCACGGGCTTCGTTGCCCTGTGGCATGTGAGATCTTAGTCCCCTGACCAGTTATCGAACCCGCGTCCCCTGCGTTGCAAGGTAACCTAGTTACCAAGGTAACCAGCACTTACCATATGCCAGTCACTATGCCAACCACTGGACTGGCCACCAGGAAAGTCCCCAGAAAGCCTCAGTTTGAAGTTTCTGTGTTTTTAACTCCATTCTTATACATGCTAATCTTCATTTTAACAGAGGGCAGCCTCAGGCACCGAGCTCTCAGCAGAAAATAATATTTAGGTAGAATTCTTTTTTTAACATCTTTATTGGAGTATAATTGCTTTACATTGTTGCGTTAGTTGCTGCTGTATCACAAAGTGAATCAGGTATATGTATAAATATATCCCCATATCCCCTCCCTCTGCGTCTCCCTCCCACCCTCCCTATCCCACCCCTCTAGGTGATCACAAAGCACCGAGCTGATCTCCCCCATAGCAGTGCTATGCGGCTGCTTCCCACTAGCTGTTTTACATTTGGTAGTGTATATATGTCCATGCCACTCTCTCACTTTGTCACAGCTTACCCTTCCCCCTCCCCGTGTCCTCAAGTCCATTCTCTACGTCCGCGTCTTTATTCCTGTCCTGCCCCTAGGTGCTTCAGAACCTTTCTGTGTTTTTTAGATTCCATATATATGTGTTAGCATACGGTATTTGTTTTTCTCTTTCTGACTTACTTCACTCTGTATGACAGACTCTAGGTCCATCCACCAAACTACAAATAACTCAATTTCGTTTCTTTTGATGGCTGAGTAATATTCCATTGTATATATGTGCCACCTCTTCTTTATCCATTTGTCTGTCGATTTAGCTAGCATTTAACAAAATTTTAATTGTTATTTACTGAGAAAAACTTTTCAGTACGATTTTTATTGGTGTTATTCTTATGGTTAATGTCAATTTATGGTGATATTGGTTTTCTACTTAAGGCAGCAATTTATTGTTTCCTGTTACAGTACATTAATTTAAGTGAAACCAAAGACTGAGTTAAAGAAAAACGTGACCTAACTTATATTTTAGCTTTCATGCAGAGATGGCAAAGGTCAGGAAGGGGTCTGCCAGTGACTCAAGTCTGTATCTTTTCAGTCCTTGCCACAACTCTGTCAGGAAAATGCTGTTTTAATCTCAATTAAGTTATTACAAAATTGAGATTTAAAGAGGTGAAGTAATTTGGTCAGGGTCAGTCAGCTAGCAAGTGAGAGATGGGAATTGAACCTAGGCCCATCTGACTACAAATCCCATGTTTTTAACTTTGAGGACGTAGACCTCTATTGACCAGATATCTGGCAGCAGGTGAGAGGAGGATTCTAGAATGTTAGATGTAGAATGACCTTTGCAATCTTTTGGTCCATTGTTGTCATACATTTTTTACCACCAACTCCTCTTTGATTATATATTTTGAATTTTTTAAAAGAACAAACTAGATTTAGTAAGTTATAGTTAATGTATTCTCCTGGTTATTATAAATCAAATAAAGATATGCATTGTCCTCTGAAGCTTTGGATCAGCTTGAAAGAACTAGTATTGCCTTGGGGTCATATGAAGTATGTTGAGAATAGATTGTGAACGTCAGCTAGCATCTTCATGGATTCCTGGGCTTCTGAGGTTCCTAGGTTGAGAATGACCAATCTAGATCACCTCCCTATTTACTAAGACACAGAGAAAGGGAGTGGTTTCATCACATGTGAGTAAGTGTCAGGGTCCAAAATGGAGGCCAAAAAAATTCCTCCTTCATCCTGAGAAGGTGCCCTTTCCTTTGGCCACGTTGTTCACCTCTGCCCCATTCCTCTAAAAGCATTGGTCCAAGCATTGGTCTTGTTTTCTACTGCCCCTGATCCTTGGCTGCTTCTCATTCATTGACCCAACATTTGTAGCTTTTAGTTGAATCTCATCTTCATTGTTTTTCACTCTGGGAAACACATGCACCTCAGGAAAGTGGTCGTAAGATAGCTGTCGAGTAATCGTGACTTTGGCCCCAGAAGAATGCTCTGGATTTCTCTCCAAGTCCGTGTCTTGTTTTTTTTTTTTTTTTTTTTTTATGCGGTACGCGGGCCTCTCACCGTTATGGCCTCTCCCGTTGCGGAGCACAGGCTCCGGACGCGCAGGCTCAGTGGCCATGGCTCACGGGCCTAGCCGCTCTGCAGCATGTGGGATCTTCCCAGACCGGGGCACGAACCCGTGTCCCCTGCATCGGCAGGCGGACTCTCAACCACTGCGCCACCAGGGAAGCCCCCGTGTCTTGTTTAATGACATCACTGTGTACGCTGTTGCCCATCTAAGCCTTATTCAAAGAGCCTCCCCCATCTCACCTTTGCTTCTCTCTCCAGGCTTATCATTTACCATTCCTCCAACACATGTCACTCACTCTGGCAACACCGAACTACTCCCCCTGGACTTACCGTGTTCTTTCTTACTTTCAGCCTTTGCACATGCTGTTCCTTCTTAATAATAAAGTGCTACCATTCACTCAGCACTTACCATGTGCCAGTCACTATGCCAAGAACTTTGTTTGCTAAATTTGGTCCTTACTGTAGCCCTGTGAAAAAGGAATCCTTATTCCCATTTAATGCATAAGGACAATGAGACACAAAGTGAATTAGTAACTTGCCCAAGGTCACACAGCTGGCAAAGGGCAGAGCCACGATTTGAATCTGCAAAGTCTAACTCAGGGCACATCCCTAGTTTTTTGTTTGTTTGTTTGTTTTTTGGCTGCACCACGCAGCCTGCGGGATCTTAGTTCCCTGACCAGGGATTGCACCCATGCCCCTTGCAGTGGAAGCGCGGAGTCTTAACCACTGGACCGCCAGGGAAGTCCCCCAGGGCACATCCCTTGATTCGCTTTCCCTTGTGATCTTCCATTCACATGGATGATTTTTATACTGTACCTCTGTTAGGTCTTAACTTTAATACTGATTCCTCTTGGAAGTCTTTTTTGATACCTACTGACTAGGTTAGAGTCCCCCTTCTAGCTGTCTCCACTGCATCATCTGTTTCCCCCACTTTGTTGTAATTTCTTGCCCACTTATCTGAAATGTCTACCAGAGAGTGAGTGACACGATGTCTTTTTCATAGTTGTAACCTCCACACCCGGCACTGTGTTGAGCACCTAGTGGGCACGCAGTGCCTAATGGTTGACTGAGTGAAAGTGCCATCTCTGTTCTCTCTCAGTCTCTACACGTGGTCATCAAATATGGTAATTCCTACCTCTGAAGTGGCATCTCTGCCCTTCCCTGTGCACACCCCTATTTCCCTGCCTCTGCCTTAGCTCTGTTTCATGATCTCTTGTGTGGACAGTAAGGTTCTCAAACAGTTGTTTCCACAAATGGACGGTTTATTGGGAAGTAAAACAAGATTATTCAGTGAAATAAGGTGGATCATGTTCAATGACTGTGGCTCACCCTTCTGTAAGCAATCTTTGAATCTGGAAGTGAAGAATCTCTGACAGGCTGTTTCAAGCCCACTGAATGCCTCAGACTGCCATCCAGGTAGATAGAAAGTTGTCCATGGACTAGAATAAACTGGTCTGTTGGTTTGGTTCAAGGTCTGGTTTCTAGGCTGGATGGGGCTGAACTTTGACCCCTGAATGTTTTTGTAAGTCCATATGGGCTCACATTAGAGAGGTACATCTTTTCAGTTGACTGAAGCTAAGTTAGCAGTAATTCAGCAACTCCTGTTTCAGGGAAGAGTGTAGTATTCACATGTGGAACAAGTTTAAGCTGCAGAACCTCCTTGAAGTTCCAGCATGTGCCCACCATCACCTCTGCCTGGTCAAAGTACAGATGAAGTTTTTTGATACTCTACATTATGACCCCTCCTCCACCTTCAGCTACATAGACTCATTTGGTTACTGGTTTCTCATACAATCCCCCATCCTTTGGCCCTACCCCCAAGTGAAAAAACAGAAAAATATCATATGATATCACTTATATGTAGAATCTAAAAAAAGATACAGATGAACTTAATCTATAAAACAGAAATAGACCCACAGATATAGAAAATGAACTTATGGTTACCAAAGGGGAAAGTAGGGGAGGGATAAATTTGGAATTTGGGATTAGCAGAAAAACACTACTATATAAAAATAGATAAACAACAAGGACCTACTACTACATAGCACAGGGAACTATATTCAGTATATTACAATAACCTACAGTGGAAAAGAATCTGAAAAAGAATAGATATATATGTATAACTGAATCACTTCACTGTATACCTGAAACACTGTAAATCAACTATACTTCAATAAAAAAACTAAAAATCAGGTTTGGACAAAAAAAGAAATGCTCTAATTCAGTTCTGCGTCAAACATCCTGAGTGTCAGCTTAAAATAAATGAAATGGATAGAAAAGATATATAGACACAGGGGCCTTGAAACACATTTCAAGGTGATACCAAACATGTTTATGACACAATTCAACTTTCGGTTTGCTAACTTAGCATGCACAAAACTGTCGGTTTTTGAAAAGGAACTTTAAAAACACCCTGGTAGGGGCTTCCCTGGTGGCACAGTGGTTGAGAGTCGGCCTGCCGATGCAGGGGACGCGGGTTCGTGCCCCGGTCCGGGAGGATCCCACATGCCGCGGAGCAGCTGGGCCCGTGAGCCATGACCGCTGAGCCTGTGCGTCCGGAGCCTGTGCTCTGCAGCGGGAGAGGCCACAACAGTGAGAGGCCTGCGTACTGCAAAAAACAAACAAACAAAACAAACAAACAAAAAAACAACACCCTGGTATTGCAGTGCCTTCTCGACCACTGACCCTGCCTCTAAAGTCTTTGTTTCCCTTCTCTTTGCTGCACCTTAAGCAAAACTCTGGCGCTGTCTCTCCTTGGCTGGGCATTCAAGACCTTTCACACATGGGCTGAACAGCCATTCTGGTGTTCCCTGCCGTGCAGTCATTGCTCAGCCACGCTGGATTGCTCACTCTGAACTTGCTGCCTAGTTTCACGCCTTTCTGTCCTGGCTGGTTCTTTTGCATCTCCCTGGAGGATCTTCCTCTCACACACACCCCTGTTTTATTTTTCCTTCCTTCGCAGCCCTGCTGAATGGCTCCATCTCAACCACATCTTCCTGGAACTCCTCAGTCAGGGCTAATCTTTCCCCATACTTCTTGATTTGTTTCTGTCTATATTTTATCTTAAATTTCTCATTAAGTTCTTCTTCATTTGTTAAAAAAATTCCAAGTCTTTTTTATAGTCAAAAGTATAAGAATGAAAACAAAAAATGAGTCATAATTTTCTTGTCCTGATAATATTTTTTAATACAAAAAAGTCATTTTATATATTTTGTTGGAAAAATCTGATAATACAGAAAGGAAGAAAAGAAAAAATGAAAGCTTTCTTACCACTCCACTCCCCTCCATCTTTTTTTAAAACTTTAATTTAATTTTAATTTTTTATTGAAGCATAATTGATTTACACTGTTGTATTAGTTTTAGGTGTACAGCAAAGTGATTCAGTTATATATATATGTATTTTTAAAAAGTTTTTTTTCGAGTATAATTGATTTACAGTTTTGTTAGTTTCTGCTGTACAGCAAAGCGATTCATTTATACATTATATATGTATTCTTTCTCAGATTCTTTTCCTTTATAGGTTGTTAAAAAATATTTATTATAGTTCCCTGTGCTACACAGTAGGTCCTTGTTGGTTATCTATTTTATATATAGTAGTGTGCATATGTTAATCCTAAACTCCTAATTTATCTTCCCTCTTCCCCTTTAGTAACCATAAGTTTGTTTTCTATGTCTGTGGGTCTATTTCTGTTTTGTATATAAGTTCATTTGTATATAAGTTCATTATATCTGTTTTGTATATACGTTCAAAGATTCCACATATAAGCGATATCATATGATACCTGTCTTTCTCTGTCTGGCTTACTTCACTTAGTATGATAATCTCTAGGTCCTTCATCTTTAACTTGAGCAGATACAGTCAGCTTTACATGACTGCTCACCTACCCCACTAGACTCTAAACTCCTTGAGGGTTGCTACCGTAGCCTTGTATCTAGTGCAGTACATCGTATACAGTGAGCATACAGTTATCGTTGTTATTGTCACACTTCCTTTCTAACTTGTTTCACTTAGAGAGACTTTATAATATATATTTTATATATTTGACCTGAAATAAATAGATTGCCAGATATTTCTCTAGAAAAGATGGGTTTATTTGGGACCAGCAGAGAATTGCAATTCGGGGTTTGCAAACCTGGAGAGCCACGCGAAAATCTCTGCACAGCAAGGGAAGGAGAACACTTTTATAGAGAGAAAAGGAAATTGGGAACACTGTAGTAAACAAAAAGGCCGTGGCTTTGCATTGGCTGAGTCCTTGCCAGGAAAGAAGAGGAGTCTTTCTTCTTCTTCTTGGGTTCTGCTATAGTCGCAGGGCATGAGGGCTCCCCCTTCTGGTCTCCCACCTCTATTTAATGGAGATTTCTGTTTATTAACGTTTTATAATCTACATCAAACACAATTGAAAAAGTCCACATTTGGAATAGCCTGGAAATGTATGACTGCCCTCTAAGAAGAGAGGCACTGGAAAAGAGAGGGCTTCAAGTCTGGCATCTTAGGGGTGCAAGGAATAGATTCTCTCAGTTTTCCTCATCCTTTATGGAAAGGCTGAAGGTCCCTAGGATCCCAGAAGAGCTGCAACTTGAGTCTCAGGAAAGGCAGGAAAGCCCCTTTCTCATCTCAATCTCTCTTCCTCACGGGGTGTATGATTCTCTCTGTATCTGGTCCAGTAGACTACCTTTCCTAAAAAGCTTCCTTCCTTTGCTTACTCACGTTGCCCTTGGCCCTGAATGGCTGCTCCTGCCTTGACTCTGCATAGCCCTGCAGCTAAACAGCCCATAGTTAAATGACAACCGTCTCTAGGCTACTCAGTTCCCATTTCCAGGAGAGCAGTCTGATTGGCCCAGCTCATCTTTTCTTGCCAGACTGATGATACAGGATGCCAATGGGTGGCTGTGCTTGTGTCAAGCATCCACCCCTGGACCAGTCAAATGTGACTAGGGGGTGGGGTCATGTGGTATGAAACCCAGGGAACAGATTCCCCGAGGGAAACATGTGGGTAGGCTAAGTGAAGAAATTTGACATTAAATCAAGTAATGAACAATTAAGTACCTGGGAGATATTTAAAAAAATTAAGATATAGGGGGCACTTGAAAGCCTCCTTAATTATTTGAAAGAGTTATCCCATGGATGAGGAGATCTATTTTTTTTTTGCTTGGTTCCAGAGAGTATAGCAAGAACCAGTAAGTGGGAGTTGAAGTGAGATAATGAGCATATTAGGAATAACAAACTCTAATAATAGTGGTCTCTAATTAAGCTACCTCTGGAGGTCATGAATTTCCTTTATGGGAAATGTTTGAATAGAACTTCAATGAACTCTTTTTCTTCCTTTCTTTCTTTTTTTTTCTTTTTTCCTTTAACATCTTTATTGGAGTATAATTGCTTTACAATCTTGTGTTAGTTTCTGCTGTATAACAAAGTGAATCAGCTATATGCATACGTATATCCCCATATCCACTCCTTTGTGTGTCTCCTTACCACCCTCCCTATCTCACCCCTCTAGGTGGTTGCAAAGCACCGAGCTGATCTCCCAGTGCTATGCAGCTGCTTCCCACTAGCTATCTGTTTTACATTTACTAGTGTATATATATCAATGTTACTCTCTTACTTTGTCCCCGTTTACCCTTCCCCCCAACCATGTCCTCAAGTCCATTTTCTAGGTCTCTGTCTTTATTCCTGTCCCACCCCTAGGTTCATCAGAACCATTTATTTATTTATTTTTTTAGATTACATATATATGTGTTGGTATACAGTATTTGTTTTTCTCTTTCTGACTTTCTTCACTCTGTATGACTGACTCTAGGTCGATCCACCTCACTACAAATAACTCAGTTTCGTTTCTTTTTATGGCTGAGTAATATTGCATTGTATGTATGTGCCACATCTTCTTTATGCATTCATCTGTCGATGGACACTTAGGTTGCTTCCATGTTCTGGCTATTGTAAATAGAGCTGCAATGAACATTGTGCTACATGACTCTTTTTGAATTATGGTTTTCTCAGGGTATATGCCCAGTAGTGGGTTTGCTGGGTCATATAATAGTTCTATTTTTAGTTTTTTAAGGAATCTCCATACTGTTCTCCATAGGGGCTGTATCAATTTACATTCCCACCAACAGTGCAAGAGGGTTCCCTTTTCTCCACACCCTCTCCAGCATTTATTGTTTGTAGATTTTTTGATGATGGCCATTCTGACTGGTGTGAGGTGATACCTCATTGTAGTTTTGATTTGCATTTCTCTAATGATTAATGATGTTGAGCATTCTTTCATGTGTTTGTTGGCAATCTGTTTGTCTTCCTTGGAGAAATATCTATTTAGGTCTTCTGCCCATTTTTGGATTGGCTTGTTTGTTTTTCTGATATTGAGCTGCAGGAGCTGCTTGTATATTTTGGAGATTAATCCTTTGTCAGTTGCTTCATTTGCAAATATTTTCTCCCATTCTGAGGGTTGTCTTTTCGTCTTGTTTATGGTTTCCTTTGCTGTGCAAAAGCTTTGAAGTTTCATTAGGTCCCATTTGTCTATTTTTGTTTTTATTTCCATTTCTCTAAGAGGTGGGTCAAAAAGGATCTTGCTGTGATTTATGTCAGAGAGTGTTCTGCCTATGTTTTTCTCTAAGAGTTTGATAGTTTCTGGCCTTACATTTAGGTCTTTAATCCATTTTGAGTTTATTTTTGTGTATGGTGTTAGGAAGTGTTCTAATTTCATTCTTTTACATGTAGCTGTTCAGTTTTCCCAGCACGACTTATTAAAGAGGCAGTCTTTCCTCCATTGTATACTCTTGCCTCCTTTATCAAAGATAAATTGAACATATATGCATGGGTTTATCTCTGGGCTTTCTATCCTGTTCCATTGATCTATGTTTCTGTTTTTGTGCCAGTACCATATTGTCTTGATTACTCTAGCTTTGTAGTATAGTCTGAAGTCCGGGAGTCTAATTCCTCTAGCTCCGTTTTTTTCCCTCAAGACCACTTTGGCTATTCGGGGTCTTTTGTGTCTCCATACAAATTTTAAGATTTTTTGTTCTAGTTGTGTAAAAAATGCCATTGCTAATTTGATAGGGATTGCATTGAATCTGTAAATTGCTTTGGGTAGTATAGTCATTTTCACAGTATTGATTCTTCCAATCCAAGAACATGGTATATCTCGCCATCTGTTTGTATTATCTTTAATTTCTTTCATCAGTGTCTTATAGTTTTCTGCATACAGGTTTTTTGTCTCCCTAGATAGGTTTATTCCTAGTTATTTTATTCTTTTTGTTGCAGTGGTAAATGGGAGTGTTTCCTTAATTTCTCTTTCAGAATTTTCATCATTAGTGTATAAGAATGCAAGAGATTTCTGTGCGTTAATTTTGTATTCTGCAACTTTACCAAATTCATTGAATAGCTCTAGTAGTTTTCTGGTGGCGTCTTTAGGATTCTCTATGTATAGTGTCATGTCATCTGCAAACAGTGATAGTTTTACTTCTTGTTTTCTGATTTGTATTCTTTTTATTTCTTTTTCTTCTCTGATTGCCATAGCTAGTACTTCCAAAACTATGTTGAATAACAGTGTTGAGAATGGACATCCTTGTCTTGATCCTGATCTTAGAGGAAATGCATTCAGTTTTTCACCATCGAGAATGATGTGTGCTGTGGGTTTGTCGTATATGGCCTTTATTATGTTAGGTAGGTTCCCTCTATGCCCACTTTCTGGAGAGTTTTTATCGTAAATGGGTGTTGAATTTTGTCAAAAGCTTTTTCTGCATCTATTGAGATGATCATATGGTTTTTCTTCTTCAGTTTGTTAATATGGTATATCACATTGATTGATTTGCATATATTGAAGAATCCTTGCATCCCTGGGATAAATCCCACTTGATCATGCTGTATGATCCTTTTACTTTGCTGTTGGATTCTGTTGCTAGTATTCTGTTGAGGATTTTTGCATCTGTATTCATCAGTGATATTGGTCTGTAGTTTTCTTTTTTTGTAGTATCTTTGTCTGGTTTTGGTGTCAGGGTGATGGTGGCCTCATAAACAGTGTGGGAGTGTTTCTTCGTCTGCAGTTTTTTGGAAGAGTTTGAGAAGGGTGTAATGTTACCTCTTCTCTAAATGTTTGATAGGATTCTCCTGTGAAGCCATCTGGTCCTGGAGTTTTGTTTGTTGGAAGATTTTTAATCACAGTTTCAATTTCATTACTTGTGGTTGGTCTGTTCATATTTTTTATTTCTTCCTGGTTCAGTCTTGGAAGATTATACCTTTCTAAGAATTTGTCCATTTCTTCCAGGTTGTCCATTTTATATTGGCATAGAGTTGCTTGTGTAGTCTCTTAGGATGCTTTGTATTTCTGCAGTGTCTGTTGTAACTTCTCCTGTATCATCTCTAATTTTATCGATCTGAGTCCTCTCCCTCTTTTTCTTGTTGAGTCTGGCTAATGTTTTATCAATTTTGTTTATCTTCTCAAAGAAGCAGCTTTTAGTTTTATTGATCTTTGCTATTGTTTTCTTTGTTTCTATTTCATTTATTTCTTCTCTGATCTTTATGATTTCTTTCCTTCTACTAACTTTGGGGTTTTTTTGTTCTTCTTTCTCTAGTTCCTTTAGGTGTAAGGTTAGATTGTTTATTTGAGATGTTTGTTATTTCTTGAGGTAGGATTGTATTGCTATAAACTTCCCTCTTAGAACTGCTTTTGCTGCATCGCATACGTTTTTGATTGTCGTGTTTTCATTGTCATTTGTCTCTAGGTATTTTTTTATTTCCTCTTTGATTTCTTCAGTGATCTCTTGGTTATTTAGTAACATATTGTTTAGCCTCCATGTGTTTGTGTTTTTTACGTTTTTTTCCCTTTAATTGATTTCTAATCTCATATCATCGTGGTCAGAAAAGATGCTTGATATGATTTCAATTTTCTTAAATTTACTGAGGCTTGATTTGTGATCTATCCTGGAGAATGTTCCATGAGCACTTGAGAAGAATGTGTAATCTGCTGTTTTAGGATGGAATGTCCTATACATATCAATTAAATCTATCTGGTCTATTGTGTCATTTAAAACTTGTGTTTCCTTATTAATTTTCTGTTTGGATGATCTGTCCATTGGTGTAAGTGAGGTGTTAATGTCCCCCACTATTATTGTGTTACTGTCAATTTCCTCTTTTATAGCTGTTAGCAGTTGCCTTATGTATTGAGGTGCTCCTATGTTGGGTGCACATATATTTATAATTGTTATATCTTCTTCTTGGATTGATCCCTTGATCATTATGTAGTGTCCTTCCTTGTCTCTTGTAATATTCTTTATTTTAAAGTCTATTTTATCTGATATGAGTATTGCTACTGCAGCTTTCTTTTGATTTCCATTTGCAGGGAATATCTTTTTCCATTTGCTCATTTCAGTCTGTATGTGTCCCTAGGTCTGAAGTGGGTCTCTTGTAGACAGCATATATATGGGTCTTGTTTTTGTATCCATTCCGCGAGCCTTTGTCTTTGTGGTGGAGCATTTAATTCATTCACGTTTAAGGTAATTATTGATATGTATGTTCCTATTACAATTTTCTTAATTGTTTTGGGTTTGTTTTTGTAGGTCCTTTTCTTCCCTTGTGTTGCCCACTTAGAGAAGTTCCTTTAGCATTTGTTTTAGAGCTGGTTTGGTGGTGCTGAATTCTCTTAGCTTTTGCTTGTCTGTAAAGCTTTAGATTTCTCCGTCAAATCTGAATTAGATCCTTTGCTGGGTAGAGTAATCTTGGTTGTAGGTTCTTCCCTTTCATCACTTTAAATATGTCATGCCACTGTCTTCTGGCTTGTAGAGTTTCTGCATAGAAATCAGCTGTTAACCTTATGGGAGTTCCCTTGTATGTTATTTGTCGTTTTCCCCTTGCTGCTTTCAATAATTTTCTTTGTCTTTAATTTTTGCCAATTTGATAAGTATGTGTCTTGGCATGTTTCAGCTTGCGTTTATCGTGTATGGGACTCTCTGCGCTTCCTGGACTTGGGTGGCTATTTCCTTTCCCATGTTACGGAAGTTTTCAACTATAATCTCTTAAAATATTTTCTCATGTCCTTTCTCTCTCTCTTCTCCTTCTGGGACCCCTATAATGTGAATGTTGTTGCATTTAATGTTGTCCCAGAGGTCTCTCTTAGGCTGTCTTCATTTCTTTTCATTCTTTTTTCTTTATTCTGTTCCGCAGCAGTGAATTACAGCATTCTGTCTTCCAGGTCTCTTATCCGTTCTTCTGCCTCAGTTATTCTGCTATTTATTCCTTCTAGTGTAGTTTTCATTTCAGTTATTGTATTGTTCATCTCTGTTTGTTTGTTCTTTAATTCTTCTAGGTCTTTGTTAAACATTGCTTACATCTTCTTGATCTTTGCTTCCATTCTTTTTCCGAGGTCCTGGATCATCTTCCCTGTCATTATTCTGAATTATTTTTTCTGGAAGGTTGCCTATTTCCACTTCATTTAGTTGTTTTTCTGGGGGTTTATCTTGTTCCTTCATCTGGTACATAGCCCTCTGCCTTTTCATCTCGTCTATCTTTCTGTGAATGTGGTTTTAGTTCCACAGGCTGCAGGATTGTAGTTCTTCTTGCTTCTGCTGTCTGCCCTCTGGTGGATGAGGCTATCTAAGAGGCCTGTGCAAGTTTCCTGATGGGAGGGACTGGTGGTGGGTAGAGCTGGCTGTTGCTCTGGTGGGCAGAGGTCAGTAAAACTTTAATCCACTTGTCTGCTGATGGGTGGGGCTGGGTTCCCTCCCTGTTGGTTGTTTGGCCTGAGGCGACCCAACACTGGAGCCTACCTAGCTTTGGTGGGACTAATGGTGGGCTCTGGGAGAGCTCGCACCAAGGAGTACTTCCCAGAACTTTGGCTGCCAGTGTCCTTGTCCTCATGGTGAGACACAGCCACCCCCCCCACCTCTGCAGGAGACCCTCCAACATTAGCAGGTAGATCTGGTCCAGTCTTCTATGGGGTCACTGCTTCTTCCCCTGGGTCCTTCTGCACACACTACTTTGTGTCTGCCCTCCAGGAGTGGAGTCTCTATTTCCCCCAGTCCTGTCGAAGTTCTGCAATCAAATCCTGCTAGCCTTCAAAGTCTGATTCTCTAGGAATTCCTTCTCCCGTTGCCTGACCCCCAGGTTATGAAGCCTGATGTGGGGCTCAGAACCTTCACTCCAGTGGGTGGACTCCTGTGGTTATAAGTGTTCTCCAGTTTGTGAGTCACCCACCCAGTGGTTATGGGATTTGATTTTATTGTGATTGCGCCCCTCCTACCATCTCACTGCAGCTTCTTCTTTGTCTTTGGATGTGGGGTATCTATTTTGGTGAGTTCCAGTGTCTTCCTGTTGATGATTGTTCAGCAGTTAGTTGTGATTCCAGTGCTCTCCCAGGAGGGAGTGAGGGCTCGTCCTTCTACTCTGCCATCTTGAACCAGTCTCCCCCTCTAGAGTATTTTTGATTTTAGTAATTGTGTTGTTCATCACTGTTTGTTTGCTCTTTAGTTCTTCTAGATCCTTGTTAGATGTTTCTTGTATTTTCTCCATTCTATTTCTGAGATTTTGGGTCATCTTTACTATCATTACTCTGAGTTCTTTTTCATGTAGGTTGCCTATTTCATCTTCATTCATTTGGTCTTGTAGGTTTTTACTTTGCTGCTTCATCCGTAACATATTTTTTTGTCAGTTCTTTTTTTTTTTTTTCTCTTTTTGATGGGTGGTGCTGTATTCCTGTCTTACTGGTTGTTTCCCCTGAGACATCCAGCACTGGAGTTTGCAGGCAGTTGGATAGAGCTGGGTCTTGGTGCTGAGATGAGGCCCTCTGGGAGGCCTCACTCTGATTAATATTCCCTGGGGTCTGAGGTTCTCTGTTAGTCCAGCAGTTTGGACTCGGAGCTCTCACCACAGGAGCTCCGACCCAACCTCCAGCCTGGGAACCAAGATCTTGCAAAGCTATGTGGTGTGATTAAAAAAATAAAAGAAAGAAAGAAATGAAAAAAGGAGCAGTACAATATCAAAGAATGAAAAATAAAATTAGAAGGATAAAAAATATATTAGGAAAAATAAAACTATAATTGAAACAACTGCAACAAGGTGAAATAAAACCACAACAGAAAAATAAAAAGACAAGACAAAAAGGGGAGGGCGGAACAAGCCAAAAGGAGAGAACAATAACAAAGTATAAAGAATAAAATAACATTAGAAAAATAAAAGATTTATTAGGAAAAATAAAAGTATAAAAGAATCAACAACAATAAATCAACAAGGTAAAACAGAACCCCTCGGCTGTGGGGGCCGAGTTTAGGTGGGGGTGGAACTTAGGCAGGGGCGGGGTTTAGTGTGGGGCAGGACCTCGGCGGGTTGGGGGAGTGACATTTGAGTGTGGGGCGGGGCCTAGGCAGGTTGACGTTCAAGCGTGGGACGGGGCCTCTGCTTAGGACCTGCAGGGAAGGGGAGAGGCAGCACGTTGGATGGAGGGCCTCTAGAGTGTGGAGTTCCCAAGTTTGGAGGTAGGGCCCTGAGTGAGGGTGTGTGTGTGGGGGTTTAGTCCCAGCACGATGGAGGGGGGTCTCCTAGTGTAGAGGTAGGGCCCTGGGTGGGGGGTAGGGGCAGGGCTTGGGTTCTGTGCGGCAAGAGGGAGGCTCCCAGGGCAGAGGATTAGGCCTGGGAGCCCAACGGGCTCCCCTGGTGCCTAAGTTGACAGGGAAAGTACTGGCCGGGTTCTCTTCTGTTCCTTTGCACCCCTCCCCCACCACTCCCCCCAGGGTCTCCCCCCATCGCTGCTGGACCCCTAACTGTGAGTGGGTCCCACTGGGTGTAGGAGCTCCTCCCCTCCCTCAGCCACCCCTCAGGGGTGCTGGTCCCAGAGGTCCGGGCTTTACTTTTTCTCCCCCTTCCCTCCCTCCCACTCCCTCAGGACCCACGTGGCTGGAGGGGGCCTTGGTGGGCAGAGATCAGGCCCGGGATCTCAGCAGGTTCCTGGGGGCCCACATGGGCAGGGGAAACCTGGCCTCGCTCCCTTTTGATCCTCCTCCCTCCCAGTGGTTCCCCAATTTCCCCCTTCTGGCATGGGATCCCTTCCCCTCCCCACCCCTCAGGGGCCCCAGTCCCCTCCCGCCTCCACTTCTCCTCCCCCTTCACTCCCCACCCACCCCATGTTCTACCCGGTCCCTGGGGGTTCCTCCCATCCCCTTAGGTGTCCGTGGTCCCCCACCAGTGTCTGGTAGGTGCCCTAGTTGTGAGGAGATGCGAATTCCGCATCATCCTAGTGCGCCATCTTGACTCTGCCCCTGGGTGAGCTCTTTTGATGGGGCCTTTGTGCATTTGGAAAGGTCTGGATCAGATGACCTTGAAAAGTTTTTTCCAACCTTTATGATCCCAAGGACTTACTTGTAAGGGTTTCTTCTCAACCACAACAACTAGGCAAACACATGTGCACCTCTGCGTTCAACACCTGGCATGTGGCATTTGCACAATCGAGGAACAATTTTTGATTTGAGTCTCCCAATTTGACTGCTGTTTTATTGGGGGCTACTTAGCCATCTGGCTGCTGCTACATCCTGTCTCCTGGAGCGCTCGTAGCTTTCAGCTAGGCTTGGTAGTCTTGGGCTCATTTCATTTTCTAAACAGCTAAGCAATAATAATACAGGAAGCAAGAGCAGGGCTGATGACAAAGCCACCCTATTCATAGTGAGAGCTGGAAAAAAAGCTCGACTCCTTGGAAAGAATCTACTAGTTATTTTGAATCACTGAACTCATTGCTAACATTGTAATTAGAGTTAAACCACAAAAACCAAGATTTAGGAGACCATCTGGTCTGCTGTTTGGAGAGAGGGAAAGAACATTCCAACCTTGGAGAATGGGCTCCTGCACATGACCTTGTACTTTACGTGACTTCTTTCTGTTTCAGTCTCCTCTGTGATGGATGGCAAATGCTGAGCTGAAAAAGCACAGATGTTTTCCAAGACCTTGACACAATGGGCTCCTGCCATTCTCTGGCTTGAATCCAGCAGCACCAGATCCATAGACAGGTACTGAGGGCCTGTTAACTGCAAGAGACCGTGTTAGTCCCTGTAGACTAAAAGCATATAGCATCTTCCTTTAAGGAGTCTAGAATCTAATTGGAGGGCAAAACATAAATCCTTGAACAGTTGAAATGACAAGTACAAAAACGTCAAAGTAGAGGGACCCTGGTGATGAGAGTTTCGAAGAATGGAGGGATTGTTGTGGCCCACAGTGACCCATGGACACCTCATTCCAGAGATGTTAGCTGGGCCTTGCGGACTTGAATAGGTCAAAAGTACATTCAAGCTAAGTAGAGCCGTTATGAGCAAGGTAAGGTGCTGAAAAGCCAAGGCTCATTCAGAGGGCCCCAAGTCCATCAATTTGAGACGAGCACTCACGTAGGATGTTAGGTTTAGCAGTCTTTCCTAGTAGACAGGGAACTAAATGCTTCGGTTTTATATCCTCAGCATGCACATTCAGCATTCTTTTTGTGAACTTTGAAAGCAGCATTTCAAAGGCAGTTCTGTTCTGTGTTACTGCCTTTGACCTTGAGTTCCAAACTTGCATCATTTATGGTAATTTTCTGACATGTATCTTTTCTGTTGAGCCAAGAACCTGTCTCTCTCTCATACTTACCCGTGGGGCCTAGCTTTGACCTTGGGAGTCATAAGGAAAAAGTATCACCTCTTTTCTTACCCTGGTCACTCTGATATTTGAAGCCTGCTATTACACCTCCTCTGAATTTTGTCTCCTCTGAGTTATTCACTTCTAATTCCTTTCCCCATTCTTCAGAATACGGCCCTCACCATGCTGGGTATCCCTCATTGACGTAAGCTACTGTATATACCAGTTTTGTGCAGTTTTATACCTTGTGTTCAGATAATTGGGGGTAGGGATGACCTAGGTCTTTGATGATATCCTTCAATAAATGCAATTACTTCTCTTAGGAATATCTCTTAGTGTCTTGGAATTCTGTGAGCTGTGAACTTCTCTGAGGGCACTGAAGCATCTGTACCAGAGATACATGTGTGTCAGGGAGAGCCTCAAAGAAACAGCTCCCTATTTCCTTTACCTTTTTTCTTTCACCTGCAGCCTATTTACTGTAGAAAGGACACACATGCAAAGATAGCACACATTTCTATTCAGTTTGCAAAGCATGAAGCCTTGTTGAACATTTGCTTTCTAGACAATCTTCACCATTTTATTGGCATTTGCTTATGAAATTATTCAGGCAATTAGATCATTTGCTCATTCACTGAGCACCATATATAACAGACTTGTACTACAGATGCGGATTCAGAGTTCGATCTTTGTTCTCAAGGAGATTGAAGGTGAATGGGGATAGGCTCTAAGGTGAGTGGATGCAGTTCAGAGGGATCAATGCTAAAATGGGTACAGTAGGGACATAAAGCAAAGAGTTATGAAGTGGGCAGTGCTGGGGGAGGTTGAGGGAACTTTATGACCAAAAGATCATAGTGGCTGGATCATGTACTGCTTTGTTCATCCGTTTTGGCCTCTGCTCCTAGCATAGTGCCTAACATTATAAATACTAGATAAATATTTATGGGATAAGCTGGGTGAGCAGCCCTCTTCTATCAGAGTCAGAGTAGCTCTTCTCTGAAGTTACATTCAGTAAGCAAAAGTTGAGGAGAAAGAACCCAAAGAGAATGCCCATAATCGCTTGGATTTTTGCCAAGAGCATGCAGAGTCTACCAAGTTGAGTTATTCAGCATGAAAAATGCCACCTCTCCCAATAACTCCATGTTTCAACTTGAGCTCTTCTGACCTCTGCTGGAAACTCGTGCTGGGGTTCTGGAGGCCCTCTGTTTCCTAGCATTTGGTTTTGGGGAAAGGAGAGGAGATGTCCCTGTTTCTTTGAAATTCCTCCCACCTTTCTTCCCATGGTGGGCTCTCCTGCTGCATTCCAAGACCTCCAACTTCCACCTTGCTGGGTGGTGACAACTGTCAATATGCTGGTCAAAAGGATCAGGTTTCAGCTACTCAAAGAAATGTCAACTCCTTGTGGTATTTGCAAATTACACAGCCACTGGGCAAATGCCCATCACCCTGCACAGAGTTTGCCTCCCATGCTCCAAAAGTAATTACCCAGAGTAATTACTGAAATGTGTTCAAAACTTTAAATATACATTATTCTATTAATTCTTCTTTGAGATAATTAGGGGAGGTATCCTTACCCCCATTTATAAGGAAGAGTATGTGAAGAGCTGAGTGTTCCCAAGATCAAACTGTTGTTAAGAAAGGAAACTCAAAAAAAAAGAATAGAAACTCAGACCGAGGGCTTTAGTTTTTACTATTTTTTAAATTAAATTAAGTTAAATTTTTTTATACAGCAGGTTCTTATTAGTTATCTATTTTATACATATTAGTGTATATATGTCAATCCCAATCTCACAATTCATCCCACCCCCACCCTCCAAACCCCGCTTCTCCCCTTGGTGTCCATACGTTTGTTCTCTGCATCTGTGTCTCTATTCCTTCCTTGCAAACCAGTTCATCTGTACCATTTTTCTAGGTTCCATATATATGCGCTAATATATGATATTTATTTTTCTCTTTCTTATTTCATTCTGTATGACAGTCTCTAGGTCCATACACATCTCTACAAATGATCCAGTTTCGTTCCTTTTTATGGCTGAGTAATATTCCACTGTATATACGTAGCACATCTTCTTTATCCATTCGTCTGTCGATGGGCATTTAGGTTGCTTCCATGACCTGGCTATTGTAAATAGTGCTGCAATGAACATTGGGGTGTATGTGTCTTTTTGAATTATGGTTTTCTCTAGCTAAATGCCCAGTAGTGGCATTTCTGGGTCATATGGTAATTCTATTTTTAGTTTTTTAAGGAACCTCCATACTGTTCTCCACAGTGACTGTATCAAGTTACATTCCCACCAACAGTGCAAGAGGGTTCCCTTTTCTCCACACCCTCTCCAGCATTTGTTCTTTTGTAGATTTTCTGATGATGCCCATTCTAACTGGTGTGAGGTGATACCTCATTGTAGTTTTGATTTGCATTTCTCTAATAATTAGTGATGTTAAGCAGCTTTTCATGTGCCTCTTGGCCATGTGTATGTCTTCTTTGGAGAAATGTCTATTTAGGTCTTCTGCCCATTTTTGGATTGGGTTGTTTGTTTTTTTAACATTGAGCTGCATGAGCTATTTATATATTTGGTGATTAATCCTTTGTCCGTTGATTCGTTTGCAAATATTTTCTTCCATTCTGAGGGTTGTCTTTTCGTCTTGTTTATAGTTTCCTTTGCTGTGCAAAAGATATTAAGTTTCATTAGGTCCCATTTGTTTATTTTTGTTTTTATTTCCATTTCTCTAGGAGGTGGCTCAAAAAAGATCTTGCTGTGATTTATGTCAAAGAGTGTTCTTCCTGTGTCTTCCTTTAAGAGTTTTATAGTGTCTTGCCTTACACTTAGGTCTTTAATCCATTTTGAGTTTATTTTTGTGTATGGTGTTAGGGAGCGTTCTAATTTCATTCTTTTACATGTAGCTGTCCAGTTTTTCCAGCACCACTTATTGAAGAGACTGTCTTTTCTCCATTGTATATTCTTGCCTCCTTTATTGTAGATTGACCATAGGTGTGTGGGTTTATCTCTGGGCTTTCTATCCTGTTCCATTGATCTATGTTTCTGTTTTTGTGCCAGTACCATACTGTCTTGATGACTGTAGGTTTGTAGTATAGTCTGAAGTCAGGTAGTCTGATTCCTCCAGCTCTTTTTTTTCCCCTCAAGATTGCTTTGGCTTTTTACTATTTTTTAAAAAATAAATGTTCTCTTGATTTTGGAAGTTTGATATGTTCCCTGTAGAAAGTCTGGATAAACGAAGAAAAGTAAAATCATGACACAGAGATAGTTGCTGTTAACAGCTTGGATTTTCTTCTGGTCTTTTCTTTTTCTGTGCCCCAGTAAGTTATCATTATATACATATACATATTTTTATTGATATGAAATCCTATTACAGCTGCCATTTAATAACTTGTCTTTTTTATTGACATATAATTGACATATAACATTATATTAGTTTCAGGTGTACAACATAATGATTCAACATATGAATATATTTCAAAATGATCACCACAGTAAGTCTAGTTAACATCCATCACCATACATGGTTACAAAATTTTTTTCCATGTGATGAGATCTTTTAAGATCTACTCTCATAGAAATTTTCAAATATTCAGTACAGTGTTATTAACAAGAGTCACTGTGGTGTACCTACATCTTCAGGACCTACTTATTTTATTCTGACTACCTTCACCCATTTTGCTCATCCCTCACCATGCCTCTGGCAACCACCAATATGTTCTCTGTATCTAAATCCACATTTATTTATTTATTGTTTATTTTTTTATTTTTTAGATACTACCTGTGAGTGAGATGGTATTTGTCTTTCTCTGACTTACTTTACTGTAGCCTGACTTCTACTGATTATAATATTATTCGTTTATTCAACATACATTTATGGAGCTTCTCCTACATGCCAGGTGTGAGCTAAGTCCTGTAGTCAGGTAGGGAGACTGGCATTCAACAAATAATCATAGGAATAAGTGCAGAGTCAGAAACTGTGAGAAGTGAGAGGAAGAAAAAAGAATATGCAGGGAGGCAGGAAACAAGGGGACCTGATTAGACTGAGAGGTTAGGGAATAGCTTTCTGGGGAAGTGTTTAAAACAGTCTTCTAAGGTGACCATGTCTTTGCCAGGAAAAGAGCGGGGCAGGGTGCAGGCAGCTTCCAATCAGAGTGATGTGAGTGAAGACCCAGCCAGAGCCAGCAAGAGCTTTCCAGGGCTGTGAGGCTGAAAGAGGGCCCCTGTGGCCAGTGCAGGGAGAGCAAGGTGGGGGAGGCTGGCAGGAGCTGAAGCTGGAGAGGGAGGCAGGCCTGGATCCCCAGGGCCGTTATACAGACAAGGGACTTCATCCTCATAACCAGTGAAGGCTGGGAAGGGCTTTATGAGGGAGCGATGTTATCTGCTTCACCATAAAAAGATCACATAGACTGAACTAAGGAGTATGGATCGGGGAGAGGGGAGGAGGAGTTTATCATTAAATATTCTGTAACACAATTTTTAAAAGCAACATACTATTCACATATTCAGTATGCCTTATTTAAAAAATTTCATTGGTTTGGTGTTGTTTTGGTTATAATTTTCAAGCTAATGAATGTCCCTACAGACAAGTTATTGTGCACAGCAGTGATGATTGCCTTAGATGAAATCCCTAGAGGTAGAATTGCTGGCTCAGAGGGCATGCACAATTTTAAGGCCATTTTTCCATATTGCTAAGTTACCCTCTGGAAAGGCTGTGTAAATTTCAGCTCCCCCAGGCAGGGAATAAATGTACTGATTTCCATACACCCTTGCCAACTCTGACTATAATTTTTTAAAAAGTCTGTGTCTTGATAGGCTAAAAACAAGATCTCATGTTTTACTTTCTATTTCTTTGACTACCAGCATGAGAGAACATTTTTCATATGCATAAGGGTCATGTATAGTTCTCCTGGAATTTCTCCTAATCCCATATATTTATCTCTGGATCAGAGCTCCTTCCAGGATATCTCACACCTCTTTAAGATGTATTGTAGAAATTTCACAAGATTTCCCGGGCAGGCCAACTCTAGCTCCGGGAAGACCATCTTCAAGATTCAAAGGTGCTGACAGACAAAAGTGACCATCCGGTGAGCAGGAGTTCCAGGCATTTTTTTTTTTTTACATCTTTATTGGAGTATAATTGCTTTACAATGGTGTGTTAGTTTCTGCTTAATAACAAAGTGAATCAGTTATACATATACATATGTTCCCATATCTCTTCCCTCTTGCGTCTCCCTCCCTCCCACCCCTCTAGGTGGTCACAAAGCACCGAGCTGATCTCCCTGTGCTATGCGGCTGCTTCCCACTAGCTATCTATTTTACGTTTGGTAGTGTATATATGTCCATGCCACTCTCTTGCTTTGTCACAGCTTACCCTTCCCCCTCCCCATATCCTCAAGTCCGTTCTCTAGTAGGTCTGTGTCTTTATTCCTGTCTTACCCCTAGGTTCTTCATGACATTTTTTTTTTTTTTTAGATTCCATATATATGTGTTAGCATACGGTATTTGTCTTTCTCTTTCTGACTTACTTAACTCTGTATGACAGACTCTAGATCTATCCACCTCATTACAAATAGCATTTTTTATTTATCACAGAGACTCATACAAAAAAGAGAAAAATACGTAAGTTAAAAAGATCCTAGTGATAGAAATACTCTTCTTTCTGCTGATATATAAGATAACCATGGGCTTTAAACATTTAACTGTTTAGTTGATGCTGTCCAGTGGAGATACAACACGAACCATGGATGCAATTTGAAATTTTCTAGGGCTTCAATAAAAAAATTAAAAAGAACTGGTGGAATTAATTTGAATAACATTTTATTTAACCCAGTATATTTAAAATACCATCATATAACAAGTAATCAACCATAAAAATTATGAATGTGCTATTTTATATTCTTTTTTTATACTATGCCTTTGAAATTCAGTGTGCGTGTTGCATTTACAGCGTATCTCAGTCTGGGCTAGTATATTTCAAGTTCTCTAGTCACGTGTGGCCGGTGGCTTCCGTATTGGACAGCATGAGTCTGGATGGTGACCAGAAGGCCTGGCACTAAGAATCACAGCTATTTTATAGGATTTGAGAGCTGGAGAGGAGTGTTGTGTGTAGTGAGCTAGCACTCACTAAAGGCACAGAAGGGAGGAGTTCCTTTATCAAGGCCATGTGGCTAGAGAATGGTGTGGTGAGGAACTGGACACAGGTTCATCCAGTACAGCTCCCAGTACAGCTTCTTCTACTTCTGGATTACTGTGAGGTCATGAAGTGCAGGGCACTTAAACTCTGCTTAGGTGGTGAAGGCGGTGTCATAGTTGTGTATTACCATGTACAACACAGTGGCTACATTTATTAAAAAAGAGGAAGTTCTTGTTTGTTTGTTTTGCCTTATGGCATGTGATATCTTAGTTCCTCAACCAGGGATCGAACCCGCACCCCCTGCACTGGGAGCGTGGAATCTTAACCACTGGAGTGCCAGGGAAGTCCCAAAATGAGAAAGTTTTGACCCCAGAAAGCAGAGGAAGGATGAGCAGAGCAGAGAGGAGATTTTCTTGGAAAGAACTTCCAATTGTGTTCATCTGAGCTTTTTTTTTTTGGCAGTACGTGGGCCTCTCAATGTTGTGGCCTCTCCTGTTGCGGAGCACAGGCTCCGGACGCGCAGGCTCAGCGGCCGTGGCTCATGGGCCCAGCCGCTCCGTGGCATGTGGGATCTTCCCAGACCGGGGCACGAACCTGTGTCCCCTGCATCGGCAGGTGGACTCTCAACCACTGCGCCACCAGGGAAGCCCTCATCTGAACTTTTGAATGTTGGTCTGAAGGATATTTCTGCTCTTGCAGGCGAATGGATTCTGGTTCATCTTTAGGGACACCTTTAGGGATGCAGTGAATGGCCAGCAGGTGGTGCCAGACACAGTTGGTAACTGTGGAAGGCGCTATCTGTCCAAGGCTTCCGTGGCTGGGACCACTGGCTGCAGATCGGCATTTGGGGCTCAGATGCTGATTTTATGGGAGACTGGATGTGGAAATGTACTTCATCCTTTATATTGGAAAATGGGTAACTGGAAAGTTCATTCTTATTGTGTAAGATAAGCAGAAACATACCTTTCATAAATACTTTTGTACTTTTAGTAAATATTTATCAAAAGCCAGTTTCAGATCTGGCCAGGAAAAACAAAGAAAATCTGCAAGGAGATATTTTCAAAGTCTTGATAGAGAAAAAGAATGTAACACATCTCATTGATACATTTTATATTGATTACATGTTGATATGATAGCACTTAAAGTGAAAAATATTAAGAGAGTTAAAACGCAAGGTAGAGAAATGCTTTGCAGAAGGAAAGACATAAAATAAGATTAAAAATATTTGCCCCTGAGACTAACCATGGGGCAGGGACAGGACTTTAGTCAGTGGTCCAGGATGCCACTGAGAGACTCTCAAGTGGAGTGAGAGGGTCAAGGAAACTTAGATCTAAGGTTGGAAGAGACCGCAAATATTTTGAAATCTAACTCCCACCTCCCACAGTTGATACTGGAAGCCCTTTCTCAGAATTCCTACTAGGTGAGGATGTTTGTCCCTGAGGTGTAAGGGGAGAGCCTGTGTGGGTCTGCTTAACAGAAACCCAGCTTAGCAGCGTTTGTTAATTCAGAGGATATCAGCGGGCAGCCCCCAGGCTGAATCTAGTACACATACGTGTGTTGCGTGGCTTGTACCATGTTTTTAAAAATTTCTCAATTAGTTGTTAATATGTAAACATTTGGATTTATTGCTGAAATATCTAGATTGTCTTTTTTTTATTTTTAAAAAATAATTTATTTGGCTGCGTCGGGTCTTTAGTTACGGCTCGCGGGATCTTTGTTGCAGCACATGGGCTCTTCATTGCGGCACATGGGCTCTTCATTGTGGCACACAGGCTTCTCTCTAGGTGTGGCGTGAGGGCTCCGGAGCACACGGGCTCAGTAGTTGCCCCGCGGCATGTGAGATCTTAGTTCCCCGACCAGGGCTTGAACCCGCGTCGCCTGCATTGGAAGGCAGATTCTTAAACACTGGATCACCAGGGAAGTCCTGAAATATCTAGATTTTTGAGTAGTACTGAGTATTAACCTTTTTGGTCAGGACATATGTCCCTCTGCTTCCTTGCTTTCAGCTTCTCTCTTGACCTTGCGGGCATTCAAGTTTAGAACCTTTAACTTGAAGGAGAAACAAAATTTTCCCTCCATTCTCTCTGTTTTGTCTGGATCTGAGCATTAAAATGGCATAAGACAGATTAACAGGAGAAAACATACAAATGTATTTAGTAGAAGTTTTATGTGACAAGGGAGCCCTCATAAGAAAACGAAGACACAAAGAAGCGGCAAAACTGGAATGGTTTTGTGTTAATTTGAACAAAGAGTGGCCATTGTAGAAAAATAAACTATGTGGAGAGGCTGAAGGTAGATAAGAATTATTTTAACAAAGTCCATACAGAATTCTCTCAGCTCTGATTCCCCGCTGATGATAGATAAGAATTTTAACAAAGTCTGTACAGAATTCTCTCAGCTCTGATTCCCCATTGAAAAATATTACTTTTCTCCTGGTAGAGGGAGGGTATCTTTCGCATGTGAGTTTTGTTTTTTTTTGCGGTACGCGGGCATGTCAGTGTTGTGGCCTCTCCCGTTGTGGAGCACAGGCTCCGGACGCGCAGGCTCAGTGGCCATGGCTCACAGGCCCAGCTGCTCCACGGCATGTGGGATCCTCCCAGACCGGGGCACGAACCCGTATCCCCTACATCGGCAGGCGGACTCTCAACCACTGCGCCACCAGAGAAGCCCAGCATGTGAGTTTTTAATCTCCTGTTTTCAGGAAGAAAAGGAGAGATTAGAATGCCCTCTTTGCACCAGCTTTTTAAAATGCCTTAAGCTCAAAATAATCCTTATGCCAAAGTGTCATATTTTGGAGTGGCATATTCTGCCATCCTTCAAGCTGAACTGCTTCATCTCGTTAAGATTTCCACGTTCTCCATGAGCATAGGATTTAAAAGAGAGACTCTCTCTTTCTCTACACACACACACACACACACACACACACACACACACACACACACACACACACACACACACATATAAAACTGTGTCTTGTCTAAACCAGAACCAAGAAAGATCAAGTCATAGAGATGGCACAGATACCCATGAAAGCATCCCCCCCAATAAAGATCTTAGTAGGGAGAAAACATGTAGGCAGAGGGAAAGAGAGTGAAGTGGCAGAGACTCAGAGGAAAGAATAAACCTTCCAATGAACAGAAACAAAATTTAGGAGATAATTTATTCTGAATAAGAGAAAAAAAGAGGGTATCATTTCTTTAAATGTCTGGGGTAAAAAGAAAGTACAAAGAAACAAAAATCATAACCAGGATTATTGATTGGAAGCGGGAAAAGTAGAATCTACACAGTAGAAAATTTAATCAGGAATGGGGGATACATTTTAGAATGTCCTCCAGAATGCAGGGGAAGGTGATAAGGAGGAAAAGGGAGGAGAGATCTAAACCCAGAGCTCACAAGTTAACCTACAAATAATAGAAATTTTTGAAGAAAGTTATAGAGCCAACAGATTATATGCAATGATTGACGGCATAATAGAATAAAACTTCCCCAAACTAAAAAATACTTGGATGGGAAGTGAGTGTTTCATGGGTTTTTCAGGCAAGTCTTAAATATAGAATCTATGCCAAGACAAATCCTGGTAAGGAATTTATGTTTCAGGATGAATAGAGAGTTGTACAAGCCTTCAAACAGGAAATTAGAGAAAACAAAAGAAGTTACTTTAAAAGGACATAAATCAAGTTATTTCATTTTTCTCCCTATAAATAACTAACATCAGAAGCATATAAGACCTACAGAGTTCCACAAGAATTCAGCTAAGACCCAAGAATTTTATATCCAGAGAAGACGGTATTCTTTGACCAAGGGATCCAAAGGATATGCGAAGATCTCAGAAAATATACCTCTCAAATAACTCCATTTCTGCAAAGTAACTCTAAATGTTTCATACCTTAAATAGTTAAATGAGAAAATTGCAGAAAGAGAAAACCTGGCAGCAGCAGGGCAACTAGCTAAAGAATTAGCTAAGTGAGCAAAAATACTAACAAGGAGAAAAGGAATGGCCAAGCTCATTATTATCACCTATAAAAGCTATTTGAGTCACATAAAAGCCTTTGGCACAGAGGGATGACTTGTGTATTCACAACAGTTTGTTCATAAAGTGACTTTTAATCGTCTTGAAATGTCCAGCCTAGCAGCCGCCCTGGGAACATGGCTTATATGTAGTTTTTCATCTGAGATTCTAAACAAAGCATCCAAACCGAGTTCACAATGACAGAAAAACACTAAAGGGACTCATTCGAGGACTTCCTCCTCTTGGTGATTATTTCAGAATTGACTCTTTTCTGCTCCACACATTCATATCTGCAACACCTGTCCATCACGGATGTACTAATCTAGTTTACATGAAGATGGCTTCCACCCCTTTGGCAGAATTAAATCAGAAGACTCAAGAACAGGCAGTGTTACATTCTTACTTATTTATTTAAAAATCTGTCTTGCCACCGTCAAGAGTGATAATTGTGTGGAATAAGAGATGCACATGGTCTTCAGCTTTTGCTAAGGTAAATGTTTCCACTGGGCATTGAACTATAAATTCCCATGTCAGGACTTCAGCAGGAACCATACTACACTAACCATTTCCACGATGGATGTCGCCCGACTCCGTTTTTTGTTTTCCTTTTCGCTCTTGATTAATAATGTGCCTGCTCAGCAATGCCTGTACCTGGCCTGCACTGCTCTTGTGTTCATGAGACTCGAATGCTTCCTAACACCAGCCAGTGGTTTTCCTTTTCTCTTTTTCTTCTTCCTCCTTCCCCTCCCCTCCCCTCCCCGTTCCTCTCCCTTTCCTCCTCCTTTTCCCTCTCCTTCTCTTCCTTTTTCTTTTTAGAGCAGAACACAAATGCATCTATTTTGAACAATGTCTTAAATCGATTTTCTTTTTACTAGTTGCAAAATCACAGAATCCTGGATAGTTAGATTTGGAAGAGATCTCAGGAGTTGATCCACTTTAGTTCCCCAGCTGAAGCAGAAATCTCCTCTAGAGTATCTAGACAGTGGTTGTTTAGCCCTTCCTTGTTCATCTGCAGGGTCAGGGAACTCACTACCTCAGGTTGGGACAGCTCACTTATGAGAATCTTCTCCCAGTCCTTAGAGGTAAGTGACCCTGGCTTCCTCAGCAGGGTTTTCTGAATCTGAAAGGGGTGGCTTTGCTCTTCCAAGTAATGAAGGTCCCCATGCCCTTTATAATTAAGGACCCTTTCTTATTCAAAACGTATCCAGGCAACTTTGACAAGTATGTGGTTTGAATGCGCACAGTGAGCCTCAGTAGCATTTTTTGGTGATGCTTTCTGCTTGGATAATGACTGTACTGCAAGCAGGTCTTATTGTATAAACTGAAAAGTACATGATGAGACCCAAAGATCCATAGATGGGTCCATGGGTAAGACCTCTCTCTAGAGGCTTTCCTTCTCCCCAGGTTTACAGTATGGTCATTAAGAGTTCGGTTCTCGAGTTGGGATACCTGGGTTAAATCCCATCTTTGCCGCTTAATAGTTCTGTGACTTTGGCAAGTCCCTACCGCATGGACTTGTTAAGTCCCCATTAAGTAAGATAATGTATGTAAAATGCTTAGTGTAATTCCTGGTACATATGAAGAACACAATTAAGTGTTACTTGTTTTTAGTACAGCTTTTACTACTACTATACATCCATGCCTAGGGTTCTTTCACTAGGCTATAGTTTATGTGCAGAGGTTCTGATTCAGTAGGTGCAGACTGGCGCTCGGGAATCTGCCTTTTTAGCAAGCTCGCTGGGTGATTCTGATTCAGGTGGTTTTCAGGTCACATTTTGAGAAATGCTGCATTGAAGAAATCCATTGCCTTTAGGATGTAAAGGTTTTAGGGCCTTAGGAAGCCCCCAGGCAAAGTGTGGGCGTCTTTGTAAGGGGCTATCACTCTTATCAGTTTGTTAACAAGTATTCAACAAACAGCTCTGGAGAACCTGCTGTTCATAGTGCACTGCTCTCTAGCTGGTGAAATAGAAGTGAGACCACAGTTGCTACGCTTAGAGACCCCAGGGGAAGTGGAAACAAGGTCAATATGGGTGCCATTGGTGATACCCAAGAGGATTTTGTGTGATATGTGAATAAACGTTTAAAAATGTTAACTGTTGTATATGACCTTCTCTTTTTGATATGGGATACTGTTTTCCACTTATAGTAGTGATAGAAAGTTTATTTGTAAGGCAAAACGATTTCACTTAAAAGAGCAGGTTTATATAAACAAATCTATTAAGTCAGTGGTAGAAGTGGTAGACAGAGTGAAAGTCCTGAAAGTGGTACATGAATGTCTGAAGTTTAGGAAATGTTGTATTTTGGATAGGACAGTCATGCTGTACTCAATGTGATTCCTTATTTTATTTTATTTTTTTTAAATATTTATTTATTTATTTATTTATTTTGGCTGCGTCGGGTCTTAGTTATGGCATGCAGGATCTTTAGTTGCTGCATGTGGACTCTTAGTTGCGGCATGAGGGATCTTTAGTTGAGGCATGTGGACTCTTAGTGGCGGCATGCAGAGTCTTAGTTGCGACATGCATGCAGGATCTACTTCCCTGACCAGGGATTGAACCGGGGCCCCCTGCATTGGGAGCAGGGAGTCTTACCCACTGGACCACCAGGGAAGTCCCTCAATGTGGTTCTTTAAATGAGGAGAGGCCAGTGAACTCAGCCTGGGAGGGCAGAGACAAGGCAGTGGTCTTTCTCCCTCTTCTCTTCCCATTCATCATGTCATAATTACCATGGAAAGAGCACTTATCTATAAGGAGTGCTCACCTCTCATCGCTTTGCATGACTCAGCTTATTGAATTCTCATAACAACCCTGTGAGGTGGGATGAACGTTATCTTCATTATACAGATGAGGAAATCAGGGTCACAGAGTTCATAAGAAGAAGGAGGGTTTGAACTGCGGCAGCTCATCCTGACCTCTGATTCCCAACCAGTATTCCACCATTTTGACCTAATAGGGATGAGAACAAGTGGTTATGACAAGGGCTTGGAGGAGATGTCTGTGGTGTGTGTGTGTGTGTGTGCATGTGTGTGTGTGTGTGTGTGTGTGTGTGCGCGTGGTGTGTGTAGGTGGTGAGGCTTGGCAGGATTGGTTACATAATTATAATTTGTGGGGCCCCGTGAAAAATGAAAACATGGGGTCCCTTGTTCAAAAATTATGAAGAATTTAAAGGCTAACAGAATATTTAAGCAAACGTGGGACCCCTCAGAGCCCAGGGCTGTGTGCCCAAGTTGCACACCTACCCATGAAGCCGGCCCCAGGTCTTGGCGTAGAATGGAAAGGGGCTGAGAAAGAGGCAAACAAGGGATCCCAAGACCCTGCGCCTTTTTTCCCCTTTTCTGATAACCTACATGAGGAGCTGTTGTCACACAGCAATTTCCTCCTGGTCTTCGTGCCCTTTGAGGAGAAGAAAACTTCCACAAACAGGAAACCAGATAAGGAAGGTTGCAGTGCTCTGTGATGACTTTAGAGACCTTAACACAGCTCCAAATGTCAATATTCCTTCAATGGGTTCTGCAAATAAGAGTCCTGTGGGTAATTACATTTTTAATAAAATACAGTTTGCAGATTGATAGTCAAATAGATTTCCTGTTCTGGAAGCTGAGCTGTTCCTCCCAGTCCTGTCACCGTGCCGTCCTCGTGCTGCTCCCTTCTTGCAAATCTTTCGTAATTAGGAAAAGAGTCGTTCATTGACTTAAACCTTCAGATACTGTCAGTTCCTGCCAATTCATTCTGTGAAAGAGCTAAATGTTATGAAAATCACCATTTATTGCCTCATATTCATAATGTACCTGTTTAATGAAATGAAGCAGAAATGAATTATTTTTGGACTTCGTTGGTGGCTGCAGACCTCCATGATAAATAATCATGTGCATGGAAGGTTTAAATGGAATTTTCATAGAAAAATGCACATAATACCTTGTTTTATTAAGTGACCTTGATACATGAAAGCCTAGATTTATAAAATACATTTCAGAAATCATTATTTACTTTTCAAGATGATTTTTAGCTTTGCAAAAGCATTTGTTATAGTTTTCTTTTAAAGAGCTAGCCTCCTTAGTTATGTCTGAAGTGGACTTTCATTTAAGAAGCAATCAATTTGCACACAGTTCTTCAGGGTGTCCTCTTTGTGCAGAGAGCAAGGCACGCCTGTGGTCCCCTGGAAGAGAAATGACGTGCTTCTGAATTTTGTGTTGTTTTGTGTTTAGGACTGGTATTGCCCTTGGCATCCAACTTCAATTTCATTCATTCTGCATTTATGGGTCCTATTATGAGCAGCCTCTAGTCTGAACAAATATGCAGTTTTGTCAAATTAATGCCTGTTTTTAAAAATTCTTTTTCACAAAACATGCGATGTCTGGAACGATAAGGAGTTTCTCTGATGAATCCTTCTAGCTGAATGGTGATTGTCAGAAGGGGATAAACATTTACAGACCTTAGAAGAGTAGTACTGCGTTTAGGAAGGATCTGCACTGGCTTCTTAGTGCCCCCTGCAGGGAAAAATACACATATTTCTGTAAACAGATAATTGTCAGGTTCATTAGATGCTCCTTCCTTGCCTAATATGGTGTTGGGCATATAGTAGGTTGGCAACAATGGATAAATACATGGATGAGTCGAGAAAACACTTCTATGTGAACATTCCAGAGAGTGAGATGGTAACCGTTCAGTTATCTGGAACCTGAGTCAAAGGAATTTCCAGACAATTAATTTTCTGTTATACATACAAACATGTGGTTATAAATAGGCTAAAAGAATATAAAATAAAGCTGGTCATGAGCTTAAAGTTCATTTAGTCCCACTTTGAGACAGGCGTAAATGATAATGATGATGATGTAAATGCCATTCTTTGAGCACGTATTATTGTAGACCCTTTACACATGTCATCTCATTTAATCTTCACAATAACTTTGCAAGATAGGTATTGCTATCCTATTTTACAAATGGGGAAACTAAGGCTCAGAGAGGTGGAATAATGTCATCAAGACCACACACTTAGTAGCTGGCTTGAAGCCATGTCTCTTTTGCCTCCAAAGCCCAAGTTCTTTTCCCTCACCATATTATCTCTACACAGGTTCCTAGAGCTTGTCACTGCCCGAGGCAGGAACAGAAAGCAAGTCTCTAGGCTCTTCTGTCAGTGTTCTTGGCTCCTTGGCAGGCTACTAGAGAACTCAGACAAAAGGATAAAGGAAATGCTAATCAAAGTGCTTCAAAAGATGTGTCATCTTATAACTCTAACCATCAGGTCTTCTAAAATGGGGGCCAAAGGTCATCCTCAGTAAGTCTATTGCAGTTTGGGCAAATGGGTTCAGGTTACTCACGGGATATTTAAAGCAATCAGGTGAGATGTGCCGATATAGCAGAAAAATTACACAATTTGCAGTCATGAACTTGGTTTTAGGTCATGACTTGCTATCTTATTAGTCGTGTGATCCTCTTTGAACTTGTCTTCTCGTTTACAAAATAGGAGCGGTACAAACTGACAGAGTGGTTGTGATATTAAATGAGATCCTGTCTAGGGAATGTCTTCTAAACTAAAATATAGTTAATGTGTTTTTTAATTCCAGTCTCTTGCATTCTTCTTTTCTAATTTTTCAGTTTTTGTGGTTTGGTTTTGCTTTACAGACCTTGTTTTATAGATATTTTATAAACATTTTAATTTAAGTTTCTCTAATGTGCTTTCTTTAATTGCTTTGGAGGTAAACAGTGATTTCTCCTTTATAATGGGGACAAGTGTGATTTATTACAAAGTTTATTAAGATTGGAAAGTCACATTCAGCATCTGGATTAGAAAAATTATTTGCACACAAGAGGTTTGAGGGAATAAGGTTAACAATAGTAAACGTGGAAAGGTCTTCAGAATGTCAGCTGATGGCTAGGTCAGTAGGAGCCAGGACAAAGTCCAGATAGATTAATGAATGGTTGCTGAGGGCCCAGAACAGAGGAGATAATTGTGCCTGGAGCTGCTCAACCAACACCAAGAGTTGTATATGAAATGAGTAGAGTCTCCCTTTAAGAGGAGTTTTGTTTCACATGCTCGCCAATACTCAGGGTCATCAGTCTTTTCAATTATACCTATTTTACTGGGTATGAAATGGTATCTCTCTGTAGTTTTAATTGCATTTCCCTGAAAATTAAATATATGCCTACCTCATGAACCCAGTTATTCCACTCCTGGGTATTTACTCAAGAGGAATAAGAACATAACATCCAAGCGAAAACTTGTGTAAGAATGTTCATGGAAACTTTATTCATTCAGAATTACCCCAAGCTGGAAATAATCAAATGTTTCTCAATAGGAGAATGGATAAACAAACTACAGTATATTCTTGCTATGGAATACCACCCAGGAATAAAAATATTACGTATTACTGTAATTTACGACACGATGAATCCCCAAAACATCAAGCTGAGTTAAAGAAGCCAGGTCCAAAAGAATACTTACTGTGGTTATAGGTAAAACGAATTTACGGTGATAGGAATCAGATCAGTGTTTCCCTAGGGTGAGGGGGGATCAGAATTCCCTGGGAGAGGAGACCAGAGAACTTTCTGAGGAGACAGTTTCTATTTTAATAGGGGTGTGGCTTTCATAGGGTGTGTACATTTTGTCAAAATCCACCAAATTGTAATACTTCAAGTCTGTGCTTTCTATTGTATGTAAGTTCCACCTCATAAGATTGATTTATAAAATAAAAAACCAAAGAAGTATTGAAAGGGGGTGCCTTTTGGCTGTCGAGGAGTCTTAGAGCCTTCACACAGAATGAGTGTAAGGACCCAGCCAGAAGAGGAGAGAGAGGAGGGAAGGCAGGAGAGCTGACTCCCCAGACTGGAAGGGCTGTCCTTTGAGGAAGGGAAGAAACACCCATGGTGTGTCACTCCAGAGCAGAGACAAAGGGAGGGTCAGGGAAGCAGATGATTTGAGTTCTGTGGAAAGAAGGGCTTTTTTAAGCATTAGGTGTATCTTATGATAGAGTGGGATGTCTCAGGAGACCGTGAGCTCCCGGTCACTCAGCTGAGGCTTCTCGTCACGCGTGTTGTAGGGTGGGTCCTGTAGTGATTGGGAGATTTAGCTAGAAGGCCTCAAGAGTCTCCTGCGCAAAAATTCTGCAGTTACAGGTGCTGCTGGGCAACAGGTGGAGCATGAGCTTAGGAGTCTGGCTGCCCATGTCTGAAGCTGGAGATCTTGGACCTGTACCACTAACGAGATTATCTTATGCAAGTTGACTTCTTTTAGTCTCGGTTTCCTCATATTAAAAAGTGTCGTGTTTGTGTGTGCGCCCATGGGTGTGTGTGTGTTTATCTTCCTTCTGATCTGTAACCCACTTGCAATGCATCATGACTTCAAAGAATTATAACTGAGGCTGAAATTGAAATGATTAATGGAAAGGGCATAGCAAAGCACCTAACACCTATACTAAGCATGTGATAAGTGCTCAGAAAATTTTAGCCATTATTATTACTATTGCTGCTATTATGATCCTAAGAATTTTAAGATCAGCAAATGGCAAAGGTAGACGTTTGGGGGCAAAATTTATAAAATCTCTTATCTTAGACCCTGCAAATAGCTGTTATGTCTATCAGAAAGTACGATTAACATTCCACAGGTTAATTAAAAAAAATGGGAAAATAAGCCTTTGTGGAATACCAAATTCTGTGGATAAAAAAAAGTCCAGGGCTTCCCTGGTGGCACAGTGATTGAGAGTCCGCCTGCCAATGCAGGGGACACGGGTTCGTGCCCCGGTCCGGGAGGATCCCACATGCCGCGGAGCGGCTGGGCCCGTGAGCCATGGCCGCTGGGCCTGCGCGTCCGGAGCCTGTGCTCTGCAACGGGAGAGGCCACAACAGTGAGAGGCCCGCGTACTGCAAAAAAAAAAAAAAAAAAAAAAAAAAGTCCAGTGCCTGTGTATCTTTGACATAAATAGATTCTTTTGTACTTGGTTATGTTTTTACTTGGCTTTGAGTCCTGGTGATCTAGCCAACTTTCTGAGGAAAGGTGTCGTTGGTAGGATTAAGCTGACCTTGGTCCCTGTCCTGTGGGGCTGATCATGGTGGCACAACAAACACGTTTTAGTTAGAAGGTCGATTTCAAATAATCTGTGTAAAATGGTACCGATGAACTTATTTGCAAAGCAGAAATAGAGTCACAGATGTAGAGAACAAACTTATGGTTCCCAAGGGGGAAAGGGGCGGAGGGGGGGACAAATTGCAAGATTGGGATTGACATATACACACTACTATGTATAAAATAGGTAGCTAATGAGAACCTACTGTATAGCACAGGGAGCTCTACTCAGTGCTCTGTGGTGACCTAAATGGGAAGGAAATCTAAAAAAGAGTGCATATATATATATGTATATATAACTGACTTACTTTGTTGTACAGCAGAAAGTAATACAACATTGTAAAGCAACTATACTCCAATAAAAATTAATAAAAAAATCTGCATAATTTCCCAAAAGTTTCTGATGGATTAAAAATTTCATTTATTTAGGATAGGTCATTCAATCACATGGGTCAGAATTTAAAAGGTACAAAAAGTGTAGAGTAAGACATTTTCCTTTTCCCCCACTCCGCCCCCAAATTCTCTAGCCATTCTGGTCCCCTCTCCAGAGGTAAAGAATTTAGCCAGTTTCTTATGTATCTTTGTAAACACATTTTATACCATTTCTGGATCTTTTTTCTACATAGACAGTAGTTTACCTCAGACCGTTTTTTGCCTAGTATTTTTCACTTAATGTTCACCTAATAATATTTCGTTTTTGAAGTTGAGAGCTTTCTTTCATTGCAACGACTGCATAGTTTTCCATTGTATGTAGTTAATCATACTTTATTTAACCAATCTGGTGTTTATGGACATTTAGGTTTTCCTCTACTTTTGCTAATCAAAGCAAGGCTTCAGTAGATAATTTGCTTCATAAGTCATTTGACACATGTGCAGGTATATCTGTAGGATAAATTTCTGGATGTGGAATTGCTGGGTGAAATGACATAAGCACTTTTAAAACATTTTGATAGATCTTGCCAGTTTTCCTTCCATTAAGGTTATACCAATTTACCTTCCACAAGCAATGTTGACCTCAAATCCTTACCAACATGATACATTCTCAAACTCTTTGATCTTTGCCAATCCAGTGAGTAAAAAACTGGGGTTGAGCGTATCTTCATATGTTTAAGAATAATTTGCGTTTCCTCCTCTGTGAATTCTCTATTTATAACCTTTGCCCATTTTTTTGGTCAGTTCAGATATATAATGTTTTTCCTTTATTGAATTTATTAGAATAAAGATGTTTATAATATTCCCTTTATATCCTTTTGCCTTTCAGACTTTAAGCTTTATTTAAGAAATAATGTACAGTAACATTTTCACTTTTGGAGTACAGTACTATGAGTTTTAACACATATATAGATTTGTGTGACCACCCTCACAAATCTATATATAGGATATAGAAAATCCAGAAAATTTCCTTGTGCTGCCCCTTTGTAGTCAAAACTTCCCCCATCCCTAAACTTTGGCAACTCCTGTCCCTGTAGCTATAATTTTGCCTTTTCCCAAATGTAATGTAAATGGAGCCATGCAGTATAAAACTTTTTGAGACTGGTTTCTTTCTCTCAGCATAATGCCTTTGAGAGTCATCCTTATTGTTGTAAATATCCAATAATTCATTTCTTTTTATTGCTGAATGGCATTCCATTGGATGGATGTGCAAAAATTTGTTTGTCCTTTCCCCCATTGAAGGACATTTGAGTCATTTCCAGTTTTTGGTGATTATAAATAGAGCTGCATTAAGCATTTGTGTATAGGTTTTTGTGTGAAAATTAGTGTCCATTGCTATTGTGTAAACACCTGGGTGTCAGTTTATCATGACTGATTTTTTTCACTATGGCTACATTTTCCTGTTTTTTTAAAAATATATTTTATTGTGTACTGTTCATGGATGATATTTTATAGATTCTGGATTCTGTAAGCTTCCGCTGAAGATGGTTTATTTTTATTTAGTAGGCAGTTCAATTACTGGATGATTACCTAGTAATTGTGGAGATTTGGTTTTATATTTCGTTTTGCCATATTTGTGAAAAGCCTGAGGTAGTTCACAAACCCCTCTAATTTGGTGGGACTCAGGTTCTAAACTTTTCCTCTGTGGATGATATAGTCAGGGCCTGGTTGAAGGCTTTGTTGGGTGGATCTAGGGTAGACATAGTCCTTACTCATAAGAGGAAAACTTTTTGGTATGTCAGCTTGCTACCTAGAGAGTTAATGGGGTATTAATAGGTTTTTCTACCCAGACTGGGCTGGACTTGCAATGTCCTCTAGCACTACTTGATCTCTAGGATCTCTTTTTGATTCTCAAGCTCATAGCAGCCAGTCTCTGGCAAGCACAGTCTCATCCTGTGCATGTGAGCTCAGCCTTTGAACTAGGACTTTTGGGGAACCCCAACATGAACTTCTGTGGTGCCTCTCTGTTGTAGTTTTTCCCTCTCCAGTGCTCTGCCTCCCAGTTTCCAGCTGTTTCAACTGCCCTAAACTTTGATCTTGGCCACTTCCTCTCAGCAGGATGACCATGCTCTGCTTGGACTGCAGCTCATTGCATCTTCATTAGGAAATTGTCCCTAGGCATATTGCTGGGCAGATTTTGCAGCTCAGCTCATGTGTTTCCTGTCTCTTAGGGGTTGCAGTTCTTATGCTGCCTATTGTCCAATGTTTGAGAAAAGTGGCTTCCTCAGTTTTTTTTTTTTAAATGGTTATTTGTGGCATAGGAAAAGTCTGGTACCAGATACTTCTGTAGGAAGCTTACTTGAATGACAGATCCAGGATGATTTATTAAGGGCAACCAGAGGTCATTTGCTTGCAACCTAACTTTTCATCCAGGGCAACTTTGTTTTTTCAAATGTCGAGAACTCTGTGCTGAAGGGTACTAGGGATCTGACCTGGTTTGGTAATTTTTGAGTTATTCTGTGTGCTACACCTTGTGGATTGGGAACCTTTTCCAAGGAGCTGAAACATAGCTTCTGTAAAGTACACTAGGTAATGAATATTTAATTTTCAGTCCAGTTTTACCACAGTAGTGAAAACAGGTTCAATTATATACTTGTTGGGAATTCTCTATTCTTATATATTCTGAAGAGATTTATTATAGCACAGATTAAGTTCTTCCCCTAGCACAGCATAACTTCAGGACAGTTCTGCCCTTCTCAGAAGGGGTAGTTTTCTTTTTTCATGGAATGGAGACAAGATTGGTAAAGGAAAGAGAATATATAACACAGTTGGAAAACTTTGTCCCTTTATTTAACCTTGTGTTAAGTAATAACAAGTTATGGGTTATGTTTACTAACTTTTCAGATGTGGCCGTGATACTCTTATGTCACCCTCCCCAGCTGGAGGAGAAACAGGTTTTGGAACAATTCTCTAGTGATGGACGACCTAGTTTCTCTCTTGTTTCTCTGCAGGGTGTATGACAGTTTTGCAGTCTTAATGCTTGTTCATTTATTCACTAATTGAGACCTTAATAAAGGTTTTCTGTTGTACAATGTTCTATGTAACAAATACCTTTAAAATCTCAGTGGCATACAAAAACATGTATTTATTTAGCTCATGAGTTGGGTCGGCTGGGGGTTGGCTGATATAGGCTGGCCTCAGTAGGAGCCATTGAGTTCTGCCCACCATATTTCTTATACTCCTTCTGGGACCAGTGAGCTAGCCCAGAAATTTTGTTTTCCTGGTTATGGCAGAGGTCCAAGAGAGCAGATCCAACTGCATGAGCACATTTCCTGCCTTGGCTGCATTACATTTGTTAGACTCCTGTTGGCCAAAGCAAGACACATGGCCAAGCCCAACATCAATGAAACATCTTCCTTCTGTGAGAGTAAAGAGGAGGAAGTGGGTATTATTGAACAATAATAAAATCTCCTGCAGGAAGTTTTTAGATACTAATCACTAAGGCTACAAAGAAGAAGGAGACATAGTCGTTTGCTCTAGGAGCACTCAAAAAATTGATCCTGAACCAGAAACAGTGATCTTACAGCTAATGGAAGGTATAGAGAAGGAGTTAAAACTCTAGTTCAAATAAATAGAAACTCTTAGGCTTTTAGGATTTTCTTCCTTTTAATTTCACACCCTGGAGGATGTTAAACTTGGATTGCTGGCAGTCTACCAGAGCATTGTGTTGAGCTGAAATCCACTGCTATTCATAACCAGGTGTACTGTGATTTTGAGATTTAAAGCCATGATCTCATGTTAGAAGTTACAGTGAGCCAGGAAGCTGTTTGGGTTTATAACACTTTTAAAGCACTTGGGCAAAGATGCTGGAGATTAAAGGGAAAACATAAGCAGGTCTGTACACAGGGACTCAAAGCTACATGGCTTTGTTTTAGGAACTCTCAGTAAGAAAGGTGCGATAAAAACTGAAATATGCAGGCCATCCAAACACGTGAAGCGACAATCTAGGGTTATTGAAATGAATGACTAGAGGGATCAAGGAAGATCTTGATGGATTGCAGAGAGCAGAGCAATGGCCTGGAAATACTGGTGTCTCATGCCTCTTCCCCTTTTCTGAGGGCCTCTTCCTCAACAGTTAGTGTCAAGGTTGCAGTTAGGCCTGAGGAAATCTCATAAGACCTGGCCAGAGGAAGGCTGAGAATGTCATGCTTTCTTTTTTTTTTTCTTTTTTTTTGAGTCATCCAAAATTCATGATGCTGAAGTCAGGAGGCCTGAACCGAGTCTGGTGTTACGGTGCCCAGAATCCCCAGACCCTCCCAAGTCTGACTGTTGACTGAATAAAGGAAAGAAGTTAAATAGGAAGGAAAGGGTTAAAAAGGAAGTTAAATAGGAAGGAAAGGGTGACTGAATAAAGGAAAGAAGTTAAATAGGAAAAAAGATTATTGGGACACAAGAAAGAAAATTTCAGGTTTTGTGGATTCCACTTTGGGAATATCTGCTCTGGTTCAACTGGGAATATCTGCTCTGGTTCAACTCTTTTGTTTCCGGTTGAGGAAATAAAAGCCTTTCTTGAGGTCACGTGAGTCTATGGCAGGGCTAGGATAGAAACAGTTTGGTGGCCTCATGGTGGCAGCTAAAGCTAATGTTTACTGAGAATTTGCTATGCGCTAGGCTATTCTAAGCTATGCTATGTATAGATTATATCCTTTTGTCTTCACTAGAATTCTATGAACTAGGCACAATAATTACTCTTATCTAACAGAGGAGGTAACTGAGATACTAAGATACCCCCAGATGGTCTTTTGTCACACAGCTAGTAAGTGGGGGAGCCATGATTCAAAATCAAGTAGTCCAGTGCCTGGACTCTTCATCGTTATTCTGCGATGAGAGAGATGGTTAGACAATGACGTACGTTAAAGGTGTTGAATAGACAAGGATGTCTCCCTTGGAGACTGAGAGATCCCATAATTGTAAGGCAGAGAGCCCTTAGCTGATCCTTACAGAGAGGTGGGGCTGCAAAAATATTGTAGGTTGTGTCAGAACTGCCGCAGGAATTCTGGAAAGCCTTCTGAGCTGTCCATGGTGCTGAGCCCCAGCTTCATCTCATGCATCTTTGTCTACTGCACCCGTCACCAATGTTTAATAACTTTCACCCTAGATGTCTAGAATTTGAAAGCCTAATAAGATAGCAATAAATAATAATTGTATTTCTACTGAGTTCTAGACATTTAAGATGTGTTATTTCACTAAATCCCCGCAACGATTCAGTGACCTTTCTTCTGAGGAAGAGACAAGCAGATGAACTACTACCATGTTAAAAGGCAGAATGGAGTAATTACTTGTTAGAAGTATAAAATTTGGGATGTGGAAGGGGGTGATGAGAAAGTATTTATGGAGGTTTTGAGTTGGAACTAGAGGGATAATTTCAGTAAGGTTAAACACCACAGAATGTATCCCACCATAGAACTTCCGGCTACTATCTGGAGTAGTACTACTTTAGCGGCTACCAGTGTGAACATTCTGAGTGTGTGAGATATGCCTTTGTGGTTTTCCTGGACCAGCCCATTGGTGAGTGGGATATGTGCTGAAAATTCAGATCATTTACTTCATCCTCCTTCACTTAGAGATGTTACAGCTGAGGGTCAATAAAACAGTTATTCAAAGTCATGCAACAAGAGGGTGGCAGAACCAAAAGAAACAGGAGCCAGGTCTCATGATCAATACTCCGCATTTATTACCTATTTCAGGATTTCTCAAAGCTAGAATCATGGATCAGTTGCATCAGCAATACCCAGGTGCTGAATAAAAATGCATGGTACTGAATTCCATGCCAGACCCACTGGAATATAGTTCCTGGAGAGTGGGGCCTGAGGGTGTGGATTGTGTGTAGAACACCGATAGTCTATCAGACGTACTAAGGTTCCGGTGGGAAACTGATGCTAGCAATATTGTTCCTTTTACAATCGATTTAAAGCATATATCACATAAAAACGTATACGTTTATTATGTAGTTGCTATACTCCTGTGATAATCTGCCTTTAAGAAAATATGCTCCTTATTTCAGAATTGACTTACTGGCATGTGAATATTCACTGCGTTTATTGGCTGAATGTTTTTGAATATATTTCTCATTCCTTCAGGACTTCAGTTTTCCCATGTGTAAATGGAACTGTAACACCTACCTTGTAAAGTTTCTGTAATATTTATATGGATAGTTCTAATAGGACAGTTGTCTGGTACATAATAAATGTTTTCTACATGACATTTATTTTTAGAATTGGTTATTTTAACATTGTAGTTATAAAAATCTTGCAACTTTTTTTTTTGGATTTTTAATTGCTGTACCTTTTAAGTCAAGCATGAATTATATCTCTTGATTTAATTTTAAAAATCAGTACCTTATGTTTAAAAATATGTTCCTTGGTCAAATACTATTAAAGTGAAGAGATAGGAACACACAGTGGTCAAATTTGGAAAGGTAAGAGGGCATCAAATCATGAATAATCTTATACGTCATGCTGAACATTTTGGATTTTATCCTGTAGGCAGTGGTCAGCCATCAGGGATTTTGATCTGGTGAGGATGAGGCACAAACAGTGTCTTGGGAAAACTAATTTGGCACAGGACACAATGGAGGCAGGTAGGGAAATTTAAACATTATAGCTCACATAGGAGGTGATAATTTCCTGTATTAGGTTTGTCCACTGGGAGTATGAAGGCAGGAAGAGACCTGAGAGGTCACTATTAAGGAAAATAGAAAGTATTTGGTTAATGGATATGAGGGAGAAGAAAGAAATGAAGATAATTGTGGGATTTTTTTTTTTTTTTTTTTGCTGTACGCGGGCCTCTCACCGTTGTGGCCTCTCCCGTTGCGGAGCACAGGCTCCGGACGCGTAGGCTCAGCGGCCATGGCTCATGGGCCCAGCTGCTCCACGGCATGTGGGATCTTCCCGGACCGGGGCACGAACCCGCGTCCCCTGCATCGGCAGGCGGACCCTCAACCACTGCGCCACCAGGGAAGCCCAAGATAATTGTGGGATTTTAAGCTTGAGTGATGAGGTTTGACAGCTTGACAGAAATAGAGATTATCCAGAGGGAGACCTGGATATGGGTGGGGAATCAGTCTGGATCTTGATCCTGTTTTACAAATTGTGAAAAATGTGATAATAGGCAGATGTATTCACTCCTTTATACATGAATCAGTTGAATGAAAAATTTCGTGTACATTCAAATATAATTTCTTTAAGCAATGCTACCCCTACCCATCCCTCGTAATTTTTATTACACTTCAATTTTATTCTTTGAGGTATCAAGGTTCTTAGTTGCAAGCAAAAGAAACTACCTCTGGTTGACTTAAACAGGAAAGGAGTTCATTAAAGTAATATTAGTTTGCTCACGGAATCTCTAGAAAGATTGGAGATCCAGGCTCAGACTATGGTCAGAAACAAGGGATAATGAACGGCAGCCCCATCCATGGCCAACATCACGCCAAGAACCAGTCTGTGAAGACACTGCTGCCCCTCTGTAGAAGACTGGATGCTATGGCTTGTGCTGTCACTGGCAATGGAGAGAGAATGCTATTCCCTGACTCTGATGTCTTTGGAAATTTGAAGCTTCTGCTGCCGTTGTTGCTCCCACATCCAGAATAGAGTCTCCTCTGTTGCTGCTTCTTTGTATTACTAGGTCCTTACTCAGAGTCCAAGGTAGAGGCATCTAGTTGGGCAAGCCCACGTCTTATGCCCTAGCTGAAAGGTATAAGGGTCTTGCTTATCACTGGGATGGAAGGGTCTTGCTTTTCAGCCTCTATGGTGGGAGGTGGACCCTACCTCCCACCAAGATTCCTAAGAAGGGACATTCATATAATTACAGAAAGGACATTCAGTTACTTGGCAGCCAAGAAAAGCACAGCAAACAAACTGAAGAACCAATAACCAGTGTCCACGATACATGCCTGTAAGTTTTATTTTATATCATGAGAGCAGAGTATCTCTATAGAAATACATTTTTCTTCTCTTTTTAGTTAGCTTCAAATATAGATACAGAATGTCCTAAGAATCAAAGCACTTGCAGTCACATCTAAAAAGGTCAGAAAATTGCCCTGTATTTCATGGCTGGGGTTGCTCAAATTGCAGCCTATTACAGACTGAAACAGAGCACCATCTGACCTTTTCATGTGACAAGTTGTTGTATTAACAGAACTCCCTCTTTCTATGATTTTTTTTGCCCTTTCACCCATTCCCACTTATTTGAATTTAGCTCCAAGAGGGAAAAAATTAAGACAAAAGATGTGGTCTGAAATTTCAGGTTGGGGGTGAACTGATTCTAAGTTTGAATTTAGGGAGGAAAGAATTTCCTCATATTTATCTGAGTAGAGCATTGCATTGGGAATCAGGAAGCTCAAATCTTAATCTTGGGCAAGTCCTTTTCTCTCTCTGGACCCGAGATTCCTCATTGATGGGGTCCTAGGATTTGGACTCAGGAGGAACCAGATTTGAACTCCCACTTACTGACTGGTGTAAACTTGGGAATATCACGCTCTTAGCCTTATTTTTTTCATGTGAGAAGTGGAGATAATAATAGTACCTTCCTCATGGATTTATTGTGTGAATTAAATAAAAGCAATGTTTATAAAACTTGAGGCTAAAATAAGATGGTTGTACCCTAGGTGATCTTTAATGACTTTCCAGGCATCGGAGAATCTGCTGTTTCATGTAATTTGCATAGTGATACACACAGTCTGTGTATATGTGTATCTTATAGTTCACATATGCTAAAGTGGGTTTTAGAGGAACAGGGATTCTCAGGAAGAAAAGAAGAGAAATATTCATTTCTTTTTTTCTCTATTCCATGATCTGTGAGTATAGCTTCTTTTAAAATACTAAAAGATACTCAAATGATATGTATGTTACATATTTAATACCCCTAGGAACCTGTGATCCAAATGAAGAAACCAGAAAGACAAAGTTCTATATTTTATATGGGTTGAAATATAAGATAACCATCGAGGCAGTGTCATGATGAGAGAGTAGGTGCTGTGAGCTCAGAAGAGGGAAAGAAATAGATTACACTGGGCAGAGTGGACAGAGCAAGCTTCTTGGAATTCCAGAGTTGTTCCTCAACATATGCAGTTGAATTTACAATTTGTGTCAGTGCAGCCTTTCTTAAACCTGCCAGATTTGACTATGGGAGCTGAGGTGCTTATATCCCTCCAAAGGTTGGGGAAAATGGCCAGTGTGATGGTTTTAAAGCAAAATCTCTGACATGTTTCCTATCAAAAGATGGGAGCTAATTCCCCTCCCTTTGAACATGCATGGGTTGGCTTTACTGACTTGATTTTAATGAATAGAGTGAGGTGAATGACTTTCTTGATTTCTGAGTCTGTGTTAGAAAGGGCAATTCAGCTTCCAGCAGGCTCTCTCTCTTTTGGGACACTCACCCTTGAAACATTTATACAGTGTAATACTATATGAAGTTATTGTATTTATTTTTAATGAATGAATGAATGAATGTATTTATTCATTGTTTTTCTCCACCCAGTAAAAAGTAAACTGCATGATCTCAGGTGTTTTATTTATCTTATGCTCCATCCAACATCTAGCTCAGGCCTGACACATAGATGCTCAGTGGGTATTTGCTGAGTGAATGACTGAGTGGTTGAGTAGATAGAAGGTTCTAGAGGCCAGGGTGACAGAGGTTTGAATACTATTAGCATATAGATGATAAGCAATAAGGCCAGAGCAGATAAATCAGGGGATAGTATATAGATGAAGGTTAAGGACAGAACTCATCAGATGTTCTGTGATCTCACTAGCTTTCTCATAACTAGATTTAACAAAATCTGCTTTCACTTTAGGAGACAAAAGAGTGCTATGCTTAAGAGCAGGGACACTGAAATCATGCTGTCTGGGTTTGAATCCAAACTCTATAACTTACTATGTGATCTTAACCCAGCCTTTTAACCTCAATGAGTCTCTGAGTTTCTTTATATAATGGGGCTAATTGTAGTACTTAACACATAGGGACTTTTTTTTCATAGAGGGACTTTTAAGAGTTAATATAGATTATAGCATAGAACTCTATAAGCCTTAAATAAAAATCAGTTATTATTATTATTCAAATTATTAATCATAGGATTTAAATGCATTGACCTAAGTGGGAATGACTGTAGTAAAAATACAGACATTTGTGTAGTACTTTATAATTTCTAGTGCTTTTGCATTTGTCAACTCATTCAATTTTCAGCATATAAGATATCATTATCCCTAGTTTTTTTAAATATTAATAAATGGCAAAACTTGGGCAAGAACCTAGATTTTATATTTCTCAAGTCCAGTGGGCTTTCAGACTGAGGAATCAGAAGGAGAATATCAAGTACAAAGATTTAGAACTGACATTCACCCATCTTGGATCAAACCGATTTACCCCTGAAACAGTTTGGTGCTGAGCCTTTGAATGATATGTATCCTAAACATTTCCAGCATTCAATGGAAGAATGTTGCTCTGCCATGGTTTGTTTGGACTGCAACACTGGAGCCGTTGAAATTAATCTTTTTCATTACTTCATTCAACAGGTGCTTGTAGAGCTTTGTGTTAGGCACTGCGTGGGATACAGAGAAGTATAATTTATAGATTTTGACCTTTAAGTTTTTATTGCTTAACTGGGGTGAGAGGAGGGTAAAGACACACAGTGTGAAGCCATAGCTTGATAGAGCAGAGTCTAAACTTTCAGTCTGTGTTTGAAGTTTAGGGAAACTTATATGAAATACGGACCATATTTCCCCTTAATCAAGCAAGCATCACTTGGCAGAGAAGCCATTAATCATTGCTTTCTTGTCATGAATTGACTTGTTCAGCATGGGGAGGAGATTGTTCAAGGTACTGGAGACTTTTTCTCATCCCGTGTTACGACATATAGTTCCTGCGTGTGAGATTGGAAGGTGGGAAGAAACAGCAAGACCTAGTGAGCCCATCCCCAGCTTACTGCTTCTAAACCTCACTTTGACTTTCAGGGGCAGTAGAAAGGCAATTAATTCCTTCCTTCAACAAACACTGACTGAATGCCTCCTTTGAATGAAGCATTGTGATACATGCTGGAAAGATAAACACAAGAATAAGGGCTTGTCCCTGTTTTCAAGGAGCTCATAGGGCAGAGGCAACAGTATAGAATCATAGCACTGCTCTTGAGTCACACTGCCTGGGTTTGTATTAAATTTCTACCACTCAGCAGCTGTGAGACCTCGGGCAAATAAGTTAACTCCTCTGTCTCTTGATTTCCTAGCTTAGGAAATGGATGTAATAATGGTGAAGATTAAATGAGCTATTCCATGTGTCCTATAGCACTATGCTAGGCACATAATAAGTATGTAATATTAGCTGTTATTATTACGAGTGTACAAAAATATAGAGAAGTTTCACTTCCACTTAGGATAGAAAGCTGGAAAGAGCATCACCCCCATTCTAAGACTGAGAAAAATTCAGTTAACTACAAAATCATAACTTGGTTTTGGACCTATTAGAGAGCTGAGGTCACAGAGCAAGCAAATTCTGAAATGGAAGAGGTTTCTCTGAGGAGAAACTGGACATGTGGACTGTGACATTTTCTGTGACAGAAGACAAGAAGAGAGGATGCTACTATACGAATGAGTAAGAAGAAATCAATTAACATTTTAATGTATTTCTGTAGGCTGAATATGGTCTAGAATGAAATAAGAGAAGTTGTGGACTCCCTCATACAAGAGGAGTTTGCACCCATTCTCAAGCTCTAGTCTATAAATCTTCACCAGGTGTTCACAATAAAGTTTGGGGTCAGGGAAAGAGACCAGAGAGAGCCATCCTCACTAATGCAGGTATGGAGGAGGGGATTAGCCCCTGTTAGAAAGGTACAAAATACCACTCTCCTTCCCAGAACCATATGTCCTACAGAGCAAAAGACTTAAACTGCTGGGAAAGGGCAGCACTCTGTAACCCTCAGGAATAGCTGAGGAGCCATTGTTGCTAGAGGAAAAGGCAGAGGCTCAAAAGATCAGGTCTAAGTGCATGAGCACATTTCTAGCCTCTGCTGAACTACATTTGCTAGATTGACTCAATCCCTGACACCAATGGCCTGACCAAAGAAGAGGCATGCCCATTTCCAAGCATAAGTGCTATTAATCTCATTGCTCTATGCACAATATCTCACATTTGATAAATAATTATGATTAATTTTAATAATTAATCACTCATGATAGCAATTAAAAAAAGCATTATCAAGAGACAAAGCAATCAAGAGAACCAGACTCAAAGATGACTAAGATGTTAGAACAATCAGTCAGGGACTTTAAAACAATTATAGTTAATGTGTTGAAGGATTTAGTGGGAAAGGTGGACTATACATATGAAGAGATGAGAAATTTCAGTGGAGAGATGAAAACTATAAGAAAGAGTCTCATGGAAATGCCACAAACACACACACCACATAAGTCAGAGATAAAGAATTCTTTTGATGGGCTCATCAGTAGACTTGACACAGCTGAGGAAAGAATCAGTGAACTCGAAGATAGGTCAATAAGAATTACCCAAACTGCAACACAGTGAGAAAAAAGGAACAGAATATCCAAAAGTTATGACAGAACATCAAGTGTTTTGACAGTTGTATAACTGGAAAATATGGAGAGAGAATGGGGTAGAAGAAATACTTGAAAAGATAATGACTGAGAATATTCTAAAAATAATTAAATATACCAAACTAAAGATCTAGGAAGCTCAGAAAATCCCAAGAGGGAAAAAAAACAACAATAAAAATAACAACAAATACAAACACAACTAAGCACACATTCAAACTGCTGAAGATGAGTAGTAACAAGAAAATATTGAAAACACCCACAGAAAAAAGACACATAATATACATAGGAATAGGTATGAACTACAGCTGATTTCTTTCAGAAGATTTTCAAGACTGTGGGCAATAGAGTGACATCTTTAAATTACTGAAAGGAAGAAAAAATTCTAGCCACCCAGAATTTTATACCCAGTGAAAATATCTTTCAAGATTGAAGGTAAAATAATTTTTTTTCCAGATACTCAAAACCTGAAAGACTTTTTTGCTAGTGGACTTGTGCTACAAGAAATGTTAAAAAAAAAAAAAATTCAGGCATAAGTAACATGATACCAGACAGAAACTTGAAAAAAAGATAAAGATGTCTGAAAATGGTAAAAATGAAGGTAAATATATGTAAATTATATTCTTCTTCATCCTGAAAGATAACTGTCTAAAGCAAATATGGTAATAATGTATTTTGGAGTGTAATGTATATAAAGGTAAAATGTATAACAACATCACAAAGGATGGGAAGGAGAAATTGGAAGTTGCAAGATTCTTACATTCTATATGAAGTAATATAATATTTAAAGGTAGACTGATAAATCCTAAAGGCAGTAACTAAAAATATTAGAAAGAGGTATAAGTAATAAGCCAACAGGAGGGGTAAAATAGAATTAAAGAAAATAGTCAATCCAAAACCATAGATATGTAAAAATTAAGGTTATTTGGGGGAAATGGTGAGACGTCTGGTAAAGATGTTGACTGTATGGAAAATATGGGGTGAGCACAGAGTGTTAAGAGAAAAGGTTGAAAACAAGGCATTTAAGAGTTTGATTATGAACAGCTTTATAAAGTAGTCTAGATTAGTGATATTGAATATTTAATAAAATAAGGTTTTTTTCATCAACTTTAATAAAATAAGGATTTTTCACCTAAGTTGATATTGTGGTGCTTCTTCATAGACACAATTTCTTTAATGATAAATGTGGCTTGTGATAGGTTTGTGAGGTTCACAAAGATGCCTGAATGTCATTCTCTTAAGAAGGCAAGTTAATTCATTTCACACTTTTGAAGGAAGGGTGGCTTAATCATAGGTATGATGCTTGTTTTCAAACAGAAAGCCAGTCATTATATGTAGGGATATCTGTTGCTTACCTCGTATATATTCCTCTGATTCCTTCTTCTTGTTATGTGTCACAATATTCCAAGCCAAGTGATTTGGGTAGGATGGATATAACTCTGAGCTTCAGGGACAGCTTCTGAAGGGCACAGGCCAATCAGCATATCCTACCCCCATGGTCATAGTGATGTGGCTCTGGGATGTGCACTTAATCCAGGTCAGACCAATTAAGGGAAGACAAAATTCTGGGATTTTAAGTTACCCAGTGAGCAGATTCTTCTCATGTAAACATGAAATTTTCTGGCACTACTAGGGAAAAATATGTTTGAAAAATCAATGCCAGTTCTGAGGTTAAAAATACTGAGAAATGGTGAGCAGTAGTCTGGGATCACATTGAGACTTGTGTTGAAACTCTCCTGCAGGTTGATCGGTTAATAACCGAATACACCCCCTTTTAAAATTTAACCAGATTGGGCATCGCTTTGCAACTGAAAGCACCCTGTGTGTGGAACTAGCAATTTCAGTTAATTAGACCTTCCTTCTTTCTGGCTTCTTTCCCTTGTTCAAAATCCTTACACATTTTTTTTTTCCTCCCTTCACTCTTCTTGGACATCATCTCTAGCCTTCTTTTGGATAAAAGGTCAGTGGTCTCCCCATTTTCTCACAGGTATCACTTATTCCAATTGACATTTACACTCGAGTAAACGTAAACTCCTCTGACCTTTTTTAAAAGCTAGATTTTAAAGAGATATTTTCTCTGTTTTAAAACAGTACATTATGGTTGCTTTTCTTTGTAAAAGGCCACATCGCTCCTTCCAGATTTTTTGGATACTTGGTCTACCCATTTAGATCTCCTTTTCCTTCTTTAAAATGGGGGTCTGCTCCTTCTCTTTCTTTCCTCTGCAGTGTGGGACACAGGTGTTTTGTAGACACATGGGAACCACTTAACAGTAAGTTTAAAAAATATTTAGTCATTTCCACACACCATTCTTATGTGAAATAAATACGGGAATAAATTAGCCCTTAAATATTCAATCTAGTGTTGAAAATGAAAAACAACAGATGTAGGTATTTGAGTGGGAGAAAATACTGCTAGATACAAGTCTGAAGTCTGGCCTGCTTCAAATATTCAATTCAGTTTGAGAAAGACATGCTTAGCCCTTCTCCTGGCTAAATTTTGGTAATCCATCTGCAAAAGATGGTTAAGACATAGATTCAGAGTTTACCTCTCAGGTGAATGTTTTTAGTCAATCTGTCTGTAAATGATTCCAAATTCCTCTTCATTTGGGGATGGTGTTCCTCACTTGACTTCTTGTCCATGGTTCAGCTCCATCAAGCACTTCCTACAGCCCCCTCTCTTTCAGTGGCATCTTAGGTCGCATCCCCTTCAGGCATTGTGCCATATGCTTTACTCTCATTATCTCATTAATTCTTACAATGAGTCTAAAAGATATAATCAGACTCTGTGAGGAAACCAAGGTTTGGAGGTGTATGAACTTGTCTGGGACCCCCTCAGCTCGTGAGTGGTAGAGCTGAGGGCTACACTGAGATTTGTCTGAGTCTAGAACCCACATGCTAACTGTGGCTGAGTACTCCCTTCACTTACACTGAGGGTCCTAGGCTGATAAGGCAAATGGCTCAGAATGAATATATTAGACATTTTATATAGGGTAAATCCATAAAACAAAGGCCAATCTCAGTTGGATTGACTTCATGCTGCTGTAATAGTCCGTTGGGGAACTGCTGCGGGGCGAGGGCCTGGTACTCATAATGGCAGTTTGCTGGGGCCAACTCCTCCTGGGGTATGTTTTTTCCATAAAAACTCTTTGGGTACTCTAAAGTCTTCCCTAATGTTTTCTCTAATGTTTTAAAAGTCTTTTCCCTAATGTTATTTGCTGTTATTTATAAGGTCTGTTGGTCCCAAATACTATAAAAATATACACTTCATATATTCAGAAATATTACCAATAAATCATTAAGAATAAAAACCAACTTGAGCATCAGACTATTACTGAGAGAAGAGGTTCCCCAGGCACCTAACATAGTCTTCCCAGGAATCTGTAACCTCTGTCTTTCTTCATAGAAAGATGACCCTTCATAGACCCTCTTCTTAGGGTCTCTTTGCATCTTGTTTGTTTTCTTTCTTTTACACTCAAGAGAATATGAGAGATCTTACATTCCTAAGCTGCTTGAATCTTTTAATTGACATGTCAGCAAAAGCCTTTCATTCTTTCTTACCCACAGACATCTCCCTCCCTTCCCTCTCCATCCCTCTATTTCAATGTCAGTAGTCCCTGTCTTTGGAAGTTCTGGCTAATAAAACTTCACAGACACCTCCCCCCCTTTCTTTTGGCCACGTCGTGCGGCTTGTGGGATGTTCCCCAACCAGGGATTGAGCCTGGGCCATGGTAGTGAAAGCCCGGAATCCTAACCACTAGGCCACCAGGGAACTCCCACAGCCCCCTTTTTTGAAGAGGTTGCCAGTGGACATGCTTGGTCACTCCGGATGTGCCCTTGGGTCTGCTCCCTACTATTAGCTTAGGGGGCCACACAACAGAACCACTCAGAGCAGAGTCCTGCAGCCAGAACGACCATAGGCTAGGACCCAAAGGCTGAGGAAAACTTAGATCCCTCCGTACTTGCTGGAGTTTCTGATTTCCCATCTAGCTTGGACAGGGCTTTAACATCCAGGCTTTTAGCAGAGACTCCTCTTGAGAGTTACAGCCAGCAGGACCGGAAGCACAGTAGAGCTCTCTCTAAGAGCCACGTGTAGAAAGCAGACATCTCACCTAACAGCTATTCAGACATCTGACTCTTTCTGAGCCATGAACATTAGTCATGATGGAATGTTCTTGTTGGATTAGTCTTTGAGGCCAGGCTAGTGGCAGGGTGGTGGTTGTTCTTGGTCCAGAGGATACTTGGACCAGTCTCCACAGCAGGAGTGTTTTGGAGGACTAGAGGGCTGATTCTCATTGGAAAAGCCCCACTTGCCTGGGTTGGCATGGCAGGATTTTTCCCGTGGATGCCCTCCTCCCAGAAATATGGGAACCCATTCAGAGAGGTCAGCTCTTACTCTGGGTGTGTGCAGAGACGGGACACCAACCCACAATTCACGAAGAGTCAATTCACGAAGGCTTAGATTTGAAACTTTGTGATATTTAAAATCTTTGTTTGCCTAAGAAATCCTCCTATTAGACATTCACTTGATCTGACTTAAAATCCTTGGGTATATTTTCATAGGTGACCTTTGAAAACTATGGCCTGATTTAGGTTGTGCAGGGGCATTGCTAAGCAATGTTTGGTTAATATCAGTATTTCACCAACAAGTCCTGGTTTGTGCTAACAGCTGAGTTATCATGTGAGTCCGATGTATAAAAGGACACCAACCAAGGAAACAAAAAATGCAAAGAGTGAGGTTTATCTGGAGGATGTTTTAAAAATCATTTTATCCCACAACTGGTTAAAGTGAGAGAGAATGTCTTCATAATGTTACCTTCATTAAAACAAACCATGAGAGAGGAAGAATATTGCTGACGTCAATTTCATGACATGCTACTCTGATGTAATGAGCAAACTGCATTTCTAATAGTAACAATTACTTTGCTTGCCTTTGCGGGAGATTAGTGGGTATTCTCTAGCTCTCTGGGGAATCACATATAAAGTGAAGTATTTTACCCATTAGGTAAACCATAAATCTTGTTGACCTTGTTGACCTTCTTGCAGTTAGAAGCACTTAAATGTGCATCACTCCCATTTTCTTGGGACTAACATATGAGAAAAGTCACCTATCAGTTATTAAGTAACTTCTAGACACCTGGCTCCACCATCAGACAGAGAGAAATAATGTGGCTACTTCTGGTGAACGGTGACAGATTTGTTTTTAAGGAGACACTGAATTTTAAAGTAGTTGTCCTCATGGGTCCTACTAGATGAATTTGACTTAACAGACAGTTTACAGAAATAATTCAAGCACTAACATGTTTATGCTTTTTCTGAATGTGAATATGAGAAGCAGATACCTTGCATAATTGACATCTGCAATTTTAATTTCTTTAAGCGGAGGAAGGACATACATATGAACCCAATTGCAAGCTCATTGAGGGCAGGGATCTGTAGCTTGTCTTTTTGTATCCTTAGCACCTTACATTCTCTCATCCCCTTAACAACTGTTTCATCCAGCAAATATTTACTGAGCACTGCCTATGTGCTAGGCACTATTCTAGGTCCTGATGATATAGCAGTGAGCAAAACAGAAAATCTCTGCTCGTATAGAGCTAATATTGTTGAAGGAGGATAAGGCTAAAAAATAAGATTATGATGCATCAGGCATGAAGAAAAACAAGGGAGAATAAAGGGCGAGAGAGTGAAGGGAGGGCTGTGTGCACATGTGCTGTTTTCTGTAGGAGGCTTCTCTGCCATGGTGACATATGAACAGAGACCGAAGGAAATGGGGAAAGCAGCCATGTGGTGATCTGGAAGAGTGTTCCTGGCAGAGAGAACAGCTGATGCAAAGCCCTGAGGTAGGAATGTGCTTGGTGTGTGCTGAGTGGAGTGAGGAAAGGGTGGAGTCGTAGGACAGGAGGTTAGAGGTAGGAGGGAAGGCGACAGATCACCAAGGGTGGAGTAGGTCAAGGTTAGGACTGTGGACTTTATTCTGAGTGTGATGGCAGTGTTTTGGGTGGGGCATTGAACAGGGGAGTGAGGTGTGTTGATGTATGTTTCATCAGTATCTCTGGCTGTTGTGTGCAGGGCAGGAATGGAAACAGGGAAAGCCGTTAGGAAGCTCTTGCAATAGTGCTGGTGAGAAACAGTGGTGGCTGGGTGTGGAGGTGTTGATCTGCTCTTAGCAGAGAGCTTACATGCAAGAGGGGTTCAATAAGTGTTTATAGCTTTCATTTACCTGCATCCCAATATCCCTCCCTCCAAATATCTGTAAACATTTGCCTTGTTCAGGCAAATGTATTTACTTCCACTGTTTTTCTTTTTAGAAGAATTTTAAAGTATATATATTTTTGCAGACCACAGAAAGGTGAGGGGGTGTCTTCTTAGAGGCTCCAAATATTCAAATAAGAGCAATACCCTAAAAAGATTTTTTTTAATTAAAAATATTATATTCTGCTAGTATATCCATCGTGTCTGCTGTTTGAAAGAGATCTTCTATGCCCTCTTCTCCACTTTTTTTTTAAAATAAAAAGTTTGAAAATCACTGCTTTATATTTTCTAAGTCCTGCTCAAAGCTTTGCAGCAAATTATCTTTCTTGTTAGACCAGTCCTTCGCCACCTGGCAGATGCTGACCCTTTCCCACCTCTGTTTCCAAAGGAGCACAGGCTAAGATGGTTTTCACCAAAGGTACTGTTGCAGCATCAGCATCTCTGATGATGATCGTTAATAATGTCAGCTCAGCTCTGGAAACACTTTTGGGAAGTTAACCAGTTGATTTGCTTTCTCTCTTATTTTGTGGTTGTCTGGCTACCATAAAGGCAAAGTGTCTGCAGGGTGACGGAGGTCTTTTTAACGGGGCAGCTGACAATTTGGAAGTATGGGTAATAGAGTGAGGATTTTGAGGGGTGTAGCTACACTGATCTCAATTACAGTGGTGTTGAATGGAATAGACGTTTCGGAAGGTGGTTCTCCAATTTAAGTGCATGCAGGATCACCTGGAGGGCTGCTTAAACCATGAATTGCTGGGCTGTGCCTTTTCAGATTCAGTCGGTCTGGGGTGGGGCCTAAGAGTTTGCATTTTTAACAAGTTTCGAGGTGATGCTGTTGCTGGGGAGGAGGTTTTGAGAAACACTGAGCTAGGAGAATTCACCTAAGAGAGAGAGCAAGAGCGAGTGTGTGCGTGTGTGCGTGTGTGTGTGTGTGTGTGTGTGTGTGTGCGCGTGTGTGTGAGGGAGAGAGAGATTGATTAAATGGTGTGGGCAATTCAGCATGCCGTTTCCTTAGTAAGCATGCACCCGTGAGTGAGTGTGCAGTGGGAGATGAATTCTTCAGACTAGAGCCAGTGAACTCTGAAAGGACTAGAAGCCCTGGTTGCTGTCTTTGAGAATCTTGTAACCTAATTAATGTTGGAGGGGGAAAAAATGCTGCTTATTCTGAAATAAATGCATGCCAGATGACAGCGGATGAATTGTCTGGAGTGTTAGGTAAAAGGATGGAGCTGGAAGGACACAGAGAGGGGGCTGAAGCAGGCCACCAAGCGCTTTGTTACCCTAGGAGGAGTGAAGGCACTCGTGGTAGGGTCGAGGGCAGGAGTAAGACCTCAATGGTGGGAGGTGAGCAGGAGGGAATGTGTGTGGCTCAGGGGACCGGGGAGTTAGGAACCTGGCTGGCTAGAGGGAAAAGACCAGTTTGGGGAGAAAAAAGGAATGAGTTTTGGACACTGGCTGAATGAAGAGGAAGTATAACAAGGCCTTGGACCCTGACGAATGTAGATCGAAGGTCAATCATACCTAACGTGAAATAAAAAAGCTTCCTTCAGGAAAGAGTGTGAGGATGTGCCTGAGTACTTGGTTAATGAGAGGTGCACGTGTGCCTCACATTTCTTTTTCTGCTAAAACAGACATTATCTTATGAATGGAACAAAACGGCTGTAAACTCTAAGTAGGTGATGTAGTGATGCTTTTAAACATTAAGGAAGAAGCATCTTTTATTAAGAGCTAAAGGGAAGGGTAAAAATATTAACATCCTATAAAAAGGCAACAGCACCTGATTGAAGCAGGTGTGCCAAACGCTTTAATTTTTTATTTATTTTTAGTCTCAAGTATTGTGATTTGGAAAATTGACTTTCACAACAGGCAATAGAGTGCTTGAGAATTCTAATAATAGTCTACCAATATCTATTCATCTATTATTATAAAGTACATTAAAATAATGAGGACATTTATTAAACTTCTTTGTAGCTCCTAGAATATTTGAAGATACTAAGAATTTGATAATAGGCATTTTAACCAAGCAGATAATCCTCTAAACATAAATAGCCTCTCAAGTATTTTAGGGCAGTAACTATGTAAAGGATGTGAAAATGAGAGATTTAATAACAATAATTAAACATTTCAGTAATAATGACAGATGTGATCAGCATCTTTGAAGTGCTTACTCTGTGCTAGGCACTGTGTGTGTGTGTGTGTGTGTGTGTGTGAATGCACATAAATCTCTCTCTGTGCATGTAAAAACACTCACACCCAAAAACACTTTAAAATAACTTTATTCAGGTGTAATTACATATCATAATGTTTACTCATCACAAACGTACAATTCAGTGATTTCAGTAACTTTATAGAGTTGTGCAGCCATCATCTCAAACCAGCTTTAGAACATTTCCATTACCCCAAGATGTTTTCTTATGCCCATTAATAGTCAATTTCACTACCGCTTGCAGCCCTAGACTGCCTTACTCTCTGTCTCTATGGATTTCCCTTTTTCTGGACACTGCATATCAATGGATTCGTACAATATGTGGTCTTCTGAATCTGGCTTCTTTCACTTAGCATGTTTTTGCGATTCATCAACGTTGTACCATGTATCAGTAATTTAGCCATTTTTATTGCCAAATAATATTCTACTGTGAGGATATGCAACATTTTGTTTGTCCTTTCCCCCAACTGAAGGGCATTTGGATTGTTTCCAGTTCTGGATTATTATGAATAATGCTGCTGTGACTATTTGCTTACAAGTCTTTGTATATACACAAAATTTTAATCATTCCAGTTACTCTGTGATTTAGAATCATTGTAATTTCTTTTTCTCCAGATAATGAAACTGAGGCTCAAAAAATTATGAACCTTAATACCTGAAACCATAAAATTCCTGGAAGAAAATGTAAGCAGTATGCTCTTTGACCTTGGTCTTAGCAATATTTTTTTAGATCTGTCTCCTCAGGCAAGGGAAACAAAAGCAAAAATAAATAAATGGGACTATGTCAAACTAAAAAGATTTTGCACAGTGAAGGAAGCCATCAACAAAATGAAAAGGCAACCTACTGAATGGGAGAAGATATTTGCAAATGATATATCCAATAAGGGCTTAATATCCAAAATATATAAAGAACTCATACAAGTCAATGGCAAAAAAACCAATCTGATAAAAAATGGACAGATATAATAAACTATAATGGAAAAGAATATGAAACAGAATATCTTTATCTATCTATCTATCTATCTATCTATCTATCTATCTGTCATCTATCTGAATCATTTTGCTGTATGCTGGAAACTAACAGCACTGTAAATTAACTATACCACAGTAAAAAAAAATTAAAAAATGGGCAGAGGACTTGAATAGATATTTTCCTGAGGAAGATATAGAGATGGCCAACAGGCACATGAAAATGTGCTCAGCATCACTAATCATCAGGGAACTGCAAATCAAAACCACGATGAGATATCACCCCACACCTGCCAGAATGGCTGTCATCAAAAAGACAGTAAATATTAGGCATTGGTGAGGATGTGGAGAAAAGGGAACCCTGGTGCACTGTTAGTGGGAATGTAAATTGGTGCAGCCAGTTTGGAAAACAGTATGGAGATTCCTCAAAAAATGAAAACTAGAACTACCATATGATTCAGCAATTTCACTTCTGTGTATTTACCTGAAGAAAATGAAACACTAATTCAAAAAGATGCATGTACCCCAGTGTTCATTGTGGCATTATTTACAGTAGCCAGGATATGGAAACAACCTAAGTGTCCATCGATAGATGAATGGATAGAGATGTGGTATATATGTACAATGGAATATTACTCAGCCATGAAAAGAACGAAATCTTGCCGTTTGCAACAACATGGGTAGACCTAGAAGGTCTAGTGAAATAAGTCAGACAGAGAAAGACAAATACCATATGATTTCACTTAAATGTGAAATGCAAAAAAACAAGACATGAACAAAGTAAACAAAACAGAAACAAACTCATAGATACAGAGAATAAACTGGTGGTCGCCTGAGGGGAGGGGGTCGGGTGTGGGCAGCATACGTGAAGGGGATTAAGAGGTACAAACTTTCAGTTATAAATAAGTCATGGCGATGTAATGTACAGCATAGGGAATATAGTCAATAGTATTGGAATAACTTTGTATGGTGGGAGGGGGAGGTATCAGGAACATTATAGCAGAAATGCAAAGCTAATGAGCTAATCAGCTTCTGATATTCAATGTAAGATTTAGGGACAAGGTAGTAAGATTAAAAGCCAGGTTTTAGAAGAAGGAGTGTAGGGAGAGGAAAATGGAAGAGGGTAGTACATTTATTTATTTTTTATTATTTTTAGCATATCAAGAGGAAAGCTTGGAAGATTTAGATCTTCGTTTCTTCCATAGTTGAAGAAGATACCTCTTCCACCTGTTGGGAAGGCTCTTTGGCATCCCACCCCGGGAGGATATGGCCAAGTTTGATAGGAAATGTAGGAACCTGCTCTCTGGCCAGGGCTTGAGCGGGGAGAAGTGCAACCGCAACAGGGCTGAGCATGTGGGCCCCCATCTCCCCACGTGGACTTTGGGTTGGAGCGAGCAGGGGTGGTAGGGTTAGTTGAGGAGTGACAAGTGCATGGGCTTTGGACTTGAGGCACATTTGGGGCTCTGGGCAGAGCTTGCCTCCAGTCTTCCCCGCTCCAAACTGGTAACAGCTGCATAGAAGGAAACTTGGTAGCCCAGCATGGTTAGCGGAGAGAAGGCGAATGTCTGGCTTTCCTAAGGTGGCTTCAGTGTCCTTGTGGTGTGGAGGGACTCCCGGCATGCCTGCATGCTCCTTAGGGTGTTCCCTGATGGTTTGAGGGAGCATCAGCTCTGCGCTGCAGAGATTGTGCGTAGACTGCCTACTTCCGGAGATTGTGCGTAGACTGCCTACTTCCGGGCTTTGATGGAAGCCATGACACAGCAGCTTTAGCAAGAGCTGGAGTGAGAATCAAGTCGACTAGAGAACCTCTCTAGGCCGTCATCAGAAGAGAGACCTTCCTGTGGTGTGTATCAGGCACTGATTTCAGCAGTAGCAGAACACTCAGGGACAGAGTAACTATGAGGTTCCCAACCAGCTGGCTCTACTCAAAAGCCAACTTGAAACCAGGGGTACTCTTGTCACAGGGCAGGGACTAGACTGAGCCCAGGAGGGTGCCTAGGTCATAAAACCTAAGCAGACACTTACTTCTCCACTTGAGATTTACATCCTGCCGCCTCCCATGTTCCCTGCCAGCATCTTGGAGAGGAGCAGGGGAGGACTGGAAATGTATGACAGAACATTGATATTTAAAGCAAGTGAGCCTTACCTTAGGAATTTTAAGTTATTGTGTGAGTCCAGGTGTGCTGAAGTAGACTCTCCCCAGGTTCTGTTGTTTGCTTGCTTCCCTCTCCCTAGGGCGTGAGGGCTGGGAGGAAAGAGCTGGTCTGTCAGGGAGATGGATAAAGAAGTACCACTTCCTTGGCATATGGATTCGTGACCTATTTACACATCACCGCAGAATCCGGGGGCTAGGATCTGAAACCAAATTTTGCCTGACTCCAGAGCCCACTTTTGGAGACAGTGATAATAACAATAATAGCTAACAGGTTCTGAGAGCTCATTGTGTGTCAGGCACTGTTCTAGGTGCTTTATGTGTATTAATCCGTTGGATCTTCACAGTACCCGTGTGGTATTAAGTGCTATCCTCATGTTACAAAGGAAGAAATTGAGACACAGAGAGGTACAGTAACTTCCCAAGGTCACACAGCACATGAAAGGTGGTGAGCCAGGTACGCTGGGTATGGAGCCTGCACTCGGAACCACTTCATCACGAAGGCAGTTGACTTAGATGACAATATCATCTTACGTTGTATACCATTTCACACCTTTCCGAGAACTTTCACAATATGGTCTTATTTTATCCTGGTGACAGACAGTGGTTAAATGGGGCAAGAGGCAAAATTACCAGTTTACCTGTGAGGGAATCAAGATGGCAGTAGCAGATAAGGAATGGCATGGGGCCTTGAAGATACCACGCCTGCTCTGACGAGAACATAGGGCATGTGGAGCAATGCGAGAATGTCATGTCAAGGAGTTTTCCGGGAAAGTTAAATACAGATCAATTAGAGGCAGAAAAGAGAAGATATGGAATGTACTTGAAGTTGACGGTGTGTTTAATAACTACTCAATAGAATTCTGTCTAGATCTTAAAAAAAGAGAAAATAAAAATCTGCTGAATGCATCAGCCTTCTGTTAAGTCCCGTAACCATACTCCTCTTGCTATCAATTTTTATTAAAGATTGGTTGAACCTAAAGAAAATGCCAGTTTTGCTAATTACTAAAGATATTTAAGGAATAATGTCTTTCTTACAGTGTTAGATGAAGCAAATAAGTAGCAGCAGAGATTGATTAATGACCATAGCAAACTTGAGGCAATCAGTCACAAAAGTCATTTATTCCAGAGCATTCAATAGAGAAATGTTTTCTAAAATATGGCACGTGAGATGGTTTTAGGGAATAGCCCAAATGAACATTTTTATAACAGTTATAATTTTTATGAGGACAATATTGGTTTCCTGTTTATGGAAATGGCTTACTTTAAGTTTAAAAGTCAGGTGATTTCACTATGTTGTCCACTTGAAGCTTATATAATATCATACACCAACTATACGTCAAAGAAAAGTCAAATGGATTTAGAGAAAATATTAAATAATAGCACAGATGGTATATGAATGTGGGAAAATCACAAATGACTAAAGTTTGGGAAACACAGTATTAATGGAACAAAGACTAACTGGTTATATAACAACTCAAAAGTGAAGATAACAAGATATTTTACTCCCTTCCTAGCCTACTCTCAACTTTTTTTCAGGGCTTACTATATATCATGCACTGTGCCAAACACTTTACTTGTATTAGCTGATTTTATCTTACAATAGTTGTCACTCCAACATCATTCTCTTATTATTTCTAAATAGCAGAACTCTGATTTTTACTAGGGTGTCGATGACTTCTGGCTGAAAGACTACATTCCCAGGTTGCTTTGCAACCAGTTATGCCACGTGGCTGTTCCGATAGATGAGCTGTAAGTGAGAGAATTGTGAGGAGCTTTGAAGCCTGGCTACTTAAATGGAGCTAATTCATATGGAACAAGTGCCCATTTGTCCTTCCCTGGAGTGCTGATCCTTACTGCTCCCTGGAATGCCTTTGTGATGGCTGGCACTCCAGTAGCCACCTAGGAACGTGAGATAAGTTTGAGGATGGAAGCCAAATGCTGGAATGATGGAGCAGAAAGAGAGTAGAGGCAGAGGCCCTGATGACCATGGAGGTGTACCCTCTTTTTTTTTTTTTTTTTGCAGTACATGGGCCTCTCACTGTTGTGGCCTCTCCCATGGCGGAGCACAGGCTCTGGATGCGCAGGCTCAGTGGCCATGGCTCACAGGCCTAGCCGCTCCATGGCATGTGGGATCTTCCCGGACCAGGGCACGAACCTGTGTCCCCTGCATCGGCAGGCGGACTCTCAACCACTGCGCCACCAGGGAAGCCCCTGTACCTTCTTTTGACTGTCTACTGCAGATCTCTTTTACCTGAGGTAGAAATAAACTTCTACCTTTATAACTTCCATTATTTGAGGTCATTGGTTAAAACAGCCAAACTTTTTTTTTAATTAAAATATAGTTGATTTATAATAGTATATTAGTTACAGGTGTACAACACAGTGATTCAATATTTTTATAGATTGAACTCCATTTAAAGTTTTTACAAAATATTAGATATATTCCCTGTGCTATACAATATATCCTTGTAGCTTATCTATTTTATACATTGTAGTTTGTACCTGTTAATCCCCTACCCCTATCTTGTCCCTCCCCACTTCCCACTCTCTCCACTGGTAACCACTAATTTGTTCTCTGTAACTGTGAGTCTGTTTCTGTTTTGTTACATTCGTTTTATTTTTTAGATTCCACATATAAGTGATAACATATAGTTTTTGTCTTTCTCCGTCTGACTTATTTCACTAAGTGTAATACCCTCCAGGTCCATCCATGTTGTTGCAAATTACAGAATTTCATTTTTTTATGGATAAGTAATATTTCATTTTATATATATATATATATATATACACACACACACACACACCACTTGTTTATCCATTCATCTGTTGATGGACATTTAGATTCCTTCAATATCTTGGCTATTGTAAATAATTCTGCTATGAACATTGGGGTGCATGTATTTTTTTGGATTAGCGCTATACACCCAGGAGCGGAATTAAAACAGCTAAACTTAATACTGATAGAAGATGAAATATCAGTTTGGAGTGCTTTTGGATGTAGGTAACAGTAAACAATACTTAATGGAAGCTTAAATATAGGGGTTTATTTTTCTCACATAAACTAGCTTTAGGCATTGTGTCCACATAGCAGACAAGAAGGGGATGGAAGTGTCAAAGTTCTGCTCTTCACAAGGTGTTGTCTTTTTACTGGGCAGGAATATCCTCCCCAGCAGAGTTCCTCTAACATCCCATTACGGAACTGCATTTCCAGGATCTGGGGTGGGGTCCACCCTTCTAACTACTGAAATATATTGGGCTCTGTTACTATGGAAGAAGGAAGTGGGGAGAGGCTGTGAATGGGCCGTGGACAGTGAAGAAACCAAGGCTTAGAGAAGAGGTGACAAGCTACTATTACACAACCAGCAGGTAAAAGAACTAGGTTTTGAATGATGCTCGAACCCTCAAAGCTGGGGTCTTAACCACTTTGATAAACTGCTCTCAGAAAGGCCTTAAACAGCTTATACTTTTAAAAATTTTATTTTCAGACTGTTAGGGGTTTTATACAGGAAGTCCTAAATGTCAAGTAGCACTAGAGAGTCCTGAAAGATTTCTTCCAAATTAAGCTTCTAAAGCAGCTGTATCTAACAGAACTTTTGAAATGATAGAAATGTTCTGTGCTATTCTGTCTAGTATAGTAGCCACTAGCCACAGCCATTGAGGACCTGAAATATAGCAATATAATAGCAAATAAGGAACTGAATTTAAAATCTTATTTAACTTCAATGAATTTAAATGAAAACAGCCACCTGTAGCTAGTTGCTACTGTAGAGAACTTCACAGTTGCAGAATCTCAAAATATTGGTTCTCAGAACACCCATAAATGCTAAGAATCAACAAAATTCTACCCCTCAGACAGATCGATTTGTTTTTAAGAAGTAATGGGTCACCATGCTTTGCATGAAGTGGTGTTAACGGCCACCACAAGTTTAGTGTAGACATAGTCGTGTTATAAATATTGGTGCAAAGGATAGACCTGTGAAAACTGATTCACGGAGCTCCAAGGTTACTTTAGAGCTAGTCAGGCTTGCTTTTCTGAAGTTACAGGAGGACAGATCTTTGTCCCAACATAAGAAGAAAGCAGAGCGGGTGTGCAGTGGCATGGGTCAGCAGGGCGAAGTAGTAAGCCTCCCATTAGTTCTGCTGTAGGACTGGTGGTACTACTTTAGTTACAAAAGCCTATCATGTCTTTCCTCTGAGTCAGTAATAAGTTTAGATCTTTCGTTTCCAGGACACAGGTCATTTAAATGCTTCATCCTAATATGTGTCTGAAGAGATGAGCGTATTTTAGGATGTGTCCATCTTACAGCAACTTGGGATGAACTATACCACTGTGAAGTAGGGAATTTTGTCTTTTGCATCTGTTAATTTGCTTCAGGAGGAAGAATGCTGCTCTCTAGATAATTTAGTTTCGTCATGTTAGTTTACTGATTTGCAGACCTCCATCAGAGAAATGAACCAAAGCTTTTTTAGTTATCGCCCATGTCCTCAATCCCTTCCCTTTCAGTGACAACAGTAAGAAGAGATGGATGACTGCAAAGGGTGTTGGGATATTGTGTTCTTCTTGCCATTCTCTGCTGGGGGGAAGAGAAAACTGGGAGTCTATCTTGGGATCCCCTGCTCTCAGCCTTCAGAAGGATTTTCCAAGATGGTTGTGTAGCCTGACTTCTAAAATTGGCATTTGGTAAACCCCAGACAGCATCTAACTAGCTAAATCGCATTCCTTTGAATTTTGGTCAATGCCCCTAAGGTTTGTGGCATGGATATGTTGACAGCATTTTTGTTTGTCCTGTTTTGCTGTACCAGGTCTTCCAATTGTAAGTGTCTCACTGAGGACATGATAGGCTGGAGGAGCTTTGAGCTTCTTGGTGTGCCATGATGCATTTGGAGAAGAAATCAGGAGCGGTACCACCCGAGTGAGGCTTGGCTTGAGTCCTTCTGTTCTCAGTACAGTCGCACCGTATCTCTTTGGTTAGCGCCTTGGCACTTTAACCATTCTCTCCAGCTCTGCATCTTACCTGTGCTGCTCCTCCCATCCAAACAGGTGCCAAGCATTGTCCCACAGCAGCATAGTCTACATCTCAGGAGCCAGGTGGGAAGATCTGGATCTCAATTTCTGCAGGGCTTCAACTTAAAAGTTCTCAGTTAATCACAAAGGGCACATCTCTTTCTGGAGTCAGGTCCTGACTCTCTATTCTCAATTACCTTGGAAGTGATTTGGAAGTCTCAGGTAGAGACAGTGAATCTCATCAGCTTTTCATCTCCCATAATCCCTGAAACTTCCAGTTTGTTGTGAATATATCACTCAAAGCAAAGAAGGCAAACGCGCTAACGCAAATTGAGCTCTTAACAGGAATGGGTGCTCAGCTGCTAATTTGCAAACATGCTCACTCTTTTGTTTTTTTTAAAGGGCTGTTGCGTTATATATGTTGACACCTGGTTTAATCATTTTGACCAAACCCCTCCTACAATATGTGAGGCCTTAGATGACAGTGCAGTATGGGAGCTATTAATGATGTCTGTGCTTAAAAATAATAATTATTTAGTAAAATCCCAAAACTAAAGTTGAAAAACTTTCTTTGCCTTCTACCTTAAAATTAAGAAACAGATGGCCATCTGTAGCCATATATTTCTTGTTGTTACGAGTAAATGAAGCCACAGGAGCTTATTTTATCCTAAAAGCCTCCATCTGCTAGATGTAATCTTTTTGTACCTGTGGAAAAATGAATAAAATAAGGACCCGCTTGCTTCTGACCTTGACTCTCAGATTCTGCACCTAAGATAGTTTCCTTTCTTCCTTGACAGGTCTTAATTCCAAAATATTAGCGCTGTAGTCTTTGACAGTTTCATCCTTTTACCTAAACGGGGACGAAGTTGGCTTCATAATATTCCTGGTTGGCATATGTTTTGCTGCGACACGGGGAGAGGATTTTCCTTTAATGAGCAATAACCTCTGTCCCTTCACAGTGTCTTTTCTTGTAAAAATGCTCAAGCATGCTTTGCCTCGCTGGTCTTTTTGCCCAGGTGTAAATGAGAACTCATTATAAAAGAAAGGGGTATTAAAAAGTCCTCACTTGTGTCATGGATCTATTTATACATTGGAAGGAAGGGCAAGTGGGGTAAACAGAATGACTTGCTGTGAATGTGCTGATTCATTTGCCCTCATCTTTTCAGACCCAGCCCCAAGTGGCTCCCTACCTCTCTTCCTGCCTTCTGTTCACCACCGTCACCGTGACATTATTCTCCTGGAACTGTGTGTTTCTTTCCCAGTGGTTGTGTGTAATGAGAGTGCTATTTAAACAAAATTCGTTGTCATTCAGGCTTCCTTTGGTTTCAGGCACATTGCTTCCACTTCTACTCAGCACTTTAGAAAGTTGGAGCTGAAAAGGGGACCTTAGAGGTAATGCTTAACTCATTTTGGAGTGAAAAAAATAACCTGAGGCCAGAAGAGAGGACCGAAAGTCCAAGGCAAAGCTAAGGCTGAACACGGGCTCTTGTTTTCTCTGACCCGCAGCCTGTGAGAATCACACGGAGAAGCAACACGAGTCTTAAGGTTTGCACGGAAAACTCGGATGCCTGACTCCAAACATGAGGATTTCCATTAACGTCCTTGGTATCGAACTTAGGCAAAGTAGAATGCATGAGAGTGCTTGTTAAAGGTAAGAGTGAAAACGCTAAGGAGCATTTAAGTATGACTTCAGGATAGATTATTGTAGAAGCATGGGCCTACTCTATTTTTCAGGGTGATCACTCCCTAACTCCACACACTTATTCTCGTGATGGACAAGCTTTCAGTTGTTATAAAGGAAAAACAATGTATGGAAAAAGTTAAATGGGGAAAGGAGGGAGAGGAGAAATAATAGTGACCATAAGCCTGACTTCTGGCTGTGTCAGGAACTGGCAGTGTGATGCTGGGCAAGTCACATCCTCTCGCTAGGCCTTAGTTTCTCCATCTTGAAACGAGGAGCTTGGTCTAGACCTGGAAGTGTGGCCCTGGACCAGCATTATCATCATCACCGAGGAGCTCGTTAGAAGCGCAGATTTTCAGACCGACCAATCACAAGCTCTAGGGGGTGGGACCCAGCAATTTGTGTTTTAACAAGCCCTCCAGGTGATTCTCAGAGGTGATTCCTCAAGTGTGATTCGAACTTGATCACACTCAAGCTTGAGAACAGCCATGAATAATCCCACTCTAAGAGCTTGGCTCTCAGCTGCCAGAGCTAACGCTGCAAAAGAGTCAACACAGCTCTCTTCTTGTTCCCGAGAGGTCACTTCCAAACGGTGAGTCTGTGATTCCAGTGTTTTACTTGGCTTTGTACATTGCTGCTTCCGTTTCTGTATCAATTTCTTGTACTTTCTGCCCGTTGAAATCAAGCATCTGTTTACCTTTCTGAATGCAAGGGTGTCATATTAAAAACCTTCCAGTATTATCAACATGGAGCTGTAGTTTTAGATCCAGAAAACCAAGTGTTTGCAGTCATGACTGTTCAGTGAGTGAGTGCCTTGGCTGGAGAATCAATGCTCGTGTTGGCTATCAATTCTTCCGTGTAGTCTTGGGTTTTTCTGGTCTCACCGAAATGGGGGCAGTACATCCTGATGGTATTTGCCGGGGCTCTGGCTTCCTTTTGCCTGCGTTCAAGTTGAGCTCTGCCACTTGCAACCTTTGCTAAGTTATTTTCTGCCTCAATCTTGGTTTCCCCATCTGTAAATAGGGAACCACACAGTACCTATTTTACAGAGTTTTGTGAGGATTCAAAAGGTTCATGTAAATATGCTTACCATACTGGATTGCGTCCATTAAGTGCTCCACGTTCAGCATCATTAGTCCACTTTTCAGTATTTTGCAGCTTTTGAATGAGGGTGGTGATGTTTTCTTGTAATAGATAACATGTAAATGATATGTAAATGTGAAGTAAAAGTAAAGTATTTGGAAAATTACCTTATGCTTGGGAAGTATCATATTGCAACAGTGATGCAATGGCTAATGATCTTGGAGTAAGGAGTCAGATAATATGACAATTTCAAAAAGAGAGGGTGAAGAGATTAGCACAGCTGTCCTTTGTGGAGGGTCACCTCTCTAAATACACCTCTCACCTTCTCACAGTGCTCAGTCATGACCCAGTTGTTCTGGGTCATTTCTAGGGTTCACTGAGCTCTAATAGGCTTCCCAGATTAGGGGGGTCTCCTGTTATGTGCTCAAGCCGCCCCCACAATTTCCCTTTTGTAACACTTGTTACTCTTGAAGTAATTACTTCATGGTTTGTCTTTACTTGGCTGTAAGTTCCATGAGGGCCAGAACCATGCTTGTTAATTTTATGTCCTCATGGTTTAGCCTGGTTCTTGGTTCAAATGCAGTAGCTCAGAGCTTCTCCTCCCTCCCCCCAATGTCTTGGCACATGTGTGTCCTGATGGGTTACAGGTGTGCTGAGTTACTGATCGCTCAGCCTTTGGGGGAGTCCAGGCAGGGATAGAAATTGTCAGGTTTCCAGAGCCAGTCTCTTCCCACCTCTAGCAGCTTCATTTGTTTACTGCAGTATGAAAAAATAATTGACTAAGTGTGCTATGATGTTAAAAAGGTTGGGAAGTATTGAAGTATTTGTTGGATGGATGGAAGAATATCTTTGTAGATGGATAGATAGATGGATGTCTCAACCCATGAGAAGTTATGCTTATCTATTGAACAGTGTCATAGAATCAAAGGAGTAGGTGGGGTCTGTCACAGAACAGACCCAAGGGCCATTTAAACAGTCCAAACATCCCTCTGGAAAGAAATCTTAGGTTCCCCAAATAGAAAACAAGAGAGCTAGATCGAGCCTGAGAAAGAGTTTTGTCTAAGGTAAAAAGTTTGCATGTCAATCTCTGTATCAAAAGTGGACTGCAAATTCCCTATTGAGATAGGCTGTTACTCAGTTTTGTGTCATGGACGCTGGAACAGTCCTCACCTGGGTCCAGGAGGATTAGTAAGCTGTGGGTCATTAAGGGTCAACACAATACATGCCTATTCCAGGGATAGGCAGAGTTTTCCTATTACATAATATCAATGTGAAAAATTCCTTTCTTATCAAAATTATTGTAATTTAACCACCCATTTTAGCAAAACGGCCAAATGGTACTGGTTGGTTGAGGGAGGTGATTCTCATTCATTTATTATCTCTAGTGAAAACAGTAACAACAAAACATTGCTCATTGCTCCACTTGTTGCATTAGGAGTCCAAGTTAGGAAAATGAGTTGCAGAATAATAAGTCAAAATTTTACACTTAATATTCAAACAGAATTGGAAGAAACAGAAGCAAGACAGTTTTCCATTTCCTCCTACCCAACATTCTCTACTTTGTATTTGACATTATTTCCTCAAGGCAGAATCACCTTGAATGGCCATATATTTGCAAAATGGCTTTCCTCTTGTTTCCTACTGTCTTAAGATGTCTGTGCTGCAGGCTGGCTTGGGGTAGCATATTTGATAAGATATATTAAATATGGGTATTTAGGGTTTAAAATATGTGTTTAGGTACCTGTTTGGCGTTGGTATAAATCACAGGTCTGGCTGAGGCTTATTTGGTGGTGATGTAAATTATGAAATAACAAATGATGAGTAAGACCCCCAACACATTCCATGTGAGATAATGTCTTCCCCATCCCTGGGTGGGTTGCTGTGGTGACAGTTCGTGGAGCTGGAAGTAATGAGATTTAGAGGAAATCGGGAGAGATATTATAATATTGGGACTTAAAAATTTTTGTGAAATTGTTTTTCTAATGGGCTTGGTCTACCGTGTGCCCAGTTAAGTCTTAGGATTTCTTGAGTTCAGAGATTTCTGTCCCCTCTCTGTTGGCTTTAGGAACCACAGCTATTGCAGAAAATGGATTCTGGACCTGTTAACAAAAACAACAACGAAACGGAGTAGATTTAGGATAGAATCGTAAAGCTGGGCATGATCTCGTCTTGCTCATAAGAGCCAGGTTCTGAACTTAAGCGTTCATGGTTATTATTCCGCTTCTCCCTTTCTGTGGAGATGCGGTTCTTGCGGGTGGAGTGTAACTGACAAATAATGAAGACAGCTGCCCATCATCTCCTAGCGGCGGGTCAGGAGAGAGGTGAATCTGCAACGTACAGATGAAACCTTTCCAGGGAGAAACCTAATGGGGGGTGAAGTATAATAAATAAAACACAAGTCAGTGAAGGAGCTGCAAGAAAGCATTTCTTTTGGGGGAAAAATCCAAACAAACTCAAATGTGAGAATAAAATGAAAAAGTCTCTCCAGAATGAGAGAAAGCAAAGCAATGTGGAGAAAAGGTGAAATGGGGCCTCCACTTAATAACTTCTTGTTATTCTCTAGGTTCTTCTTAGAGCTCAAAGTACTTTCACAGGATGTGTCTGAAATTGTTAAAAAAGAACTTACGTAGGGATAACTTATCTCCTTGGAGTTCTAAGCCACATGCCGAAGGTGGACAAGGGGGAGAATTACTTATAATATTCCGTGAGCCAATTTTGCAAAACTTGTTTACCGTTGATGTGCTTTTATGAAGTTAGTGGCTCCAACTGGGTATGGAGGAGAGGGAAGACTGGGCGAATGGTGTTCTGAGTCTTGTCCATTTTTCCTGTTGTGCTTCCTTCTCTTTATTCCTCGTATTGTCTCTCCTTTTACTCTGAAGGATTGAAATAATATTAGCACTGACGGGATGCGTCTATTTTGGTCAATAGTGAACATAAGGGTGAGGGTGTATTCCCAAGAAAATGGTATGTTCTGGTCTCTCCTGAAATATCCTCCTCCACTTTATTAAACTGCAGTTTAATCCCCACACTAAATTTCTGCTTCAGTAAATGAGGGTGAACTCTGGGAATCTGCACTTTAAATACGCGCTCTGAGTAATCCTAATGCAGGTAGTCTAGGAACCATACTTGAAGACAGACTGGCGTTGGTGTATGTCTGTGGTGGGCCCTGATGTCAGATTGACAGGGTTTGAATTTCAGATGAACCACCTTCTGAACTTGGGGAAATTTCTTGATAACTGTGGCTGTTTCCCCTGTGTGAAAATGGGGATAATATTAGTGTTTACCTCATAGAATTGTATTTAATGCAATGATGCAGAAAAACATACTTAATACAGTGTGTGACACAGGGGAAGCCCTCAACAAGTGATAGTTATATTGTCATTTTTATGGTCTGGACAACCCCTTTGAGCATTTTAGATTTTGAATATAAGGAACTTGAACTTGGTCTGTGTGAATGACGAAGATTCTCTACTTGACCAAACTTTAGTTAGGCTCTCTGTGTCTTCTCCTAGGCCCATCTGTGCAGTTCCTTGTAAAAATCCAGTTTTAGCAGGAACCCTGCTAAGTCAGTTTAGCAAGAGGCCCCCATCCTCCATATCTGATCACCCTTCATTGGGTTAATTAAGTTAATTGGGTTTCGCAGCCGCCATCATCCCCCAGGTGATGTTTGATTACCCTGGCCTGTTTTCAGAAAAGATCCTGTTAGGTCAATTTAGTTAGATCCCCCACATGTTTTCTCTTAGTAATTTTCCATCCAGTGACCCCCACCCTGTTCCTTAGCTGTGCATTCCCGCCTGTCCATGTTGTTTTCGGAAATGATCCTGGCTCTATACTGAGCTTTCTTTTCCCCTGTTGAAATAGTCCTGAATAAAATCGGTTTTTACTGATTTAACTACTCTCCAGCTACGTTTCTTTGACATAAATAAATTGTGGAAATGACAGGTGTAGAGGTGGCCTTGGTGACAAGATATGGGAACTTGAGTGCTGTCTGAACCTCTCATTTCTCTCAGCATCTTCTGTGTGTTGTCATCTTGCTTCTGTTCCAGCTAAGGTTTTTCCCATGCAGGGGAAAATGTGCCCTCAGATAGCTCCAGGCTTTCGTTCTCAGAGCTTGTAGCCAGAGAGGAAAAGAAACTCTCCAACCAGTCTAGCCAGAAAAATTGGAGAAATGACTGATTGGTTCAGCTGAAGTCATATGCCCATCCCTGTACCATGATTGGTTGTGCCTGGGTCCAGTGTACACTCCCTTATCAGAAGGTGGGGAGTCATGCTGGGCAAAGACCCTTAGCCATATCACCTATTTCTTCTGCTTCTCCCTATCCTTGTAATTATGCACCTATGATATACACACAGCCCAAACCCCAAATGCACCTCATCAGCACTGGGACACAGCGAGATCCAAATAGGCATGGCCCCTGCCCACATGGGACTTCTGGTCTAGTGCAGAAATAGACTTTCAGCATGAAGAGATGAAAGACCCATATTATTGCTCTAATCTCAGTCCTTCTCCAAAAGTAGAAAGTGAGGAAACAGTATAGTAATACAAAGAAGAATGGGATCTGGAAAGGAAAGTAATTGGAATAAATTAGAAATCTCAGAGGAGGTGATTATGCACGTAGGCATACAAACCTTGAGATACTTGGGGTAATACTAGATTCACCCCCTTCTGCCACCACCCCTAACAAACATAAGTGATGAATAAATTATTTCAAGGGAATCAGTGGTCTAGGGGGGTCTGACTCAGCTAATGAGATTCCTTTGCAGAATTTTCTCAGACACCCAGGACTCCCGTTCATTATTTCCTTTTTTAAAATGGGATGGGTTTATTTGCACTGTCATCAGCAAGTAAATCAGTGAGTGTTGGCTAGTATTACTATTAATCTGAGCACTTACTGTTGTAGGTGCTTTATGTGGATTAATTCATTTAATCCTCTCAACACCCCTGTGAGGTAGGTGTCCTTATCTTCCTTACACAGGGAAATGGGCACACAGAGGCGAAGGGACTATAGTGTTGATTGAAGGCACACCAGGGCTCGTTGCTAAGCAGAGTTCATAATGTTAATTTACTGAATGCTCCTAATAACACTAGGAGGTAGGTAATGTTTTTAGACCCAGTTTAAAGACGAGGCACTGAGGCTTGGACAAGTTAAGAACTTGCTCGAAGTTATGGTATGTGTCAGAATCTGATCTTGAACCCATGATGTCTGACTTGGGGTCTTGTTCTCTTAGCCACTGAGATCAGTTCTGATTTCCAGGTTAGTTTGTTGAAACAGAGCTTCACAAAGTACATGCATTTTCATTGCAAATTCTTTGGAAAGATAGTTTGTGTTGTCCATCATAATTTCCTTGGAGGCAAAGAATGCCTTAGGTCTGTCTGTCTTCTCTTCCTTTTAGTCCCGTTCTGCACATCAGAGTTGCCTTGAGCTGGCCACATAGATGTGACAGCAAATAAAGCATTTTAAATATCCAGTTTTGCATTCAACCATTAAAAAAAGGTACACATTCTATGTACCAGGTACTGTGCTAGGCAATGAGAATTCTAAGTGGGTTCCCTGGTACCCTCTATAATTTCACCCTGGTGGTTTCCTTCATAGCAGTGATTACGATTTGCAATTTCTGCTCATTTACTTGTTTGTTTGCCCTCATATTAGAACATAAGCCCTAGGAGGTAGAGTTGTTGCCTGTTCTGTTAACTTCTGTACCGGAAGTGCCTGACATGTTTTATGTGCTTATTAAATATCCATTGAATGAGTAAATGAACACATGAAGCTAAGAACTCACCACGAGCTTATTGAGTGGTAAGTAGGTTTTTCCATTTTCTTGTGTTGATAAATTTTGATTTTTTTTTAAACACCTCTTCCCTGTTACCCTTTGTGTACTGCATTCGCACGTGACTGCTGGCAGTGGGGTCACTGAACAGAGACCAGAAGATCAACATTTAGCCTGGACTTAGAGAAACTGATTCAGTGACAGCAGAGGGTGGCAGCACTAACTGGAAGTTAGGGCCTGAAAAGTGACCAGGTGGTTTCAGTATCTGTTCCTTTTAGCCAGGGTATAAAGTCCTACCAGTGTAGAAAAGAAATGGGGTTTCTTTATTTTGGGGTATAACTGACCATTGTGAGTAGGGTGTGGATGTCTCTTAGTCTGTAGAAGCAGCAGCCTGACTCTGGTTGTATTAAAGAGGAGCTAAAGAATTTAGAAGGTCCCCTTTCTGTCCATAGCTGGTTTCCAAGCCTATTGTCTTGGTGAAGACTGGCAAAAATTTCTCCTGCCTTGGGGCAGAAAGCTCAGAGGCTGCAGTAGACAGTGGGGGGAAAATTAAAATGCAAAATGTATTGGCCAAGTAGCTACAAAATTATCACTGTTACACTTCTGATGATACTTTCCCACATTATCATAGGCAGAGAAGTTCTGTTCAAGTTGCTGCAGTTGTGTGCCAAGGAAATTTGCTTTGTTGTACACCTGGAAAGAATGCAAAATACGTTGAAAGCCCAGATCAGGGGTTGGTAACATGCTTCTGTCAGGCCCAGGTAGTGAATAATTCATATTTAGTGGGTCACACTGTCTTTTTCACACTGCTGAGTTGTGCTGTTGTCACGTAAAAGCAGCCATAGATAACATGTATGGGAAGGAGCATGGCTGACTTCCAATAAACAGAAACAGGTGTTAACCTCTGGCCTACGTGGTGTTTTGGTATTTAATTTACATGAACTTCTGGAACCTGGAAGCACACATCCACACAGTAGATAGACCATTTCAAAGCGATAAAAATACTATTTTGGAAGCCGTAGCTCGATTTAGAAATAGCAAAAACCAGTTGGGCTTTACAAATCTCAGCACACTTTTGCTGCTTCAGTCAGTGTTGCATGAGCACACCTCGAGAATTCGATGTATCTAGCCTAAACCTCAAGAATTGGAAGAAAACAGAAACTGTCAAAATCCTATCCTACCTCCTGTCAGAAGCCAACTTTGAGTTTTCACTACGGGAAGATGCAGACCTCAGCTACAGGGACCCAAGATCAAAGCTCTGGAAGTAAATTCCCTTCAGAAAGGGCTTACAGCTGCATTAAAAGTTGCTGTTCTCCCTGTGCATCACCCTCCCAGAAGAGCTCACTGGCCCAGTGCCACCTTACTTACCCCAGACCCTGGCCTGGCCTTGGCCATCCATCTCTGCTTGAGAAGGCCGGGCTCCGCAAATCACATGGCTTCCCACTGACTTTCTGTCACGGCAAGGTAACCAAACCTCTTCTTTAAGCTGAGAGGCATGACACAAAGCTCCTTCCTGCCCAGGTGCTATAGTGGGAACTTCCAGGTCAAGAGAGCCCAAATCTGGCACAGAGGGTACACACCTGGAAAGGACAGGTATTTATGGTGCTCCTCCTGCGCAGGGCTCTTGGGATGCCCAGGTAGGTAAGACACACCTGGAATCCTCTGGCCTTGAGGTGTGCCCAGAATTACACGCTATAAATTCTGAGAGAGTGGGAGGCCTCTGGGCTTGGTGTCAGCTGGTTGTAGGAAGCAGGGGCACAGTGGGCTAAGTCCTGAGCATCAGTAGCTCCCTGTCTGTTGGCCTGTGCTACATTAGCTAAAGTCCATAAAGACTTGTACCAACCGAGAGCAGGTTTGACTGAATAAAATAGGTCATTGGCTTCTTCCCCGCCAGGCTCACTGTCTCAGTGACTTCCATGTTTGGGTTCCCCTCCTCTTCTTGATAGCTGGCAAGATGTTCCCCTCTCAGGAGCTGATGTGAGTCAGAACTCATAAAAGCATGGTTCTCCTATCTTTCTTAGAGAAATACCTTTCTTCCGTTGATCAGAGATTCTTTGTCTCTAGTCTTAAAAAAAGTCAGGAGCAGCGATGGGGCATCTCTCTTGCCATCTTGCACTTCCTTCTGCTTTAAGTTGTTTACAAATGTCTTTTTAAAAAATATTTTATTGGTTGCATCTAATGTAATCTTTGGGCTATTAAAAAAAGTCATAATTAATTCACCCATTCAAATGGATGGATTTGTCCAACATCATTTGAACGTCCACCATGGCACATCACTGTTGAGTGTCTTGATAAAGAGGTACAAGTCCATTGGAGTGATGAGCCTACCCCTCATCCTCTCCCCAATCATCTAATCGCTGCAGTATGTTGGTGAATACATTTATAAGGTCTGTAGCACACTGATTTTTGGTCCTTGGGAACCATACGTTTCCATTTCAGGCCAAACAGTCACAGATGACCACATGTCATTCTCCATGGACCCTGATCACCGGCCCATATGAAGCCCGCCTATTGCGGTCCTCCGCAGCACCCTGTACTCACTCAGTCACAACATCATGTTTTGTTGTCAGTCCTCGTTCACTTTTGTTTGCCCATTGGTCTGTAAGCTCTTTGAGGGAAGGGCCATGTCCCTTATGTTTAATTACTATTCATATGCTTCTGGATAGCTCAACTTAATTCTTGAGTTGTTAGTTCATTTCCAGGCTCAGTGGCTGGAAATAGTGGCACTTAACGATACATGATCTCAGTGATAGCTTTCTGTAGTCCTAGCTCTAGGTTCAAAAAAACAAAACCGACAAACACTTAATTGTCTGACACTGAGCTAGGTGCTGAGGATTCAACGATGATGAAATACAATCCTAGCTGTCACGGCAGACTGTCATATTATTTTGATAAGGCAGAATGGCTTATTAGTTAAGGATGTCGGCTCTGTCATCAGCCTGAGTTTAAATCTCAGGTATGCCACTTACTAGCCCTTTACTAGCCCTGGGCAAGTCACTTAACCCATCTGTGACTCACTTTTTAATGTGTAAAAATGGGATAATTATAGCAACCACCTTATAGGGCTGTGGTTAAGATCACAGGAATATATGTAAAGTGCTAACTAACACAATGCCTACCAAAATGTAAATGAACTTAATAAATGTTTAAAAAATTATTATAACTTGGAAAAGGATGACTGCATGTCTCTTCAGTATTGGAGCGTATTGGAGCGTGGTCTAACTGGACCACCCAAGGATAATTTAATCCTAGGGCTTGTACCTTTGTTTGTCTTTATTGTTTTATTAGGAGCCACACCCTGTGAAGTTACATGTTAACTGGTAGATCTTTGTCCTAGAGATTTAAATAATTTCTGTCTATTGCAGGAGATTACCTCAAAGATCACAATTTTATTGCCCTTAGGACTGAAACCTAACACACATAGCAAACTGATTTTGGCATATCTTTCCTGTCCACATGAATCTCTTTTCCTCAGATGCTCTTTGAACCAGTGTTACTGTCCTGCTGGTTTCCTCATTAGTGAGTTAAATAAATCCTTGGCATATGTTCATTCTGTATTTATAGGAGGGTCATATTTTTAACCCTTAGAAATTACACCTTGAGAAATATCATCTGTTATTATATGTGTAGGTTACGATCACTCTTCTCATTTTATTTTCAAAGGCAGATGATATAGTGGAAAGAACATTGGGTTAACTGTCCAGAAGACCACGATCTAAACTCCAGCTCTATCACTTTTTAGTTTCCCTGGTCAAGTTGTTGAACCTCAGCTCTTGGATCTGTAAAATGGGTAAAAACCATACCCAGGTTACTTGGCAGTTGTGTAATCTTCCAAGGTAGCCTGCTAGGGGCTGTCCCCTAGACTGCTTTTTAGCAAAAAGATGTATCATTTGTTAGGCAGACAATTCATTCTTCACGGCTGGGGCTGATTACAGCCCCTTAAAGCTGGGCTGCCTCCAGGTTACCTTTCCTACAGCTTGTAGTTCTCAGCAGAATGCATCTCATCATTCTCCACGCTGCCTCTCTCTACTTCCAGGGGAAATAGTAATAACAACGTGAGCTGTGTTCAGGCCTCAAAACTCCAGTGTACAAAGGATTTTCCGTTTTATTATTAGTGATAACAAGTGCTACAAGTTAGTGACACTTGTGTGAGGGTGTGTGTACTTTATTTATTTATTGGCCACACCGCGCGGCATGTGGGATCTTAGTTCCCCAACCAGGGATCGAACCTGCACCCCCTACATTGGAAACATGGACTCTTAACCGTTGGACCACCAAGGAAGTCCAGGGTGTGTGTACTTTAAATGTGTCATCTCACTTCATCTTTACCTCAACTCCATGAGATAAATATTAACATACCCATTCTACAGATAAGAAACTGAGAATTGGAGGTGAGGTAACTTGCCCAGGAACACTCAGTTAAACAGTCCAGCCTGCTTGAATTCCAACCCGTGTCTGATAGTATTCAGACTCTACATTTGCTCTCATTTCTTGAACATACATTAAGTACAAGATACCATGGCGAGGTGAGCATGTGAAGGATGCAAGGTAAGAAAATACCTGCTCTAGAGGAGCTCACCTTTTAGATGGGGAGGAATAAAGGAAAAGATAGTAACAGTCACCACTTATTTAACATGCAAGGCATGCTGCATAACATAATCTCGTTTACTCCTCACCTCAATCTCGCAGGATAGATGATAGCATCTCCGTTTCATGGGTAACAGAACAGGTTCCAGGAGATGAAGTAACTTGCTTCAGGTCCCACAGCTTCAGACTTCTGCCTGTGCATCCTATCATTCGTAGCCCCCTGTATCAGACATGGAGTGATACATAACAGTAAAAGGTAGCAACGTTCAATATTGCACAAGGGTTATAAGCACCCAGAGTGAGCTTGATGAGCCCTGCATGTGTTGCTGGGAACCTGCTGCAGTCAATTTAGTAGATGTTTATTAAGCATCTTTTGTTTGCCGCATACCGAGTGCACGGCTGGGAAAGTAATGACATGGCCCCTGAACTTGAGCAGCTCGTGGTCTAGGGTGAGGGACAGATGTGTAAACAGGCAGCTGTAACACAGCATGGTAAGTGGTGTGCTGGAGGGTACTATGGGAGCACAGAAGTGGAGCCTTAATCAGGTGGGCTAGGGGTTCCGGGGAAGGGTTCCTACCCAAAGCTGCATCCCAGACGACATACAAGTCTCATTGACCCGTCAACTACAAAGTGTGTTCTCAGTTTGCCTTCTCTCTGATTTTCAGAGTACACCATCAGCTTCAATAAACCACTTGTATTTGACTTGAACATGTTGTCTCTTGGTGAGTTGGTCTACCTTTCTGAATCATAGTTTCTTAGGCTAATTTGAAAATTAGTTTCTACTGCAAACCAATGGTATGCTGAAGTTGCTCAAAGGGTATTGGGGTGTCAGGGTTAATAGGCCTCAGAATGGAAAAAAATTATAGTGTATATTGTGCAAAATTGTATCCTGTGTACATAGATGATTACAATGTAATAAAGTTTATTTGCAGGGTTTCTCCTTGAGCCCTGTTATACCCTCCAGCTTGGTTGGAGCTTGTTCGCATGCTTATGTAGATTTGAAGGGTCTCTACAGGCTACCATGCTTATGAAACCTACAAAATAATCTACATTAAAAATTCTTACTCTCATCTATTATAATATCTGCAAAGAGTAAAATATTCAGGGAGTTCCCTGGCAGTCCAGTGGTTAGGACTCTACTTTCACTGCTGAGGGTGTGGGTTCGATCCCTCATCGGGGACCTAAGATCCTGCAAGCCACGCGGCACGGCCAAAAAAAAAAAACAAACTAAAATATTCAAACAGTGTAAAAGAAATTTCTCCTTCTTTTCTTGGAAGGCAGCTGTTGTTACCCTGTTTATCCTTGTATACCTCTATGTATCCTCCTATAGATATTGTATGCTTGTACACAGATATGAGAGTTTGTGTGTTATATGTGTGTATATGTATGTATGAACACATGTAGCCCATTTGGGGTTGTTTTACACAAATAATAGCATGCTTTAATACTGTCTTGGATCTTATTCTTTTCTTTTTTTTTCATTTAACAATACATTTTGGAGATCATCTCTTCCATCATACTACCTGTAAACTTGTCTACTACTTGTGGTAGTAATTTATTCTCCTATCAACAATGTGGGAAGATGTTGTTACCTCATATATTCTCTGCATAGTTTTGGTCAGCTTCCAGGACATGTTGCAATGATGAGAACATGGGTGTTTTGTCTGATAAGTTGGGTGCATGTTAGATTCAGGAGGCTGTGGGCTGACTTGTAAAAATCACCTGATCAGGTTTGAGCAGTTGAAGTTCCACACTTTGAGGCAGCCTATTTGGGGGTTCCAGATATAAGAATGCCCCTTTTTATATCCCTGCGATACCAGGATGCATTTCGACCTGTTTTTAACTTTTTGCATTTCTTAATGACAGCTGGACACCTCAAGCCTGTGTTTCCTAGAAAGCTCTGACTTGATTCTCCCCAATCATTCTTTGTTTCTGCAAAGGTTATCTCCACCCTCTGTCTCAGGCCTGGCCATCTCACATCACGTCTCTCTGTGCTTCCACTCACCCTTCCTAGTGGGTCTTGAATGGGTGACCTTATCACTCCAGGAGGCAAACGCACACTGTCCTGATCTGCCAGGCTCAATATCCTTTTGCTTAAATGTTAGATGGATTTATATTATTGCTCTGGGAAGCAGTGATCCGGGGAGGAATTTGTGTTCAGAGAAGACTCTCATCTTGTTAAAATGGCAACGGGAGGATGCATGTACTTGCCCAAAGCCACTGGTCAAGGTCTAATCCAGTCTTTCTCCTTTCTTCCCCTCCTCATCCCTTTTGGTTATTTGAATCCTGTTTGCAACTGAGCTTCTGAGATCCTAGGGTCTGAAAAGGGAAGCTTGGATATGTAGTGTGCCACCAGTTCTGTCTTAGCGACTGTCAGTGGGACAAAGAGGCTACACCCAAGGTGCTCTTTGAACTGGGCTCCCGTGCTGTTAGCAGCGCTGGAGGTGGTCAGGCTGGGGCCCCTTGGGAGCTTTTCTTCCTGGATGTTCCTGGGGGAGGCACAGCAAAGTATATCAATCATTGTCAAGTGTGAGTTGAGTCCATTTCCAGGAACTGTTGTGTAACCCAGGTGCTGTCCTTCACTAGTATGCTTTGTGCTTTGCACAGCAGGCATGCTCTTAAATGGTTGCAGGCAAGTTAAAATTAGGGAGGTGGTACAGTCAGTGAGAAGGCATATAGAATTGGGACTTTGAGGATTCAGGCTTGGTTTGTCTTAACTCTTCAACTTACTGATTGTATGATTTGTGGATGCACTGCTTAATCTATTAGGGTCTAGGTATATCCTTTTACAAAATAGACCAGCAATGCCTGCTTATCGTCATTAGAATATTACCAGGTGAAAAAAGTGAGCTACTAGTTGATAATTTTGAGCTGAAAAGGCTTATTCTTTACTGGAAATGTATACTAGGTGATAAAACTGTATCATGTTAATTCTTACAACCAATCTTTGAGAGAAGCACTGTTACCCCTCTTTTACAGGTAGAGAAAGAGATACTCAGAGAGGTTAAGGAACTGGACTAATGGTACATAGCTGGTAAATGGTAAAACCAGGTTACAAACCTTCGTGAGTCAGGGAATGGATGTGAGGGTCTGCACTTACCTTCGAATCTGTGCTTCAAGACTAGACCCCTTGCATGTCTCTAACCTAGGGATTGCCAACTGGAGGCGACTGTGCCCTCCAGGGGACATTAGGCAATGTCTGGAGAGCATCTTTGGTTGTCACAACTGGGAGAATGGGTGTGTTAGCGGCCTCCAGTGGGTAGAGGTCAGATATGCTGCCGAACATCCTACAGTGCGAGGCCAGCCCCCCATAATGAAGACTCATCCATTCCCCAAATGACAATAGTGCCCAGATTAAGAAACCCTGAGCTAACACATGTACTCCTAGCGTTTTCCTACAGAGAAGATGGAAGGATAGCCTTTTCCTGACCTATTCGTTTTCTCTGTAGCACTTGTCATCCTCTAATATTCCATACAATTGATTTACTATGTTTTTTTTATTATGTCTTCATTCACCAGAATATAACATTTCAAGGGCAGAGATCTTTGTGTTTTCACTCATGTTTTCCAAATGCTTAGAAGAGAACCTATGCATGGTAGGTGCACGAAACATATTTGTTGAATAAATGAATGAATACAACATGAAGTGCATGGGAACAACTTGGAGATCTCCCAGTATAGGGAAAAGTGGCCATAGACTTGGATTATAGGATGAGACGGTGGTCAGGCAAGATTTCTGCGAGGGCTTCTGCCTGGTGGGCTGGACCAGAGACCTGGTCGTGCTGCTCAGTGTCTCTCTGTGGCTTCTGAAGCTAGAGGGGCTGAGCCTCAGTCCAGCCTGTCATCATCCTGCCACGAATGGCCGTGGCACCCCTGTATCTCATTTCTTGCACTTTCAAGGCATGAGGTGATGATGCAGTGATGCTGGGTTTCCTATGACGGTATCAGAAGAAAAGCTTAAGTGACTCCAAAGCAATGGGCTTTACTGAGGTTAGAGAATCTCTTTCAGATTGGTTCAGAGGTATGATTTACCCTTAGAAAAAGAGGGAAATGTCTTCTTCGAGACAAATTAAAGAAAAAAGCTCTTATGGAACTCCCCAGTGTGTGAGTGTGTCTACAAGAGTGGCTCCCTACTTTCCTGCTATTATGCTCACGAGAAAAATGAACCCCTCCCACCCCCCACCCCCTCGTCTCTGATGTTACACAGGCTCATGACTGACCAGGATGGGGCTGGGGGATGTGGTTAATGTCAAGAAAATAAATTCTATCCTATAATATTAATTTCAAGTTCTCACTTATAAAATTAGAATAAAAATCTACCGCCAAATGTTATTGTAAGTGTAGTGGAGTGAGGATTTTTATTTTAACAACTGGTCTTAGAGTTCCTCTTGGGGTTGGAACTTTGTTTAGAAAAAGATCAGATGGCAACTACGGGAGTGTGGACTTTGATTTCTTAGTTTGCTACTTGTCTATCAATGGTTGGCATCAGCTTTTTCTATGTCATTTTATTTGAAGACAGAAGCCGATAGAGCAACCCTTGAATGAAATAGCAACACAAATGGATCGTTAAACCATTCTGTGTAAGAAACACATAGATTTAGGGGTGGTGCAGAAAGGAGAGGAGTGGGAGATGGGGGAAATGGGACTGGGCAGCATGGGGGCTGGAGGTTGGAGATCTGTGACTGTGTAGTCAGATGGCATTTAGGGAGGAGAGAGTCTGACGTCTGTTGGCTGTGGTAAAATCCTCCTCTTCATCACTCTTTAACTTCTGTCAAATGTAACGTGAGCAGTCGGGGAAAGTCAAGGGAAGGGGGCTGAATTTCCTATCTGTGACATCCTGGTCAGAGAGACAGACCCCTGAAAATGAGATGCTAATGAGATTGAGAGTTCAGTACAAACAACTCAAGAGGCAGCAGTGAGAATGAGAACATAAACTGTAAGGATTCACAGAACTCTTAAGGAGGTCGTTGGCTTTCTTAGAGGTTATGGAATAGAGGTCCTGCATCAGTTTTGCTCATATGTCAAAGGGCGGGCAACCACATTATATGGAGGTGTGAGTTACTTCTTGTGAAGTGGTTAGCCTAGTGTCTAAAATATAACACATGCGACAAATAATTTTTCATCAAATTACATGTATTTTTATCTGACATCCAATTACATATACTCCCTCAGAATCAGGTTGGATTTAAATCAGGAGTCATAAACTTCCCTGCCAGTATTGTTTGCTGGGCTATTTAGTACATGTGTTTGAATGCTCGTAGGTCAGGGAATGCTCTTGTTTGCCTCAGGCCTCTCTATTCCCTATTGTCACTCCCACTTCATATTTATGTGCCCTGCCTGACTCCTACAGACATTTAAGTTTGTGGCTACTGACTTAAATGGATACACTTAAACTATGCAGAAATGAGAGTGTGATACTTGGCCTTGCAGGTAGATTTTATTATTGATCATAATATTTGCTGTCCCTCCTATGGAAGGATTAGAGATCCCTCTCACATTGATATGTGATTTGCTTTTGGTTAGTGAACAGAAGTGACCTGTGTCGTCTGTTACCACAAGTGACGTGTTACTTCTGCATAGAAGTTTTAAGAACCCTTCCCTCCTGTGTCACGAAACCAGCAATGTCTCAGATAGGGGTTTCTTTGAGTCTCCAAATAAAATATGAAACAAAGCTGATGCCAGTCGTTGATAGACATGTAACATGAGTGAGAAATAGTTGTTGTGAGTCATTGAGATTTTGGGAGTAATCTGTCACTTCAGCATAATCTTGCCTATTACGATTGATGTTACCCCTTTAAGTGTTCTACAGCTAAAACACTTAAGGGACCTTTCCTAGCTTGGATAAGTGGTCATGAAAGCCATCTAGCTCTTTGCTTATTTCCATTGAAAGGATAGCAATTTGAGGAGGAAGAAAAGTTCAGAGTTGAGTACTAGTTTACAATGTTGGTATGATTATTTGCAGGGAGGACGCAATGGGGGAGAAGGTTGTATGTATTGTGGGGAACAGACATAAAGCAAAATGCAACTTACTGCTGCAAGCGTGGCTCTGTATGATGCTCTAATGAGTGCCCCCAAAGGAGGAGTCCACCTTGGAATATAAATGTTGGCATAATTCATGAAATGTTTCATCGCTGTGCCTTCTCCTCTCACTCTTTCTTCAGTACTTGATAAATTACTCAGGTTCTTTGAGGTCCAAATGATCCTAATGAAACTCAGAAGAAAAACCTGAGAAGCAAGAGCTTTACTTACAAAACAATTCTCAGAGTTGGGAGAGGTGAACCATCTCAAAAGCACCTATTCTCTTAGTGAATGTAATAAAGTAATTTATGGTTTAACTACTGAATGTCTTCTAGACAATGACTCTTAAGTCTTTACCACTGGCTTTGATTCTCCTTCTTGGATCTGTTAAATATTTCCCCAGTCTTGTGAGCTTTTTTTTTTTTTTTTTAGAAGTCCCAACACCACCTTTAAACTTGACCGTTTGTGATTCTGAACTTGTTACTTTCCTTTCCACATGTCCTATTTATGTCATGATGCCATTGTTCTTTCAGTCTTCTAGGGCTTGAAATTTAGAGTCCTCTAGGCAGGGAAAGGCCCTCCTGGGAAAATAAACATCAAGAACAAGGGCAGAGAGGATGGTTCCCAAGGAGGACCTAGGGAATCATGAGCTTTTGAGCATAGATGGATGGTGTAGAAGATGGGAAGATGGATCGGTGGCTTGAAGTCAGATGGTGGTGAGCAGGTGAGAGGTTAGGACTTCATTCTGTGGCCAAAAGGAAGCATGAAGTTATTGGACGTTGGCCAGATAGGATCAGTTTCAGTTTAGATGTTTCTGGCACCAGTGTGGAGGACTGTAAGAAGAGGGAGAAACTGGAGGCCCAGAGACCAGCTAGGTGGCCACCAGCTAGGCACTCAGAACCTGAACTAGGGCAGAGGAAGTGGACAGAAAGGGAATGCCAGTTTGACCTCCCCAGAGAGAGGAGGGGCTCTGCACTCAGTAAAAAAGAATGCCTTTGCCATACCAGCCATAGGGGATCGAGGCTGAGAGGGCACCCTGAAATCCCTCAAGACTCTGAATTGAGGGTACCCAAGTGGGAATTGTGGCCTGAGCCAGCAATTCGCTCCAGAGCTACAGAGCAAGGATCAACTCAGCAGAGCTCTCTGTCCAAAGTTAGCTACCTGTGTGCTCGCCCAGCCTCTTGCTTATCTTTTAATTCTCTCCAGTTCTGTTCCACAGTGCGAGCCTACAGAAACATAGGTGCCCCCTTACACCCCGCTCTTTTGTTAAAGGCAAGAAAATTGTTTTAATACTGTTTGCAACCCAGGTAGAAAAAATATTTCCCAGCAGGTGTTTCTGAGCATTAAGCAGGTTTTGCTGCTGCCCCTTCCACACATCACTTTAACAGCCACTGCGGCAAATTGCTTAGTCCACGAATTCTCATCTCCCTTGCTGCCTGCATTAAACTAAGAGGAGAAAATAAAGATCATTAAAGTCCCCTTCTCTTGATTATTTTTTTTTAAAGGCATGATGCATTCTGGAGAAAAGGGAATAAGTTTAAACTCTGGCAGAACTACTATGCAAATTGGTACCTTCCCTCTTGGAAGTGTTCATGTCCAAACTTCTCAGGCAAGTCCACCATGCAGGCTGGAGGAAGTTGAAGGGTACGGAAAGCTAATGCTTTCTCTTGCTCGAAGTTGTGAGGATTCCTAGCAAAATGGCTAGGATTTGAAGGGGTCCCTGCAGTTATTACTGGGGACAGACCCCTCTTAATACCTGGCACATTGATATCTGAGCAGAATCTCACATAATCAGATGTTTAATGTTATGTGAGTTAAATTCTCCTGGCTGCAAGAGGCAGAGTCCTGGCTGCAAGAGGCACAGACCTAGAGAATCCTGGCCCAGGAAAGGAGACAACAAAGGAATTATGGCAATAAAGGAAAGAGGGATTTCACAGGAGCGCAAGGAAAGAACCATGGGATAATCGGGCCCCTTGGAGGCAGGAACCAGAGTAAGGAGATTTGTCAAGATGTCAGCAGTAGGCATTGTTGGATCTGCACTCTTGTGGTTCATTATTAACCCAAATTAGATTGTCTCTCCACCGCTGCTTCCTTGACAACATCTCCCGCCATTACTCTTTGTGTTCCAAACCTGACACATTTTTTTTCTCTGCCTCAGTTATTCTGTTCAGTCTCTGCTTCTTTATACATTTTTTCCCTAATGGCTTGATCATCCTCTCTGGCCAGAAGGTTTTATTCTTGTGAGAATTCAGGGCCATCAAGTAGCTCATGAGTTGGCTGCTTTGGGACATACGTGTCACCCTGGTCCAGCTAGAGTCATTGGAAGAAAGCAATGTGGGTAGTAGATAGGGAATGTGACTGCCTCATCATGAAAGGCTATGGGTAGAGATGTTTTCTTTTGCTTTCTTTTTTTAAAAATTTTTATTGGAGTATGGTTGATGTACAATGTTGTGTTGGTTTCTGCTGTACAGCAAAGTGAATCAGTTACATATATCCACTGTTTTTCAGATTCTTTTCCCATATAGGTCATGTAGTCAGCCATAAAAAAGAATGAAATAATGCTATTTGCGGCAGCAGGGACGTTTTCTTTAGATGGGGTTGTAGGCATAAATAATACCATGACCAATAAGGAAAGTCTCCTGTGATGGTGAATTTCAGTGTCAAATTGCATGAGCACAGATAGCTCAGGGATGCCCCGATAGCTGGCAAACATTACTTCTGTGTGTGTCTGTAAGGGTGTTCTGGACGAGATTAGCATTTGAATCAGCAGAGTGAGTAAAGCACATTGCCCTCATCCCTGTAGCTGGGCATCATCTAATCCACTGAGGGCCTGAACAGAGCAAGAAGGAGGAGGAAGGCCCAATTAGCTCGCTCTCTGCTTGAACTGAGGCAGCCAGCTCTGGATGTTGACGCTCCTGGTTCTTCGGCTTTCAGACTCACACTGGGACTTAACACCGTCGGCCTATGATTCTCAGGCCTTCGGACTCAGACTGAATTACACCACCTGCTTGCCTGGTTCTCCAGCTTGCACGTGGCAGACTGTGGGACTTCTCAGCCTCCATAACTACCTAAACCAATTCCTACAATAAATCTCCTCTCATATATCTCTGTATATTCTGTTGGTTCTGTTTCTCTGGAGGACTTGACTACACCCCCTTATGGGTTAATTAAGAAATACGTATTGTCGGGCTTCCCTGGTGGCGCAGTGGTTGGGAGTCCGCCTGCCGGTGCAGGGGACACGGGTTCGTGCCCCGGTCTGGGACGATCCCGCATGCCGCGGAGCGGCTGGGTCTGTGAGCCATGGCCGCTGAGCCTGCGCGTCTGGAGCCTGTGCTCCGCAACGGGAGAGGCCACAGCAGTGAGAAGCCCGCGTACCGCAAAAAAAAAAAAAAAAGTATTGTCAAAATCGAAGTGGCATTCACTGTTTATACTCAGATGGTTTACATTTTCCCATGGTTGTAAGAAGCTTTGAGGTTTATGGGACAGGGTTATCATCCCTTCTATAGAAACCTGAAAACATGGATTAGGGAAATTAATGCCTTGCCCCAGTATATAGGTAGGTCTTGAGTATGAAGTCATCCTTGCAGTACGCTAACACTGTTTCTTCACCGTGATAGGGAAGTACTACCCTTAGCTAAGCTGACACCCTATAAAGTAACTTTCCAGATTAAAGTCTTAAAATACCCATGACTTCACTCTGTTCCTAGCTCTGCTGCTCTGTAGCTATTGGAAGTATGCTTTGAGTTCACAGAGAAATTTTTGCATTTAGTGGACATTTTCCCTCCCATATGAAAAAGTAACATTTGCTCCTTGGAAGAAAAAATTATGTGTTTTCACACATTCTGAATGCTTTCTGTATAACATGTCTCTGATCCGTAGCTCCTAGGGCTTCTCAGAAAAAAGGAATTCTTGGAAGGTCTGAGAGCTCCACTTGTAGCCGAGAAGACCTCAACTCCTCCAGGGGCAGTGATTGCTAGAATTGTAGCTACATGCATCTGAGCCTGGCCTCTAACCACGCTGAGAAAGCTGGATGAGTCGTTAACCATGAATCCATGCTTAAAAGCTGTAGATGAAAGTGGAGGGAGGCTCTGCTCCGCATGGCCTTGGCTTCTCGGCACAGAAGCCGATGGAAGGCTCTTCGGCCGAATGTCTCTGTACCCACCCCTCAAATGGGCCAGGTGAGCTGTCTGGGAGGATTTAGCCTCTGAACTCCTGTTGCTGACTCTTGTTATCCAGGCTGCCGTCTCTGGTGCCCAATGAGTGTACCACCTGCAGATGGGCCCCTGCTGGAAGGCCAAGGAGTCTGCAGGTTTGCGAGCAGGAAACAGGCTTCTGGGCCAGGCTGCGAGGGATGGGACTGTGATTTCGGAAGGATGAGAGTGTCAGACAAGATCCAGTCAAAACCTCAAGACCTCCGACTACTGGCGTTTCACTTGTCTCTGATTTGGGGGCCCAAATGTCCGAAGGACAGAGACCCCCCACCTTGGTCCATGACGTAGGCACTCACATACAACTTGGGGGGCAGGGTGTACCCTCTGTGTCTCACGTATGCGAGTTTGAAATACTCTGTAAGTCTAAGCCCTGGGCTCTTGCTCTCAGAATTCATAGCCATGAATTCCATTCCAAGACTGGTGGAGAGGGGCTGGAGAAAGCAAAACGAAGTGACGCAAAAAAGAGGACAGAGGAGGGCCTGAAAGGAAAGAAGAAGAGAGGGAACAAAAGCATAAGCTATGGGATCAGGAACTTTAGGATCGAGGTGAGTGCTGCCAGCCACTAGCCGTGTGACCTTGTGCAGGTTGACATTTCCCCTTCTGTGTAAAATAAGGCTGAACTCCTAGGTGATTGTGGAGACTAAATGCAGTGGAGTCTGTAACATTCTTTAGCATGGTGCCAGCTATGGAAATAGAGGCTCCAAAAACAGTAGCTGTTGTTGTTATTAGAGGACAAAAAGAAGAGGGATAGGAGCTGAGGAGGAGAGAAAGGGGTGAAAACATTAGGAAAAAGGTGAGAAAAAATGAATATGATTTACATCCGTCAGCAAGGCCAGTGGTTCTGCTGGCTCCTAGCCAGCAGTGCAGCAGGAGGGGGCTTGACCTTCTCTGGTTGTGGGAGATCTTCTGTGTATATAAACCTCAGCGGTCATCCTGATGCAGCAGGTACCTTTGCTGGCCACAACCACCGTTCAGGCAGGAAGGTCTTGGGATGCTGCAATCTTGGTGTAAAAAATTATTCTGAAAATGCTTCACTGGATACTGAACTTGAGGGCAAGATCCTAGGGTTGTAGGTCTCCGTATGTGGCCTAAACATCAGAAGCAGTCCTGGTATTTATGAAATATCATAGCATACCAAGCTACAATCAGAAGCTCTGCGGGGTGGGGGCAGGTGTCTGCTTTTCTTAGCAGGTTCCCATGTACATTGAAGTTTGAGCACCACAGTCCTAATGGGTCTAAGCTATGAAGAAACTGACAAAACACTCTAATAGCATCATTTTACTGGGAAAACTTAACTGCAGCTTGGTAACAGTTATGGTTTAATCCCTTCAGTGGGGAGAAAAATGAAGTTGGAAAAAGGTAAAGCCCTTAATAAAGATGAATAACTGGAAGGTTATGGAGGGCTAGATTTTGGCTCGTGATGTAAGAAATTCTTAATAGTTTTGTCCTGAAATAGGATATTTTGGAGCATAGTCATTTCCTCAGCATTAGAGGGTTTGAAGATACCTGTAGATTCTAATTTCCTAGCTGTGCTATCTTCTCCCCGCAGTTAGAACTACATGGTTCCCAATGGCAGGCTTTACGCCTCCTCAGACCCTTTACCATTGTTTCTCAAAGAGTGGTTCCCAGACCACCCAGAAGCTTGCTGGAAATGCAGATTCTCAGGCCACACTCAGACCTACTGAGTCAAAGATTGATTTAATTGTTCTCTCAGTGGAGCCTAAGCATCAGAATTTTTTACATTTCCCAGATGATTCTAAAATTCAGCCAAAGGACTTCCCTGGTGGTCCAGTGGCTAAGACTCTGTGCTCTCAATGCAGGGGGCCCGGTTCGACCCCTGGTCAGGGAACTAAATCTCGCATGCCGCAACTAAAGATCCCACATGCCTCAACGAAGACCCGGTGCAACCAAATAAAAAAAATAATAATAAAATAAAATTCAGCCAAGGTTGAGTATCACTGTCTTAGGACAGTGGTTCTCAAAATTGAGTGTGCATCGGAATATTTCCTGGAGACCTGGTTAAAACACAGATCTATGGCCCCTACCCCTAGAGTTTCAGATTTCGCATGCCTGGTGTGAGTGTGAGTTCCCAGGTGATGATCACAGGGAACTGTGATGTCATCCTTTGGGATGGATTCCCCCTCCACCGCAACCCCGGCTACAGGAAGTTTTCTCCTGAGTAGTCCCTGTTCAGTACCCTACTGAGAGCTCAAAGCAGATCTTGGGCATCAGCCCAAACTTTCCGTCTGTGCAGCTCTCGCCTCTGTCCTCTAGCTGCTCAGTCCCCCCAGACTCTCAGTTCTGTCTCAACCCAGGGAGTCCACTGGGTTCTGCCTATATCCGCCTCTTTGAGCTGCTGCCTGGAAACCGTCTCCAGACAGTTTGCTGAGGAAATCCCAGGCCTGCCTTCCCATCTCGCCGGGATCACTCTTTCATTGCCGGATGCTCAGTATCTTCAAAACCATTGTTTCGTATATTTTATCTTTTATTTGTTTCAAGTAGGAGGGTAAATCCATTCTGTTTCTCCATCTTGGGCAGAAGCAGAATTCTGATTTACATTAAAAAAAAAAAAAGGAATTGCCTGGCAGGCCAGTGGTTAGGACTCTGCGCTTCCACTGCAGGGGGCCCGGGTTGGATCCCTGGTTGGGGAACTAAGATTCCCGCATGCTGTGGCGCAGCCAATAAATAAATAAATAAAATTGAAAAAAAAAAAAAGAAAAGACTGCTCCTGGCTTTTGAGGGAAGGTGAACTGGAAGCAGGGCAGAAAGGAAGCTTGGAGACCAGTTAGGGAGTTGTCTGTGGTCGTCCCGGTGAAGGCGTTGATAGTGACGTGACACGGGTGGCAGTAAGGGCAGAGGAGGTGGAAGGGAGTGGAGGCGTTTGAGTTTGGCTCTGCAGGCTTTGCCGAGGGAACTTGGTGATGTGGGTGTTCTAATGGAGCGCTCGAGCTCCTGTCATGGTAAACCTGCCTCTCTCACTCTTGTCTACGAGTGGATTGCAATTATAGTCTGGTATTGGACTTCCAACTTCATGGGGCAGAAGCCATTCTGTCTTGTTCATTGCTTTGTTTAGAGAACACAGCTTACAGCATCTATGCCTCCCACAAAGTAAGAATCTTCAAGTGTCTATTACTTGCTTAAGGAGATGCTTCCTCATGGTTGTTTTTCAGCCTGATTCGAGGAAGACTGTCAGCTGCTTCTCACGAGGCTTGTTCACTGTTTATCCATTTTATTAGCCACTTGTGTCTATAGCTTGGTCAGAACTGGCAGCACCAGCACATCTCAGGTGTTTGTTTAAAAATTAAGAATCCTAGACCTGTTGAATTAGACTTTGCATCTTAGACACTGGTCTAGTTATTGTTCCATTATAGGTCATAATACATTTGTCCTCTGTTCTATGCAACAAGGAGTAAAGGGCATAAGGAGAAAGATTACCCAGGCCGTTTTTATACATATACAGGTTTGACCTAGACCACTTCTAATGTCTCCTGATAGCAAATTCTACCCGTAGGATAGAACTGGATTCTCATAACTACCCCTGCTGCTTGTCTGAATATTCTCTGTGCCCTACCTGCCCAGTGAGTGTTTACAATTTTAGGTCAATATCTTTGCAGATGAATCCATCCGTCTGTCTGTGTGTCTCTTTCTGTCTTACCAGCTGACATTTTAAGATCTCTCTTAGTGTCTGAAGTCCACAAGGATTCTCCAAACCCCAGAATTAATTTTTTAAAGAAGTATGCAAACCCAGGAAGAAATAGAGCAAGGGAGAATCTTCCGTGGCATACAGAAAAGGTGGACGTCACAACCAATTAGAAGCAACAAGGTTCAAAAAACAAGAGGGCATCACCCTGCAAGGGCTCTGTGCACAGGGATTTGAGGATAAATGGCTTTTTCACAATGGGTAGTTAACCCACAGAGTAGGTTCCCGGAGGCAGCTGGGAGAGCTGATCGACAATGACACAGCCTGGGAATTGCTTTCACAGCTCTTTCCCTGTTTGGCTCAGGAATATAGAGAGAAGGTGCAGAAGAAGTCATCTGGAAGAATACTGTGTGGCAAGTAGCTGAAGGAACTTGAGAATGGGTGACCCTGGACCAGGGGCTGTGGATGCCCTGTGAGCTATCTGAAGTGCTCACGAGGGGGATCCTCCTCGACCAGCTACATTTGTATTCGTGTTCCGCGGCTAGTAACAAGTGCTTTCACAGACATGGTTTTATTTGATGCAATGACTGTGACGTGTACGGCCAAGGTAATATTCTTTATTGAAGCATTATCCCTCTGTTTTACTTCCTTAGTTTGAAAGATGAGGAAATTGTGGCTCAGGCAGTTAAAGGAATTGCCCCAGGGGTCTCTGTAGTAAGTCAGATCTGGAACCTAGGAATTCTCGCCTTTAGTTTAGCCATCATTTCTCTATACCTCGTTGTCTATTTGTTCTATGCAGCAAGGAGTAAAAGTCATTAGGAGAGAGAATTCATTTTGAGCTGGGTGTGATATTGTTACCTCTGAGTTTCTTTCTAACTTTCTACTATATTGAGAAGAGGAATATTAAGGACCCAAATCAGAAGGTTGAGTAACAGTTCCCTGTTATTGATCATATGCCACATTTCACGTCAAACGTTTCAGACACTTGCTCATGTCATCCTCACAATGACCCAATAAAGTGGGTGGTATTATACTCATTTTACAAATGAGTAGACTGAGGCAGGGAGAATTACTTGCCCAGAGTCACATATTCAGAAGTAATGATGTGATTGAAGTCCGTGTTCTCCGGACTCCGGAGTCTGAGCTCTTACTTTTTAAAATAGCACTACTCAAAAGTGTGGTGTTAGGACAGGCTGAGGTCCCTAAACTGTTACCCATCCTTGATGACATAAGGAGCTGTGCTACCATGCAAGTCAACTGTATTAGGTCAGAGACAATTTCTTTGGGGTCGGGGCAAAGCTCTCTCTATGAAGGAAGCAGTGCGTTGCTGTACATCCTGACCTAAACACGTCTCCCTGCAGATGGGTAACTGACATCTTGGAGACTGGCACTTTGCCTAGCCTTTCCCTAAATTTTACTGCCCATTGCCTGCCAGAAGCAATTAACATTGTAGATTCCACCTTAATTCACTCTGTTTTTCCCTGGCTATTTTCCACTTTGATCTGGAAAGAGAATGCTAAGCTATGGGGCTCGAAATAAATGACTTGATTGGACTGATTCATGTTTTTCATTCAGTAAGCTTTTTTGAGTGCCTTTTTGTGCCATGTATATAATCCCACTTGAATCTATTCAACTCATTTGCAGTGTTTTTGCTTCTACATATTAAGGACCTTTGAATTGTATCTGAGGATCTAGAGACCATGAAGGAATGAAGGAACCACATCTCTATTCATTTTGAACATTTTCACAGTGAGTTTGGTGGGTACCCAATAAATTTCATGGACTCAATGACGGACTGGAGGATATAGGAATAAAGGTGGGATATATTGGGTTAAATACCTTGTGGGCAGGAATTAGCATCTCTGGTGCATTGGCTGTTTTGTAGGTGTTTTTGTGAATGATGGTCACTAGTACATGTCCATGGTCCTGTCTGCAAAGTGGCTTTAAATATTGCACAGGAGTTAGATGGGATCTCTAAGGTAAAAAGAGACATTTCTACAAAAGATTGTTTTTATTGTAGAGTCAGTTTCACCCCAGATATGAATGACATTAATAAACCAAAGTTACTGCTTGGAAAACCAAGGCAAGTGAAAACTGTATCACATGGTGACATTATAATCTATATTAAATCTAAGGCTTGTTCTTCCAATTTTTTGAACTGAACAATGTTTTCCTTCAGATTAAGTACGTTATAGTTGAAACTAGGACTCCATCTATTTCTTGCAGTCTTCTCACTTTCTGGTTTTGTTTTTAAGTTTCATGCTTTAGACATTTCCTAAAACAATAAGTCCTGAAGAAACCTCCAGGCTCTGTTGAAAGGACAGGCTAGTCCCCTTAACCTTGCAAGCTGTGGAAGATCCTAATGGTCTGTAAAGTTGCCCAACTGGAAAACAAAGGAAGTGAACCAGTGGAAATCACCGGTTAATTAAATTCATGGAGACATAAATTACACCCCATGTCGATACACGGTATATATCAGCAGTTGACTCGGGTCTTGGGGAGAGATTTCAGCAGTTTTCTCTCTGGCTAAGAAGAGTCAGGCTGTGTCAAACATACCTTGGCATTCTTCTTCCTGTCCTCCTTGGCATGTAATCAAGGTCATTAATTAGTTTAAAATTTTGTTCATCTTATCAACCCACCATCCTGAAAGCAGGGGCCACGTATGTCCTATCCCTGCTAAGTGTCCAGCAGTTGTCTCTGTGGCTGCTGGTACAGAATGGGAGCTCACTCACTGTCTGCTGTTCTATTTAGTGAGCATGGAGGAAGGAACAAGATAGTTGGGTCAGGATGATACAGGAAAGGCACTAGGACACATGTTGAAGTTTGTGAAAACATGATTTCCCTTCTTATTGCTGGGTTTAAAGGAAAAGCTGAACAAAGCAGACCCCTGGTCTCATCTCCTTCACACCTGCTGTGGAATTCTCCTCTGTGCCTTTTGGGGTAGTGGTCCCTTGGTATGTGTAGGGGAATTGGTTCCAGGATAGATAACATAGATAACAAAATCTGAGGATGCTCAAGATAGCCATGGTACCGTTGGCCCTCCGTATCTGTAGGTTCTATGTTTGAGAATTCTGCATCCATGAATACAGAGTGTCCACTGTATCATCTTCCTAGTTCAAGGGCAGCAGTTAGCTCTGGAACTGAATATGCGGTTCGGTTCAGAGAATCACCCATATCCTCATTTTGTGCTACGTGTTGCCTTTGAGATTTGTCAGTACTTGCTTTTTTCATTATCTACCTCCACTGCGATGCCAGTGTGACACAGTACCTTGCAGCATGAATCTTGCACCTGATGAAAAAGCAACAGAAAGGTGTCCATTTCTCTGAGCTACTTCCCAGCCAGTAGATCATTGTCTTTGAGGATAGGGGAAGAATACGATGCAGTTGTATGGTTGAGAATGACTTTCCTACTCACTGACACTGGAAGCTTGGACATTTGGTGACTCTGAGGTGAGCTTTGCTGTACTCAGATGTCATGGTTATGGGTGGGGACCTTCTCCCTTTCTAGTCATATTCTCCTTTTGCCCTTTGTTTCTTCTTTCTGCCAGCATACTCTTTGTTCATGGTGGGCTCTGGGACCCTGTTGCTGGTCTCTTTTGGACTCTATGTCTTATTTCTTTTCCAGTTGGACTGAGACCCTGAACATTGGCCTCTTCATAACAAGTCTTAGAGAAGGTAGTTGGCCAGATGGGATGAACTAGGGCAAGACTGGGACTTGGGAACCACGGAGGTCATGGAATTGGGAGAGGTCTGTGCTGTAGTTGGCATCAGGGAAGTTCCTGATCACTAGGAGGCAGAGAGTGGGTGAGTTGGACATTTAGTTTCTGGGAGGTAGTGATGACTCAGCTCCAGGGAATGGGTCAAAATAGTGGGAATGTAGACCTGGAAAGAACCGGATTTGGGGGGAAGACATCAAAGCAGAGACTCAGATAAAGCAAGGGAAGGGAGAATAATCAGGAGCAGAGATTCTGAAACTGGGATATAAAGAAAGGTTTTGTCATGAAGAAACGGGCAAAGAGCTGGGGAACTGGACCGAAGAAGAACATGTGGCCAACAGCTGCCTTGATGCTTAAGTGGGGAGAATGTCTGAGAATTCCCACCATCCACCTATATACCAGCGGACTTTCCTTCTCGAGGCTGGCATTGCTGTCAACTCGGGGCTAAGGAGTAGCCAGCCAAGCAATTTAATTATTTGAATTCTCTTTCCTATCTCTGGCTTGGTCAGTGACTCTGATGTTCACTCAAACCCTGCTTCACTTTAAGACTCACCTGGGTAGGAACCTTAATGGTATTTTTCGCCTCTGCCTTGCCCAAATTTAGCACATGGCCTGGGACATTTCTGTTGAACTGCAGTGCTGTTTGTGCCACCCATCTCTTTGTGACCTCTAAAATTTGTGCTATATGTTCTGTTCTTGATTTTTAAGATTACCTTCCACCCATTAATCAAAGTAGCTGACCTCTTGGGAGGAGAGGTTCACCATTTGCTGTCTTGGTATCGAGCATATTCTGACTTAACCATATTTTTCTCAAACTCAGAATCCTTCTTAACATTATAAAGTATAATGAGTATACTATAGCTGTACACAGCCTTCTGAAAGCAACAATGCCTTGCCATTCCAGAGTCAGAGTGGAGGTGTGCAGGTAACATAACCCACGAGTAGCAATCCCTCTGGCTATATCTTGTGTACAAAGTACATAACCTCTTGGTTTAGACATCTGACAAGTTCCAGGTTTCAGCTTTGGCATATCTATCGTTTCAGATGATTCTGTCTAGTTGGAGACAACTTTAGAATGTATAAAACTCTAGACCTAGAGAACGGACTTGAGGACACTGGTGGGTGGAGGGGGAAGCTGGGGCGACGGGAGAGTAGTATCGACATATGTACACTACCAAATGTAAAATAGATGGCTAGTGGGAAGCAGCCACGTAGCACAGCGAGATCAGCTCGGTGCTTTGTGTCCACCTAGAAAAGTGGGATAGGGAGTGTGGGAGGGAGATGCAAGAGGGAGGAGATATGGGGATATGTATGCATATGGGTGATTCACTTTGTTGTACAACAGAAACTAACAGTATTGTGAAGCAATTATACTCCAATAAAGATCTATTAAAGGGGCTTCCCTGGTGGTGCAGTGGTTGAGAATCTGCCTGCCAATGCAGGGGACACAGGTTCGAGCCCTGGTCTGGGAAGATCCCACATGCCGCGGAGCAGCTAGGTCCATGAGCCACAACTACTGAGCCTGCGTGTCTGGAGCCTGTGCTCCGCATCAAGAGAGGCCGCCACAGTGAGAGGCCCGCGCACCGCGATGAAGAGGGGCCCCCGCTCGCTGCAACTAGAGAAAGCCCACGCACAGAAACGAAGACCCAACACGGCCAAAAATAAATAAAATTTTTTAAAAAATCTATTAAAAAGAATAATAGTATTTAACCTCTATTGCACACATTCTAGAAGCCAGGCAATATCATAGGCATTTGACATGAGTTATCTATTCATTCTTTGTAAGAATTCCTTTTAAATATCACTAACCCCATTTTACAAAGAGGAAATGAGATTTAAAAGCATGAGCTGTGCTTTCAACTGTTGTGCTTGAGTTATTCAGTTTAGCACTGTGCCAGCCACCGTTAAATCCTGTGGATAAACAAAAGTAGGTGAAAGCATGGATTTTGTGGCACTCACGGGATCACTGGGAGGGCAGACCTTTTATTTATGAACTGATTATAAACATGATGTAAGATATGATGCAATGAAGTTCTAAACTGAATGAAATTAAGTGCTAAAATGCCTGGTACAGACCCAGTGGTTCTCAGTGTGGTCCCCAGACCCAACAACCTGGGAACTTGTTAGACGTGCAAAGTCTCAGACCTCACTTCAGACCTACTAAGTCCTAATCTCAGGCTGGGGCCCACTACTGCTTTAACAAGCTCTCCAGGTGATTCTAATACACTCCTATGTGGGAACTACTGGTCGACCATAGGTGTTCAGGGCAGTACATTAGTTTCCTAGGGCTGCCATCAAAATTGCCACAAACTGGGTGGCTTGAAACAACAAACTGATTATCTCACAGTTCTGGAGGCCAGAAGTCTGAAATCAAGGTGTTGGTACAGTTGGTTCCCTCTGGAGTTTCTGAGGGAGAAGCTGGTCTGATGCCTCTTTCTTAGCTTTGGTGGCTCCCAGCGATCCTTGGCATTCCTTGACTTGTAGCTGCATCACTCCAGTCTCTGCCTCTTTCATCATGTGGCTTTTTTTCTGTCTCTCTGTATGCCCTTTCCTTTTCTTATAAGGACACCAGTTACTAGATACAGGGCCCAGTCTACTCCAGTATGACCTTATCTTAACTAATTACATTGCACAGATCCTATTTACGAATAAGATTCCATTCTGAGGTTCCAGATTGACATGAATTTGAGGGAACACTGTTCAAGCTGCTACAGGCAGTTAAGATGAAGAGAGGCCGCTTAAGTGGAACTTGAGGGAAAAGCTTTAGGAATGATCTGAGTGGTTGAAATGAGTGAAAAAATGGGATGCTGTGGTCATTGCAGGAGTGAAGGCTAGTGAACAAGCAAGTTTGACGGGAGGGGATCATGATGTCGGGGCATGGACTTGGTTGAAATGAAAACATGGATATTGACCAACATATATAAACAGCTCATACAACACAACAACGAAAAAGCCAAACAACCTGATTAAAAAATGGGCAGAAGAACTGAATAGAACTGAACAGACATTTTTCCGAAGAGGAAATGCAGATGGCCAATAGGCACATGAAAAGATGCTTAACATCACTAGTCATCAGGGAAATGCAAATCAAAACCACAATGAGATATCACCTCACATCAGTCAGAATGGTCATCATTAAAAAGTCTACAAATAATAACTGCTGGAGAGGATGTAGAGAAAAGGGAACCCTCGTACACTGTTTGGTGGGGATGTAAGTTGGTGCAGCCACTGTGGAAAATGGTATGGAAGTTTCTCAAACAACTAAAAATAGAAATACCACATGACCCAGCAATTCCACTCCTGGGTATATATCTGAAAACAACAAAAGCACTAATTCAAAAAGATACATGCACCCCAGTGTTCATAGCAGCATTATTTACAGTTGCCAAGATATGGAAGCAACCTCAGTGTCCATTAACAGATGAATGGATAAAGGAGATGTGGCACACACACACACACACACACACACACACACACACACACACACACACAATGGGATACTACTCAGCCATAAAAAGAACAAACTTGCTATTTGCAGCTACATGGATGGAGTTGGAGGGCATTAACCTAAGTGAAAAAAGACAAATACTATATGGTATCGCTTATATGTCGGATCTAAAAAATGCAACAAACTAGTGAATGAAACAGAGAAGAAGCAGACTCACAGACACAGAGAACATACTAGTGGTTACCTGCAGGGAGAGGGAAGTGGGGAGGGGCATTCTAACGGTGGGGGAAAAGAAAAAGTTTATTATGGGATTATATGAAATCATGTGGTGAAACTTTTGAGAATTGTAAAGGACTATAGAATTTAAAGAATCTTTTATTCAATAAAAAAATGTAAAAATATGGGTCTTGATGTAATACAGTAACATAAAATTAGTAATCTCTATCCCCTTTATTCTATAATAAAACTAAACTATTTGTTTCAAACTGCTTGCCAGGGCTTCCCTGGTGGCGCAGTGGTTGAGAGTCCGCCTGCCAGTGCAGGGGACACGGGTTCGTGCCCAGGTCTGGGAAGATCCCACATGCCGTGGAGAGGCTGGGCCCGTGAGCCATGGCCGCTGAGCCTGCGCTTCCAGAGCCTGTGCTCCGCAAGGGGAGAGGCCACAACAGTGAGAGGCCCGCGTACCGCAAAAAAAAAAAAAACTGCTTGCCAGCTGATAGCTTATAGTAAAAATCACTCATGATATTCTGATAATTTGCATACCACCTTTTAGTAATAGAAATTGTTGGGATCTTTCATTTGATCTAGCAGTAGCGAAACAATGGCCCTGAGTCATGAATTGACATAGGAAACTGCATCAAATCCTTCCAATGGCTTTACCATTAGTGCTCATGATATTAAATCATTTTGGCTTTTGCTGCACTTAACACCAGTTACATTCAGGAGTTCTCTGCTCTTACAATACCGTCTGAAGTTTGAAGATATTCAATATCTCTATCGAACATGTCACAAAATGTTTATTGTAATGCCATATTTGATTAGGTGAAACTTAATCCTTCAGGCCAGAAGAGGGGAAACACAGCTCTGTTGATGAAATGCCTGGTTTAAATCTTAAGTAACCTTTCTGTGCCTGAGTTTACTTCTCTGAAAAATGGGGATATGATAGTGATGTTTACAGCATTTAAGTAAGTTAATAGGCAGTTAGCATGGTTCATGCTCTGTATGTGATGGTTCTCACTTTTAATGATAAAATGTTAATGTTCACAATGGGTGAGGATTCAGACGGTTTTAACAAGCCTCCCATTAAATGGAGGTGACATTCAATGGGGATAGTGTAAAGGGGGCCTACATCCAGCATGCTACCTGACCTAAACCTCCTCCGTTGGGTTGTGTCTGTCATCTGTGGCCTCCCTCCTATTGCTGGAGTGCTGAATAGAACCCACTCTACTGATAGAACCCACAGTGCTTGGCTAGTATATATGCAGTCGACCCTGTTGCTGCCAGCCTCCCTGATCCCTGTTGAACCTAGAATCTCTTATAGCTGAAGTCCCCCAGAGGCCACAGTTAACCACCAGTAGCTACATACTATCAACCCCTAGGGAGAATAGGCTAGTGGTGGATGGTCATAACTGTTGATCTACCAGGATGTCAGTAACAGGTACCACTGTCACAGATACCCTTTCTTCTGTCGATGTTCTGAACTGCCCTGACAAAGTCCACACAAAATCCACGAGTTTTGTGGGGATGATTGGCAGGAACACTGATAAATGAGAATTTATGCAGGGGGAGGTCTGAAATAGGTCCTGGAGGTCTCCTGGTTGTGCCAGGCATTTAACTTCTAGATTGGTAGATTGTGGGAGGGTAGGGGATGAGATTTTGGGAAAGGGGCTGTTTACCTAGCACAGAAGTGTTGCAGTTTTAAGAGCTGAAGGAGCTGTTTGAGTCCTGGGTGAACCTTAGCCCTGGGCATGGAGGAGATGCTGCTATGCCAGTAAGGCAAGGCCATTCTGTAAAGGCCTTGAATTCAAGTCGGTGGGGCTGGACTCCCTCCAGTGGGCACCAGGGAGTCTTTGTTGGCAGCCCACCTCGGTCTTGGATTCAAGCAAAACAGAGTTCTAAGCCAGGACTTAACTGAAATACAAAAAAATGTAGCTAATCTTCCAAGGAAGCATTTTGCTTCAAAACATTCTTGTTTGTTTGGTGTTTCCTCATTTATCTGTTGGCATCACTCTGTGGGAGGTTAATGTGAGTTCTAGAGAGAGGAGAATGAGAAGAATGGATCACCATTTTTAAGCCTTTGCAGATGCAAGTCTTTTCTTGATGATGACTTGGGATGGAACAAGTTATTAAAAATTCCCCAACAAATGCTTTGCAGGTGTCTTTTTTTTTTTTTTTTGGAAGGATGAGGCTAGGAACAAAAAGGATGATCCTTAATCTTAGGTACATATCTTCCCAGTTTTGGAGAGACACGGTTATTCTTTAGGCTACTGATCATCCCCTGTATTAAAAATGCTGGCTTCTCATTGGGACATTGGGTGTTAACCTAAACACAGAAATTGCTTGACTAGCATCAGTTCTCCTTCAGTTACCAGTCTCTGGCTGTGTCCCCTTCACTGCAGCGCTCTGGAAATGCAAGTGCAAGAAAGACTTTTATGAAGCGCTTATTTTCCAGAAGTCCAAGACAAGCCTGAAGTCTCTGTTGGAAGTACCCCCATGCACTCCACCAAATAGTGGATAAAATGTCGGGGCTTGGAAGTTGTGCGTATAGTACAGCAATTAAATGCAGAGGTTTCTGAATTAATTAGCCTGGGTTTGAATCCTGCCTTTTATAAGAGAATCTAAGAGAAAAAGAAGTCAGACCAATCCTTAATCTTAGGCAAATAAGCAAATAACTTATCCAGTTTTGTCATAGCTGTCATTCTTGATGCTACTACCTGTAGCATCCTGTATGGCTTTGGGACCTTGGGTAAATAATTTTACCATTCTACTGGTCAGTTTCTCATATGTAAAATGAGGATAAAATACCTGTCTTACAGGACTATTTTGAGGATAAAAATGTAATCATCCCTAGCCTAGCAAAAGTCTTTTGTTGTTGATAACGTTTTTTGGGTTTTTTTTCCCCCCTGGAGAGCCTTAAAACCCATTTTTATAACTTAGGAACCGTTGTGTGCACGGGCATGGTTATGCAATGCTGTATCAGTCAGATACTGATCAGGAGACAGCATTCCCACAGTAATTTGAACAAAGTAAGTTTAACGTAAGGAATTATTAACCTAGTACAAGAGGTTAGGGCAAGGAGAGATTGCTTAGTAGGAGTGAAGAGAGCTCTGAAGAAGACAGGACTATTAGAAGGAACAGCCACTACCCCAAGGGCCGAGCTGGTGTCTGAGGAAGAGCCCCCCTGCACCTCCCGGCTGAGACCCAGACCTTGCTGGTGCGGACATGGCTGTGACTCAGTGAAGGACAGAGACACTGCTGTGGTGCTGTGCTGGCAACAGCACCCTCTGGAACGGGTAGGTAGCGTCCCCTTTCTGGTGCTGGAGAAAGCTGTCACAGAGAGGTGGCTCCCTGGAGACATTCTGCTGTAACCTCCCCTCCCCGCCCAAGTGCTGCTGACCACTGTGGACTACAGAAGTCTAGTGTTCAGGAAGCTGCCTGCACAGCGGGAGCTGGACCTGGGAGAATCTGTGTATGCCGCGGAAGTCAGAGGCTGGGGCAGGAGCGCCACGTGGGGGAGCCACCTGAGCTGCAGAAGCCTGCCCAGTGAGCACACTGGCCCCAAGAAGAAAACCCCCTTCCCGCTCGAGTGCCTCTTTAGCGCCCTCTACTGACAAAGTGTAACAACATGCCAGCTGGGAAACGAAAATAACTGAATGGATCCAACTTAATTTTCACAGGAGGGGTGATGGAGAGTGATTTTCGAGCTGAAATGCAATAAAAAGACCCTGGCATGAGGTTTCTTTGAGTAATCCACAATAGTAACTAATGCTCAGCATTCCCTACTAAATACTTGCTCTTCCCTTTTGTGTTTAAGCTTATAATTATTCTTTGTGAGGTAACAGGTATTGAAGACTGTGTAATCCCTCACTAGAATGAGCCCCAATAGGAACAAAATATGGGTAGTGCTGCAATAATAAATGTATTAAGCCAGAAATAGAGAATTTTTTAGTTGTCTTATGTAATTAGAACATTCTTTTAGGATGGTCTTTGTTAGAGGTACAAACAATAGGATACTTGAGCTCACAAGTATTTTTGTAATCTGATGATGGCGTTTTAACCTAATGCATCCTTTTGTGTTTATTTCTGTTTTTCATTGTTTTGAATAAATTAAAGGCATTAAATAAGAAGTGAAAGCAAATTAAATTTACTCTTTGGGCAACGTGGAGCCTGTGAGGATTTTGAGTGAAACTGTGATGTGGTTGAAAAAGTTCTGTTGGGAGGTCAGCCCCATACCTGGTTCATAGAAAGTGCTTAATAAATGGTGGCTACTTGGCCTCTTCCTGATGTGGCTGTCTGAGTGATGAGTGGTCACCCTCTGACAGAGGTCACAAAAGAGCCCAGGTCAAAATAATTGGAAGCAAAATCAACTAAATACAACTAGATAAAAGAGGGGAGGGCACAGTGAATTCCTAGGTCCAGGTACTGCCTTAAGCCTCTGCAACTCATTTGGGAGTCTAATTAGACCAGAAATACCTTGCTCATTGACCCAGGAGCAGAATTGGAAGAAAAGGGCATGATTAATTTAACGCTTGGAGATGAGAGGGAGATAGACCAAAGCCACCCAAGGTCAGTGAGCAGCTGTGAGCATCTTTTCCTCTCTTCTTTCTCAAGTCACTTCTACTATGCTTCCAAATGAAGTTTTTAAAGGTGGGAATACCAGTGTGCTTTTATCATTTACAAGTATTTATTGCATGCCTCATTGTATATGAGGTGCTGTGTAAGGTGCACAGGTGGCAATCCTATAGCTTCTAGGTCAGAGTTGAGGGTCTTGAAGAAATGCTAGGAGGCACACAGACTGACGTCAAGATGTATATGATAGGCATCATTATATCCAATCTGTGGAAAACACCTTCTCCATGGCCATCGGTTCCCTCTTCGTGCTTAAATCCAAAGGATGATTGCCTGCCCTTGTTGGACTTGACTTCTTATCAGACCATCCTGGAAATTGAGTGTTCCTTCTATATCTTAGGCTTTCTCTTTCCTGTCTTCTTTCTGAAACTTTCCCCCTGTGTATTCTTTAAGTATTTGTATTCATCATGGGCCTCCTCTACCTCATGCTATACAATTTTTTCTGGGTTGATTTAATCTCTCTGCAGTGCCTCGATTACCATTTACCAATGAATGATGATACCCAAATTGAAAACTTAGACCCAGTTCATTTTCTTCAACTCCAGGCCTGTTTACCTAACTTGGCAATTGGATATCATGCCTTGAAAACCACACAGGCACTTCATATTCACCTCATTCCAAACTGCCTCTACCTGTTTCCTCCATTTCAGTAAGTGGTACTCCCATCCAAATAGTTGTCCAAGCCAGAAGCCCGACCGTCATCCTGGAGTCTCATTCCCCACCTTCACCTAATCAGTGGCTAATCATGTTGATTCTGTCTCCTTTGATAGCTCTTGAATGAGTCTACTCTTGGTATCACCATGGAACTGTGTCAGTGGGGGCCACCTTTATTTTTCATCTACATTATTACAACAGCTTGACTTATTAATTAATTCACACCCTTTGCAGCAAGGTTTTGCCATTTGCAAATAGCCTCATGTATAGCTCTGCAGTTCTTCAGTGGCTCCCCAGTGTCCTAGAATCAAGTCCTGGTGTTTTCATATGGTCCACAAGCCTCTTTATGAGCTGATCTGTTTCGCTTTCTAGCCTTTTCTCTCATTGCTCCAGCACCTCTTTGAGTCCTCTGCTCCAGCTCTGTTGAACCACATGCAGTTCCCTGAGCACACCAGTCTCTGTGCTAAAATCTGTTTCTCTATTTCTCTCCTTCATTTGGATAACTCTCACTTCTCCTAAAGGACTCAGCTTAGATGTATGTATGTCATTTCCTCCAGGAAATCTTGACTCCCACCGGGGCTTAATGTGATCACATATGTGGATCCCATAACACCCTGTGCTTACCCTTGTCATGTTGATCATGGGCTCTCTTAATAACTGTGACCTCCCTCAGGACCATATGGTTTGCAGGATCTTTAAGAAACTTTATTGTTTTTGTTATTCCCCCTTGGTCCAAGGGACTGGGTGATGTCCTATCTCCTAGTTCATCTCAAAAGAGTAAGTATTGACTGAATTTTAGATAGTTTGTCATCCTCCAGAGGGCTGTGTCTTTCACAGTCGGGAAGTGCCTCAGTCCCCTTTACTATATCAACACAAATGTTATTGTAACTAGAGGAGCAATTATTAGGAGAGATTAAAAAAACGTGTTCTGTTAACGTAACTCTTTTACCTAATTCAGGGGCATTTGTCTTCAGGGCTCTTATCTGGTAGCTGCTCTTTTTCTTGTGGGTTCTTGACATCTTACGTGGTACAGACCATCTACTAGTGTTAGAAAAGGGGAGGGCAGTAGAGGTGGCTTCAGAATGAACTGGACCAAGAGTTTGAAGTATCATCAGGACTGATCTCTCTTTTTAATTTTATTTTCTTTTTGCTTCTCGTTGTTCATTTGAGTCTCTCCTCCTATGGTTTTTCTTCATGTGATAAAGGAAAGTTCAGACTTAAATTATCCAAGGTTATTTACCATAGAGGAAAGAAAGAAGCCCTTGGGTCCACATATCAGGGAAGACTTCTCACTGGCTTGGCTTGAGTCGCATGACTCTGGCTGGGGCCAATCAAGGATCATGTGCCTAATCTCTTTGGTCAGAGAGAGAGGTGTTTCACAAAGGAAAGGAGTCAGAGGAATCATAACGGGAAGACAAGCAGAAGCCTTTACTTGGTGGAAAACATGACAATAGAAAGGAAATTTTACAGTTCCCTTACAGATTCATTTCTCTGCTAAAGGAATAGGTAAAAGATACAGGATTCTGCCTAATTAAATGACTCGGGAAAGATAATAGTTGCAAAAGTGGAATTGCTGTCTAAACCTATTTTTATCTGAATACTTTTCTGTCATCCACTCTAAGTTTTCAACAAAATTGACTAACTTCTCCTTATGGGAAGACAGAGAAGTGATTTTTTTCCCATTAAATTTGATCGAGTGTAACATTCTTCTTTCTTAAGGGAATACTGTAATGAAACATGCATTGTTTTCAGAGCAAAGGAATCACCCCAGGTGTCTAAATGGGAAGTTGTGGGGTTAAATCTTGCTGCCATGAATAACGGGATGGGATTACTTACTCTGAAACTGCTTCCTGGTTCACTTTATTTATTTATTAACATCTTTATTAATTGCTTTACAATGGAGTATAATTGCTTTACAATGGTGTGTTAGTTTCTGCTTTATAACAAAGTGAATCAGCTATACATATACATATATCCCCATATCCCCTCCCTCTTGCGTCTCCCTCCCACGCTCCCTATCCCACCCCTCTAGGTGGACACAGAGCACCGAGCTGATCTCCCTGTGCTATGCAGCTGCTTCCCACTAGCTGTCTATTTTACATTTGGTAGTGTGTATATGTCCATGCCACTCTCTCACTTCGTCCCAGCTTACACTTCCCCCTCCCCTTGTCCTCAAGTCCATTTCCTGGTTCATTTTTGATGTGGGAAAGTTCACAGTGACCTCTCTCTTGGCTGGTTACTTGGCTTGTAGGTGATGAAGTGGTTTGGACAGATAATAAGTGAGTAATGTGACAGTCCCCAAGCAAGTGGAGGCCAATACTACTATTCTTATAAAGTGATTGAAGACTGCAGGATTTGAAGTCTCTGCCTAAATTTCATTCACAATTTTTGACTTGTGTTATTTTTGAGTCACACCTTATTTTCCTCCTGCACCTCTAAGAAATAAAGTTAGCAATTCTAATGTTTACAGTTCAATTTAAGATGCCCACATGAGTATCACAATCAATAAGAATTATTACAACTAGCACAAAGTATTGGAAATGGTTTAATTTGAATTGGTTGTATGTTACTTTGAACACACTTTTACTGAGATAAAGGTCATGGTGATGACAATTGATAATGATATTGATATTCTGTATAGAAATTACAACTACTTTTACCCTCTACTATCTTTGCATGATAAGTGCCTTAACCTGTAGGATCCCTGTGGGAACCCAGCCATGAGAATGTGCCTCTCAGATGTCTAGCTACCGAGGACATAATTGACTAATGGTCCCAGCTGCCATGCTCTGAAATTCATCAATGACTTCCTGCTAACTACATGCTTCCCATGGGCTGCTCTCAACCAGCTTAGGAGTCGCAGGGGTACTTAGGAGGCTCTAAGTACCCCTGCAACTGGGGTACAACTGGGGTACAGCTCCCTGCAAGCTGGGAGACAGTGGATCCCAGATAGCTTTGCTGAACTTTTCTTTGAAGTACACTGTGGTCTACAACCCTTCCACCCAACCTTCCTTCCTTCCTTCCTTCCTTTTCTTCACTTGGGGTCATACCTGCATCCCAGTTTGATGGTTCTCCCAGCCTCTCCGAAATCCCTCTCTACTTTATCTCACAGGTGTTTACTCTAATAAGCTCATTTCTTGCAAATTGTGATAAAATACATAGTATAACATAAATTTTGCCATTTAAATGTTTTAAAAGTGCACAATTCAGTGGCATTAGTTATATTCACAATGTTGTACAATCACCACCACTGACTATTTCCAATTTTTTCTATCACCCAAAACAGAAACTCTTTGCCCATTGAGCAATATTCTCCATCTGAATAAATTCCGTATTCATTCAATTATGAGTTGTCATCTGCTTCTCAGAGGAGCTTGACTAATAAACTCCTTTGAAGAGTAAATGGGATTTTCAAGGCAGATACTATCTTTATTATATTCCAGATGAGGACACTGAGGCTCAGAGAGGTTGACTAAGTTGCAGCAGATCATACAGCTAGTAAATGTTTGAGTCAGAACACAAACCAAAATCTGTGAGACTCCAAATCTCATGCTCTTAAACGTTGCCTTCTGATAACAATTTATTGATCCCGATATGAGCCTCAGAAAACCAGAGGGCTGCAATGGGGAGGAGGCAGATGGGGTCAGCTGGAAATATACTTCCATGACCTGAGAGGTTCTGCCCAGGATTAAACCTCCAGAGACAATGGTTCTCCTACCCCATCCTGTTCCAGCTTACATTGTGCCTTCAGAGCTATGGCTTATATTCTAGTAGCATGGTGCTAAGTCCTTCATATACATTACTTCATTGAGTCCATCTAAGAACCATAAGAGAAGTACTATTATCTTTCCCATTTTATAGATCAAGAAACTGTGGAGAAGTGAACAGTGTCTGTTTATCAGGAAGAAAATAATATGTGTTTCTTGGAACTGGAAGAGCAAGGCTGAATAGAGATTTAATTAATGAATTAATTTTCCCCCTATTTTTAGCACTGTAAATTAATAGTTATGGTTTAACCAAACTATGTACTGCATAATGGTTTATATTGAAAAGCAATAATCTTCCATTCCATCCTTAGCCTCAGTCTTTAGAGATGACTTTGTCCCCCTGTCATAGTTCAGAGACATTCAGTGCATTCTCAGTACTCTCTCTCTCTCCATTATCTCAGATTATTTTCATGATTACACCTATAATATCACAGCTAACTCCTTGAGAACTGGTTTGGAGACCTCTATGAAGACTTCTTTTATTGCATGGTCACAGGAAATACTGTTCATTCTCATTACTGGAATAGTTAATGTTCTATGAAGTTGCTGTGGACACCGAATTGGTGAATACTGAGCCCTTGCTCCTAGGGGAGATAAGGGGCTTGGGTTCCTGTGAGCTTGGAGTCACAGCATTTTTGTCAACTCATCAACATTAACCTTGTTTCGTATGTGTCCTTGTTTCAAGACGCCTTTTTTCATGTTGATTCATTAGCATTGAGCTCATGGCCAACAGCACTGCAATTCATACGTTAATGAAACTTACCTCACACACATTTTCTCTGTAGGGAGCATCAGCCTTGTGCTTAGGAACACTAAACAGCACTTCAGTACTAGACCTGGGGGCTATTTTAAACAGTGGAATCACCAACAAAAAGCACGAAAATGCAAACAATGTGGCACTAAGTAGACTGCAAGAAGGACACTTACCTGCAGTATGAGAGCTGAACCAAGAAAGCGGAGTGTCTCCTTGTTTAACCTCATGTTGGACATGTATCTTGGGCAACTGAATTTTTCTGGCCACTCTGAGCATGTCTGTGAATGACTGCAAAAGCACCATGAATATTGATTTTGGGGGTTACAAGATTTTAGTGAGTAGGCAAATTCACAAGTACAGAATTCACAAATAATGAGGATCAACTGTACATCTTTAATGGTAGTAGTTGAGGACAGCCCTCTTCTGTCTTGGTTGTTCCAAATCTCATAACAGATCAGCCAAGTCAATCATTCATTCCCTAATGCATTTGTTACCAAACTCAGATTAGGCTGCTCACTGCTTGAAAGCCAATACTTTGAGATACAAGTGCTGGTAGGAAGGGAAAGCTTGCTTTATTCAGGAGGCCAGCACCTGGGTAGATGGTGGACTCGTGTCCAAAAACCAACTCCAAAATTCTGCCTGACCGGGGCTTCCCTGGCGGCGCAGTGGTTATGAATCCGCCTGCCAATGCAGGGGACATGGGTTCAAGCCTTGGTCCAGGAAGATCCCACATGCTGTGGAACAACTAAGCCCATGCACCACAACTACTGAGCCCGCATGCTGCAACTACCAAAGCCCACGTGCCTAGAGCCGGTGCTCTGCAACAAGAGAAGCCACCGCAATGAGAAGCCCGCGTACTGCAAAGAAAAGTAGCCCTGCTCGCCGCAATTAGAGAAAGCCCATGTGCAGCAACGAAGACCCAACACAGCCAAAATTAAATAAATAAAATAAATTTTAAAAATAAATAAAATCTCTAAAAAAAAAAATTCTGCTTGACCATGGAAGTTTTTAAAGGGAGAATCATTTGGGGAGCGGGACAGAGCCTTCCATATCTTCCACTGTGTACAGACTTGTTCCGATTGGTTGGTGGTGAGATCACAGGGCAGTGCTCCAGGAATCTTGTGCTCAGCCTGAAGTTGCCATCTTCCACTTGGGTAGGGCCCTTAGTTCCTACAGAAAACTCAAAGGTATTGTTATGCATATTTCTGAGGAGGAACCAGGACCCTGCCCCACAGCTGCACTATTGTTCCTTGACCGTTCCTCCTTTGTTTCTGCATTCCCTTCTTTCCCTGATAAGCAACTGTTTGAATCTGTACTGAATCTGTACTTTGGAACTCGTGGAAGGTCAAGGAGGCTGAATGAATCCTATTTCCTACAAACAAGAAATGGGGGACACAGAAAGGATTTGTACCTGGGAGAGCCCTGCAGGGTGCTGCTCCATTTCACATTCACGCAGGTACTTGTTTGGCAGTAGCGTGAAAATCACTGAACAGGTGATTCTGATGATGGGCCAAGTTGTGAATTCCCAGATGTGGCCTGGGTTCTCAATTTTATATATGAGCAGATGGATGAAATATTGCTTGCTAGATGTCACATAGCAAATCATTGGCAGTCTGGGGAAACCCCAGGCCTCTTATGTATCAGTCCAGTGTTCTTGCCACAACTTAATGTGTCTTTGAGCTCAGTGACCACTGCATACGTACTTGGTTGAGGCTACCAGTCATTGGCTTGTGTTTGTGGTAATTCAATTCCAATAGTTACAGAGCCCCTGCTCTGTGACTCTGAGCTCCTTAAGGACAGGGGCTGTGTCTGTTCATAATCTAATCTATAGCCCCTAGCACAGTGCTTGGCACATGAAAAATGTTCAGAATGTTCGGTAAGTGAATAACATTGAGAAGTTGTGAGTCAAATTTTGGTCATACTACAATTTCTCTCAATAAAAATGAATAAAATGCACATCAGCAAAGGTTCTGTGAGATCTGGGAGATTCTTAGGCTCTGGTTCCTTTGGGGGTTAAGGTTGCAGGATCTGGAGTCAGATAGACCTGGCCTCATGCCTGGTGGTGTGATACTCAGCAAGACATTGAACTTTAATGTGCCTTAGTTTCCCTCATCCGTAACATGGGGATAATAGTAGGTGCTACCACAGGGCTCGGTTTCAAGGATTAAATATGACAAGTGTTTATAAAGGGTTTAGCTGAATGTTTCAAAATGTATTAAGTGTTCAGTAATTACTGCTTTTCTTATTTCTTTGGATTGATCAAATACATGGACATAGGGAACCGTTATCAGAGGGGAGCCCACCATTAGATTCAGGGCCTAAAGAATAACTTGAGAGCAAAGAGAGTGTGTAGATTGAGATATTTGGGAAAGGCTTCTTGGGGGAGGAAGTGCTTGATACAGTTTTGAGGGAGACCTGAGATTTGCCTGGATTGGAAAGAGGAGTCCAGGGGACGCTAATGCCTGAATAGAGGCGTGATGGCCTGGCTGAACCTGGCATGAAGAAGGGGATGGCTTGCCCATTGTGAGAACAATGAGGGGAACCTCCTAGGCTAGTGGGTGGGGACGCTGTTAGGCAGAGCCTTAAAGGCATTGTGTGGAGGGAGGCCTGAGACCTCCTGTAGGGAACTATCAAGTACTGTAAGTGTACCAGGGAAGAGCCAAATCAGACTCCGTGTTGCATCTGTTTTCTTACTTTAACCTTTGCTTCCCATTGCTTTTGCTCACTAAAAGGATACTGTCTATACGCAATGGCCTGCCTCACGGAACCCTGCCCCTCTGCCTGAATGTTCAACCAAGGTGCCTTTGTTCAGGGAAACATCCTGACCCTGTCCACCTGTGGATGGCTGCAAGAAAGAAGAAATTAACACATCCCCTCCCTGAGGCCTGGCCATTCCAGGGGACATTTGCAAATCATGTGGCCTTTTTACTTTACTGCCTCATCTCCTCCCTCTCTCTGTTCTATAAAAGAAACTGGCATCCAAACCCCATAAGATGGTTTTTTGGAGACATTAGTCTGCCACTTCTCGGTCTGCCGGCTTCCGAATAGAGTCATATTCCTTTGCCTCAACACCTCATCTCCTGATTCATTGGCCTGTCGTGCAGTAAGCAGAGTGAACTTGGGCTTGATAACATAAGCAACCACTGGGAAAACTCAGAAGTAGTTTCCTTTGACCTAAGAGTACAATGTGGTGTTCATCTCCTCAAACCTGGAAGAGGGTTTTCTCTTAAAATGCCCTTATTTTTTAATGTACTATCTGAATAAGGCGTGACCAGCATGTTTCAAAAGGATGATTCGGCTCTCTTCAGGATTTTCTTTTTCCCCTTCCCACCCCTGAAACACTGCGGTTTTACTCTGCAGGCTTAGGAGGAGGTACAGAAATAGTGAGGCTTATAACGTGAATCATATATTCAAGGTCAACCAGCCGGTATTCGCTGTGAAGACACTAATGCTCAAGGCTGTATTTGAGAGATGGACGTATGCCTGCTTCCCCAGAGTTTGTCAGGAGACTCCACCTCTAGTTCCCGGGATTCACTTGCTTATCACTCACAGCCCTGGTTCCTCAGCCCCCTCTACAGGAATTTTCCTTCAGTCTTGGCTGTTTGCAGTGCCCTGGGGGGTGGTATCTTTGAAATGGGGGAATCTGTCAGCGTTGCAGGCATGTGCTCCTATTCCTTTGTGTACTTTATGTGTGAATCCTCTCCTACGGTGGCTTGCGCTACTCATCGGGTCTCTGACATTGTCATCCATCCCCGCGAAAGGCTGGTGTGCACACAGCATTTTGTTTTTGTTTTTGTTTTCATTTTAACATCTTTATTGGAGTATAATTGCTTTACAATGGTATGTTAGTTTCAGCTTCACAACAAAATGAATCAGTTATATATATACATATGTTCCCATATCTCTTCCCGCTTGCGTCTCCCTCCCTCCCACCCTCCCTATCCCACCCCTCCAGGCGGTCACAAAGCACCGAGGTGATCTCCCTGTTCTATGCGGCAGCTTCCCACTAGCTATCTACCTTACGTTTGGTAGTGTATATATGTCCATGCCTCTCTCTCGCTTTGTCACAGTTTACCCTTCCCCCTCCCCATATCCTCAAGTCCATTCTCTAGTAAGTCTGTGTCTTTATTCCTGTTTCACCCCTAGGTTCTTCATGACATTTTTTTTCTTAAATTCCATATATATGTGTTAGCGTACGGTATTTCTCTCTGTCTTTCTGACTTACTTCACTCTGTATGACAGACTCTAGGTCTATCCACCTCATTACAAATAGCTCAATTTCGTTTCTTTTTATGGCTGAGTAATATTCCATTGTATATATGTGCCACATCTTCTTTATCCATTCATCCGATGATGGACACTTAGGTTGTTTCCATCTCTGGGCTATTGTAAATAGAGCTGCAATGAACATTTTGGTAATTAAAAAAAAAATTTTAGAGGTTTGTTTCTTTCAGGTCAGTGAGAGGAAATACCAGTCGGAGGAGTAAATGCCTCCTATCCATCACTTCTATCCATGTCTCCCAGGACTGTGGAATGGTAAGCCTTAAAAGGAAGTGAAGCGATCCTTCAGTTTATCTCTGACACCACTAGGATTAGCTAGAGGGAACCCATAAAACAATGCTGGGCTGAGTATCTGCTCGAAGCTGGGGATGTGGAAGGGAACAAGATGTGAGGTAGTAATAGAGCCCTCACTCACAGATGAGAGGTGGAAACCTGTAAACCATCGAAATAAAAACAGTAGTGGAGAGAAGGTGCTTCACTACAGTGGAGTATAGTGGAGGTGGCAGCCTAGTCCCCATGCCGTTGATGTGTTCATTTATTTTTCTTTTCTTTGCCATCACAGTGTTACAAAAACATCTTTCATTTTTTCCTTTTTATTCATAATGATGACAGCATACAGTGTACATTGTAAAACATTCTTTTTTTTTTTTTTTTGGTAAATTTAGCTGAGCATGCCTTCATTTCTTCATTTCCTAAGCTGGAAAACAGATCTGTTTTCTTTACTCTGTTCTCTGAGCATCGAGCAATATGATTGAAATTTAGGTCACTCTAGAATTTTCCTTGCTAATAATAATTCTGCAAATCTGGACAGAATTTTATCTCCTCCCACCCCAGGTCACTTTTGCTGGTGATGACTCAGTACAATGACATGACAAATGCTGTCCTTGTTTCCGGAAGGGGAAAGCAAAGTACAGATGGATCAGTGTCTAGCCCAGTGCTCTGCAGACAGGGTCATGGCGAAGGTTGATGAGGATTTAAAATATACACATGCCTCTCGCACAGTGAGTAGTCATAAGAAGCCAAGCCTGGGGAACAGAACAACCTGGTTTGGAATTTCTTTCTCACTCTTAACCACCTCTAAGCATATGTACAGTTGCTCAACTTTTCTAAGATTCCATTTTCTCATCTATAAAATGGAATGATACTTCCTTTGTATCTTTACTTTGAAGATTAAATACCAAAAGTAACCAAAACATTTAATACACTGACAGGCATGGCACATACTCCATCAAAGGTAGCTTGTAGTTGTGTTGAGAAACATAGGTCTTCTGATGCCCAGTTCAGTATCTTGGCGTCTAGACTCTGCCGCCTCCCTTTTTTCTTGGTTGTCATTGTGACATGGAGGATGCAGGAAAGGGAGACTGAAGAGCTTTGGTTTTGAGTTCCCTTTTACAAAAGGCAGTAGAAGGTGGCAATTATGAGAATAAGCCCTGGAGTTCAGATGCTCTATTTTTCTTGTGATATGACATGGGCCAAGTCAAACATCTATGAGCTTCTAGTTATTTCGTAGACAAATAGTACTTACCTCATAGGGTTTTGTAAGTATTAAATGAGGTGAAGAAGAAACTGCTGGGCACCTGGCAAGACACATTTCTATGTGTTCAGCAGTGGTTGGTATTTCTACCCATATTGTTTCTTAATCTCTATTTACCTTTCCTTGACTGCTGCAGGAAGACAGTTCTACTTGCCTTTCAGGCTTATGCAAAACAGGGAGCAAGCTTTGGGCCAGTTCTCATGGGTGGCAGTAAGAGGACGCCATCCAGAATTTCCATTTCAGACACGCTGGGGCTGTCTGGTCATGTATCTTGCCTGCTCCTCGCTAGAGGCCTCTTCTGCCCTTTCTCATCCCCTAGACCCTAAGGCCCTCCCTCCTGGGGAGCAATGTTTTATACCCCGGCACCCCCAAAAAAATACCCACAACATGAAATTCTCTGTCCTGTGGCATTTTCATCCACTGCCAGGTGCTCCCTGGCATGTGGCTCTGACTGACAAGATTACTAATCCATTGTAATTGTATTTTCATAATTAGTCCCTGGGCTGGCTGACTTGCCCAGGTAAACTCCTGTCTGTTGCTGAATGTCTTCACCAGCTGTCACCTCCCCAGAAGGGAGCTGTTGGTCTAGTACCCACAGCTGTTACTAAGAATTGCTTTTGTATTTTTCCCCATCTTCCCTTTTTGGTGCTTGGCTGCCAGGAATCCTTGCTTGATTAAAAGTTACAGTTAATGATTCCAAACCTGAACAAATACCAAAAATGGCTTCAGTTTTTCCATCTTCTGGATCACACACTGCCCATTCCTCTTCTGTGGGGCTCCTTCCTTACATCCTCCTGGCCTGCCTCCCCCAGAATCCCTGTGGCAAGGGCAAGGGCAAACTTCAAAGGCATGTCTTTATAAAAGAACACACAGCGGGACATCAATTATTTACCAGGCAAAGTTTTGGCAGGCACAGGGGCCTTTCCCTGTTTGTCTTGCTGAAGCCTGTCAGAAGAGTGCCCTTGAAGGCTGGGCTTTGCCTCTTCAGACTGACCACTTTGGCTGCTACGGGTGGGTAAACCCTGGCCCCTTCCCCTGCACTCTGGCCCTGGCCACATTCAGCAAGCGGTAACCGGGGTGATTGTTGCTCATTTCAGTAGAAAGTTAAGGGCTTTCTATCCTTGATCTTGTTTAATCCTTACAACACCGTAGGAGGTAAATACTAGGCATTCTCTCTTTGTTACAGATAGACGAGGAGTCAAGGTACAGGAAAGTTAGGTCCCTCAGCTAGAAGGCAGCACATCTGGGACTGGAGCTGGGTGTCCCGTCTCCAGAGCTGGTGGCTGTAACCACTACCCTCCACTCTGTGTTGACTGGGAGCTAGAGATACCAGGAACGGGGATGACTGGGGGGAGGTGGCTCTGTCTTTGAGGAGAGGGGCATCAGGAATCTTCCTGGAGGAGGTCTTGAGGACAGGGCAGGTTCTTAGTCCTTTCTTCGTAACTGGGCAGAGTCACAGGAGAAAACTGCCGTATGACTAGCATGAGTACTTGTGGGTGCTATCACTGGGCTCATTAACTGGTACCTGCTGGGTGGGCTTATATCCTCAGACTCCTCAGCCTATGGCTCTCGTGAGGTCATCTCCATAGTGAAAACCAGTGCATCACTGTCTCCGACTCTCATCCACAAACCCCATTTAACTGTTTCCTGGAATTACCAGATGTCTATACTTGGCATATCACCAGCTGCCCAGTTCATCTTTACTCAGGTTATGGGAAGGAATTTTATGGGGTTCTGTTAGGTCCCTCTTAATTTGCTGACATTTATGGAGTCCTTGCTGAATGCCAGACACTGCTCAGGGTTTCACATTGTCTCATTTTATGATCCATTCACCCACGCTGGTAGGTGGGCATCGTTAGGCTCCTTTTCTGGTGAAGAAACTGAGGCTGGGTGAAGTCAAGAAACTTGGCCAAATAGACAACCAGTGGTGGAGCCAGAATTTGAACACGGAGAGAAGATCATACTGTTAGCACCATTTTATTAAAATGAATTGTGTAAGTGTACGTGAGACGGAGAGACAGCAGAAGTGGGCACTGTCTTCACTGGTTGATCAAGAGATCTCATCATCAACGGAAGTACTGAATGTTGGCATCTTCCTTTCTCAGTGAGGGCCTGTATGCCCTGCTCCATGCCTAAAGCTTATATTATTAATATAACAATGTCTTCTAAAAGTTAATGACTTTGAAGTCCTGGGTGAGCCCTCCCAGTTGAAGTTGCCATACGTTTGGTCTTTCAGCAAATGTGTTTGTACGTGGACCTCAGGAGGGTTCATCTTTGTCTGGTTAAGCACTTAGAGGGTTGACAGTAAATTGAGAAGAAAATCATACTCTAGATGGAAGGAAAACTGTTGGTTCCTCACAGTGACCAAGGTGAAAATTCCTCCAGAAGATCACTTAAGTACATCCTACCAGACTGCCTATGCAAAGCCATAAGCAGTCGTGAATTTGCTTTGTCCAAAAGAAGAAAAGACTTTGTCTTCTCAGCAGGGACCACAAGAGCTACAACTCAAGGCATCAGAACTGTTGAGTAAAACATGAATGTTAATATCACCTGAATTTCCTAGTAGGGTGGTGAGCCTAGCAGCAACTGCTGAGGAAATTAGGGTAGACAGAGCCAGGTTCTTAGCCTGGTTTTGGTTTTGAATACAGTGTCTAGTTGGTGGCATTGTGAATATATACTCAAGCAGAATGATTTCCGTACAATTTCAAATGATCTAATAATTTGACCGTAGAGATCGAGATGGCCTTCCCAAGCACCAAAAATGCCACCTTAACTTGGGCTGTTTGCATCTATAGGCTGCTTCAGCTGTGGTTCAAGGGGAGTCAGTTAATGGGAACCGCCTACCTTGTGTTGCCTCTTGTCCCTCCTAACTAGCATCACTTGCCCCTGTGTATTTCTGGGTGTACAAAGAAGTACCTGATGTGCTTGTAAATAATCCCCTCATGTGTGCTCTTGTCTTCACACTCCTCACTGATGTCCGTCTTGGAGCAAATTCAACAAAAGCGAATCTATTATATTCCAGGCAATATGCTAACACCCAGAGGCCCTAGCCTTAGGGACATTCCAGCAGGGGGTTGGGGGGGGCTCGCATGAAACAGACACCCCTGAAGAACAGCTTTCTACTGAGCTCCTGAAAGGTGCAAATCCTCACTGTACGTAAGCAGGATCGTGTTCTCTGCCAGCGATGTCCTGTTCCCTTGCTAAGCTGCATACGGCCTGTTCCCTAAATCAGCTCCATGTACTTCTTAAAATCCCTCCTCCAGCTTCTGCTTGCTCCAGGCTGCTCAGACACAAATCTTTGTCCAAGCCTGGGATGGGTATGAGGTAGTGGATGGGGTCAAGGGTATCAAGATCATCAACAGACACCATACTCCATTTGCCCAAGTTTTTTCCTCTGGGTTCCCTCACATACAGTTTCTGTGGGCCATCCCAAACTCTTTTACAGACATGCCTAGAAGCTGGATCTAAATGTTTGGGTATTTGTATATATACATATACACATGTATGTATAAAACACATATACACACATACCATATTTTCTCTCTCTAAGATGCTTTTTCTGTGAAAAGAGAATGAAAGATGAAGGAACATCCCATGTTGAAGAGGAAAACGAAGGTCCAGATCAGTTGATCTATTGCAGAAGTGCTTCTGGGCTCCAGAGGCTTAGAGGAGTCCCCTCCTTTGGCACGACGATTCCTCATGTATTGATGGGCTGCATATGGAAACTCCATCATGGAAGCACTCAGAGTGAAACATGCCCTTCAAATGGAAGGGGTGGGGTTTCTCACAGGGGCAGGTCCCCCATTCTGTCCAGAATGCTCTTCCCCTCGAAATTAGCACAGTTGAGGGAATTCCCTGGTGGTCCAGTGGTTAGGGCTTGGTGCTTTCACTGCTGGAGCCCAGGTTTGATCCCTGGTTGGGGAGCTAAGATCCCACAAGCTACGTGCGTGGTGTGGCCGAAAAAAAAAAAAGAAATTAGAACAGTTGAATCCTGCTGCTACTTAGCTCAGTTGTCCCCTCTTCAGAGAGGCTTTCCTTTACCCTCAAACTAAAACCGTTCCCCCATCCACTCTGCAGTCTCTAACCTATTACTCTGTCATTTTTAATGACCCTTCTTGTTGTCTGGAATTACCTCATTTTATTCCTTCATTGATTCGTCTCCCTTCTCTCTCCCAGCACACTCCCATCTTACACCACACGCTAGAAAGAGAACACTGCAGAGTTCTTGTCCATTTTGTTTCCACTCCCTGAAATAATACACAGCACAGAGTCAGGGCTTAATAAATATTTGTTGAGTGAATGAATGAACGAACAAATGGATAAAATGAATGAATGGCTCCTACCTCCCCACCCAAATTTTGTTTGCTAGATGACTGGAGGATATTAGGCATGCAGCGTCCATCCCCTCAGACCAATCTCTTCCTCTTGGGGAGAAAATAATCGGCTCATTCAGGACTGCATCTACATTGGCATCACATTCTGCAGCACAGAGCCAGGCCACCAAGCCTGAAGTACTTACAGCCTGGGGAACTGGCCAGGCCTTTTTAGTAGTTGCTATAGCTGCACTGACTCTTGAGGTGGGAAATGTTGGCCATTTCACTCCTCATCTGCTCCTTGGTGGGGAAGAGCAGCGATGCTGGCAGAAATGCCTTGGGAGTTCTTTGACTGCTTTCCAGGAGATGGGGGCTGAATTCCCTGAGAGCAGAAGCTTATGTCAGGTGGCTGTGAATGCAGGGGGGACTCTGCTGTCAGCTGGAACCTCGTCACCCCCGTGCATGTGACAGACGAACGAGTAACTGGGGCAGCTATGCCTGGACTCTCAGGACTGGAAATGTGTCCTCGTACACTTGAAGGTGTTTGAAAAACATCGAGAAATTGTGTGGTTTTTTTCTTTTTTCCCCTTCCCTGCCTGTTTTTCTTCTCACTGATCAAGTTTGTAGTCCAGGCTCTCAGCCATGCTGCCTTGCAGAAGGTCTGAAGTCACATTACAAACAAACTAGACATATTTTGCACTTGTATGAAAATCAGATGAAATGGTTAACTTCTCTTAAGTAATAGAGAAATAATTCCTGCATACCTGATCACTGAGATAGATATCCCATATCCATTATTGTGTTGAATTCTTAGAAAAACCCTCTGAAGCATATAGTGATTTCTTTTTATCCCCACTTTAAGGATGAGGACACTGAGATTCAGAGAGGATGACCTTTCCTAGGTAGGCAGCTAGAAAGGGGCAGGGCTGGAACTTGAAACGAGATTCCATGGCCAGTTATCTTTTTATTACGCCCCAGCTGGCTTCTAGAACTTGGAATACAGTTTTAGGTGGTGGCCCATTAGGAAAGTGTAATTTCTGTGGTTTAATTCTGTAAGACATTTTAAAGGCACAGGCAAATAACGAGAAAAACATTTAGGGAACTCCGTAAACTGGCCATGCAGCAGCGTGTGTGTGTGTGTGTGTGTGTGTGTGTGTGTGTGTGTGTGTGTGTGTGTGTGTGTGTGTGTGTGTGTGACAGAGAGAGAGGGGGAGAGGGAGAGAGAAGGATGGCAGAGGGGTTGCTTCTGCGTAGGTGCAGAGGATCAACTGTGGAGAGAAGTTTTCAGATTCAGGAAAATGAAGTAGAAGTTTTTTGGTACTGTAATTCTCAGTAGGCCCCAGGCTTGGTCATCTTTGCCATTTCCTTCCTGAAATGTTTCATCCTGTCCACTGCTAATTTTGTAATGGAATTATATATGTGATAACTACCTTTGGGGGTTGAACAATTCCACAGTTCCATTTATATAGCAAAATTCTTCAACTATATAAAACTATTTTATTACCCTGAGGAAAACTCATTGTAGATTTTATCTTTGTGACTAGTGCTCTGTGTGTGTGTGTGTCTGTGTGTGTGAGGCATTGTGCTAGATGCTTGTTGATGCAAATATATTAAGCACCGGAGACTGCATTCTAGTAGAAGAGTTATAATAAAGAGATGCCTAATGGTAATGCGTGATAGGGTGAGTTGTTTAATAGGAGCTTTGCAAGCACCACCTGGGGTTTAAGAGAGACTTTAGCTTCAATCTGATGGGGTTGGGAGTTTGGGAAATAGGAGTTCTGAAATGAAATATACAGAAGGAGGTGTATTTACACAGTCAGATATGGGAAGGGTATCCTAAGCAGAGAGAAGTGAGTTAGCAAAGGCGGAGAGTCAGGAAAGCAAACAGACTTGTTTAGAGAATAGTATATTAGTTTGATTAGAATTTAGACTATTCCTAGAACAGTGTTTTTTACACTTCTAAAAAAAATTGGGACCCATTTAGCACCTCACCTCCTAGTGCACTCATCCCACCCCGACGTATTCGTGGGGATTGCATTTATCCACATGTATGCACGTGTAGTTGCTTTTCGGTGTTGTATGGCAGCCGAGGAATTTATGGAATACTGCATTAGAGTCCTTGAGAAACTCTCCAGTGGTGTTAATCATAGCTTATTTTGGTCCTCTTACCTACTTAGTGGATGCCTGTAAAAAATGTTAAGTCATAGGTAAAACAGTCATCTATGGAATTAATCAAAATTAGCTCTTGAGATTTTTGGATCAGTTCATAGTCCACTGGGAGATCTTTGGGACTCCTCAATAGGCCATGGACCATATTTGGAAAAACAGTGGCTGAAAGGGATGCTGAATGATGAAACAACTGATGCCATGCTGCAGAGACGCTTTGTGACAGAACGAGGAGTTGTACTCAATTGTCATTGAGGGCGTCTGAACAGAGCAGAGTTGAGGTTTCACTATAAGAAAGAAACTGTATTGAAAGGATTGGAGAAGGGAGAGTTTGCAGTCTAGGTAAGAGAGAGGTGATGCCTAGAGGTGTGGAAGTGGAGACGGGTGACAGTGAACTTGCAGAGATAGAATCGGCAGACTTGACAAGTTGATGGGGGAAAGGTGGAGTCGAAGGCTTGGCTAGTATGGCTGGATACATTATGAAAATGGTGCCAGGAACACAAACTGGAAAGCTGGGTGGTAAAACTCTTCTGCTAGGGAAAACCGTGAATTTAAAACGATTGCTGAGAAATTGGGAATGTAAAACAGAATTGTAGAAACTTTTGGGAAATAGGTGGTGAATCACGTGGAAATAGTTTTAAGTTTTCCAACCAAAACCTTTGTCACAGGATATTGGTTAACCTTAAGGGACAGATGTCATAGAGCCAAACAGTTCCTTTACTGAGCTGGATATGATTCACAGTAGGTACTAAGGGTATCGGAAGTTGAGACATGTCAGGGAGTACTTCCCTCCTCCTTGACTAGGGCGTGTATGGAAGCTTCATGTCCACTCTTGGTTAGTTTTTCACTCATAGAAATCTATCAAAGCTTTTGAAGTCCAGAATGATCTCCATTAACTTGCCAGAACAGGTTTACTTGTCCAGTAGGATGGGTAGAACTGGTTGTGTGCTTATGAAAGAGGCTACTGTTAACTGTGCTGTATCCTCCTGGCAGCATTGCTCTTTTGCACAACTCCAGAGGGTACCATTCACTTGGATAATTCTGGATGATGTCCCTTGGATTTGTGCAATATGGCAGCCGGGATTCTTGTTGAACTGCTTCTTTTTTGAACGGTAATAATTTGGACATTCTGCATTTAAAATAAATGCAAGGGATTTCCCTGGTGGTCCAATGGTTAGGACCCTGCGCTTTCACTGAGGAGGATGTGTGGGTCCAATCCCTGGTTGGGGAACTAAGATCCCACAAGCCACGCAGCACAGCTAACAAAAATCATCATTATAATAATAGTAATAATAATAATAATGTAAATGTAAGAGTTTTGAGGGGACAGTGCCATTTGGGCCGTGTTAGTGATCCTGTCTCTGTTACCAGTGCTTCACTCCCATGACTTTTATTGTCTTCACCATAAGGTATTGCAATTTCTCTGTTTCCAGGCCCACTCCACCCCTCAAGGGTAGGGAGGAGCAGATGATGGTGTAGGAGGACGTCCCATTGTTTTTTCGCATGAAGACACAGGCTGTGTGGAAGAGTGGGGGGAAAGGTCAGGTTCTCTCAAGTGGTAATTGTCTAAAAGCACAGAGCTGTATTCATGCATCTCTGTTGGATGGTTAAGTTTTGGCCTAGAAAATCATGGAGTATCCAGGGCTTTGTTCATAGTGACAGGGGAACTGCTCAGAGGGGAGTGAAAAGTGAATCACAGTTTTGAGCTTAGTTTAACAGGGATTGATACCTGAAAGAACCCTCTTTTAACTTTCAGATGCCTTTGAGAAAGTTTATAGTCAAGCTCTTTAAACTTTTCTTGAGCAGTATTCTTATTTTAATTTAATCTTTCAATTGAAGTATAGTTGCTGTACAATATTATATGTTATAGGTGTACGATATAGTGATTCACTATTTTTATTTATTTATTAAATATGTATTTATTTATTTAAACTGCACTGGGTCTTAGTTGTGGCACTCGGATCTTTGTTGCGGCATGCAGGATCTTTTATTTGTGGCATGTGGGCTTCTTAGTTGCGGCATGCGGACTCCTAGTTGCAGCATGCATGCGGGATCTAGTTCCCCAACCATGGATCGAACCCAGGCCCTCTGCATTGGGAGCATGGAGTCTTACCCACTGGACCACCAGCGAAGTCCTGATTCATAATTTTTAAAGGTTATACTCCATGCATAGTTAAGAAAAATATTGGCTATATTCCAGTGTTGTACTATATATGCCTGTAGCTTATTTTACACCTGAAAATTTTGTACCTCTTAAACCCCTACCCCTATATTGCCCCTCCCTCCTTCCCTCTCCCAACTGGTGACCACTAGTTTGTTCTCTATCTCTGTGAGTCTGCTTCTTTTTTTGTTATATTCACTAGTTTGTTGAATTATTTAGATTCCACATACAAGGGATATCATACAGTGTTTGTCTTTCTGTCTGTACAGTCAAGTTCTTATCAGTAATTCATACTGTGGTGTGAATGAATTGGTCAAAGCACACCCTTCTTTGCTAGCCCTGTGGAAAAAGGGCACTGAGGTGATGAGTGGGTGCATTGAAAGACAACAAGAGGGTTTCCTAGGTGGGGTTTTTGACTTGTCAAAACAGAGCGCAGCAGAGGTGAGGGAGATAGTGCCTGCAGAGAAGGGAGATGCTCAGGAAGCTGAGGCTTTGGGCAAGCAAAGGCGATGTCGCCTTACCTTATAATTTTGGTTGGGGTTTTCCCTGCTGGGCAGGAGGTACTGACAACTCTCTTGCTACCAGCCTATCTGTATCTTATGCACCTGACCCATGCCTAATACCAGTTCATTTTTACACACAGCTTGAGGCTATTTCCTGGGTAAAGCCACAGAGGTGCTGATGTTAGATAATTTGCCTCTGATAATGAAAAGGGATAAAAAGGTGATTCATGGGCTTATGAGGAGCTCTGAAGAACCAAAACCTGCCAGCGACTCAGAGTTTAAAGGAAACTTTGTCACATAGGATCAGGGTAACCAGATCCTGGGGATTTGTGCAAATCTGTCTGGCCCCAGGGTTCAAGTCACTCTTTCTTGCCCTGCATTTTGTGGTAGGCCATGTGGTACTGATACCTGGATCTGTGGAAGAAAAGAGAGTATTGAAGGAGACCAGGGATGTTTTAGGAGACGTGGCTTGAGGGCGGCGCAGAGACTTGAACCAGGATGGGACAAACAGAATCTGACGCCTCAGTTGCGAAGTGAACCAACGCTGGAAGTGGATTAACAAGCTTGTTCTCTAACCTAGAGAGAATCATGGGGGTGCTCAGAGAGAGGAGAGATGAAGCTTTTATTTAAGGTTCGTATCATGAGTTCAGTTAGCATTTTCCTCAGAAGGGAAATTCTGACCAGGTACCTGCAAAGGCCTCAGCAGCGCTTACTCACTCCAACTTGGTGGACGGGGTCCTGTGATGGTTAATTTATGTTAACTTGGCTGGGCCATGGTACCCAGATATTTTGGTCAAACGTCATTTTGGATATTTCTGTGAGGGTGTGTTTTGGACATGGTTGACATTGAAATCAGTGGACTCTGAGTAAAGTCCTCCATAATGTGGGTGGAGTTCATCCAGTCAGTTGAAGGCCTTAATGAAACAAAATTGATCTCTGTTCAGCAAGAAGGAGTTCTGCGGGCAGATGGCCTTCGGACTTGACACCATTGCTTTCCTGGGTCTCCAGGCTCTGGCTCACCCTGAAGATTTTGGACTCACCAGTCTCCTTGATCGTGTGAACCAATTCCTTAAAATCTCTCTCACTGTCTTTCTCTCTCTGCACGTGCGCGTGCGTGCGCACACACACACACACACACACACACACACACAGCATTGGTTCTGTTTCTCTGGAGAACCCCAGCACAGATCTCACTAGAGCTTCTTTCTGTATCAGGATAGGCTAAGTTATTCTGTGGTAACCAACAAGTTCAAAAACTCAGCGACTTAATACAGCAAAAATATGTTTCTCGCTTTGGCTGCATGTTCACGGAAGGTCAGCTCAGGAGTTCTGCTCCTTAGTGACCCACGTTGAGAGAGCCATCTTCTGACTGAGAGGACCTTAATCATCAGGGGGAGGGGAGGCGTTATGGCTGCCTCTTAAAGCTCCCACCTGCATGTGGAGAAGGCCACATCCACTCCTATTTCTTTGGCTATTGCCAGTCTCATGGCCGCCTTTCACTTCAAAGTGGGCTGGGGAAGTAGAATCCTACCTGGTGCCCAGAAGGAGAATGGAAGCATTCTCTAAAATACTCCCTAACCCCTCACTTACCTCTTAAGAGATGGTTCTATGGGTATTTCTACTGGCCTGAGATCGGGTAGATGAAAACCTGGGACTGCTGGGTCGTCTTTCTTCCTGAGAAGGAATTCAACATGGAGGAGAGTAAAGCTGAGAGGAGAGAAACTGAATGCTGATAATATATTACTAGAGGTCCAGTTGTTTCTGAAGCTGCCCCTGAGCTTCCAAGTGTTAGGAAATAATACAGCCCACCTTTTGGTTTTCTTGAGCTGCTTTGTGCTGGGTTTCCATCACTTGCTATCACAAATTTCCTGATTAATACAGTGTTGATAGAAAACTACTTGATTTCTGGATTCTCTAATACTTACGAGCACCTGCTGTCCTTTTCTGTTTTAACACTTGTACTTGTCCTTGTGCTTAAATTCTTCCCATTTCCTTCCATCAACTAGCCAAAACCTTTCTTCCACTTCATTTGGTTACTGCCCCCACGACAAAGTGATCCCCAATCCGTGTCCCTCTCCTATCCTCAGCCCAAATCAATCTTTTCCTTCTGTGTGATTATAGTAATGAATTTGAACTTCTGTCGAAACATTTGTCATATTCTGTCTTGGACTAGCCGATGCTTGTGGAGCACTTACTGTGCTTTACATTCCTACAGACGTAAATTCTTCCTCACGTAACCCCGAGGGGTAGGTACTATTATTCCCAGTTTATACATAAACTGCAACTTAGAAAAATTGAGTGATTTCCCTTAGATCATGTACCTGGGAGCTGGGATTTAGAATCCAGGTGATCTGGCCCCAGAGCTCACACCTTATATCTTCATAGTTACTTGGAGACCTGGCTTGTCTCTTTGGCTAGACTAAATATCCTGTCTGCTAGAAATCTTACAGTCAAATTGGGGATCACACTTAGCAAGTGTGTAGGATATGACAGCCTGCTCTGTGGGTGCTAACTGCATTTCCAGCTTCACCTATGCTTCTTGTCCTCATTTCTTTCCTGATTGTTCACCAACTTATTCTAAGTTTTATTTTCCCTCATTGTAGCGTTTGCATTATTGTAAGCCACCTCAGTCCTTTTTAGGTGGGAAAATAAATAAATGAAGGTCAAATGCTAGATGGTCCGTTCCTTAAGGGTAAGGACTGTCGGGAAGGGAAAATTTGTCCCCCTTCCCCTCTTGAATTCTTGTTGTTGGACCAATAATAAAATTGACACAAGACAGATTGACAGGAGAAAAAGAAGCACATCTTAAAGCATGTACAGGTAGGTCTCATAGAAATGGGACCTAAGAAGTGGCCAAAGCAGGCAGGCTTCATGCTTTTTAGACCAAAAAACACCACAAATGTTGTGAGGGTTTGACAGGACAGAGAGGTTTAGGTTTTGAGTGCTCACTTAGTGAAGAATCCAAGCAGAATATGGGCTTGGGGTAGTGAATTAAGGAAGTAACAGGGTTTGCTTATACAGCCTGGTAGGCCAGAATTCCTTATCTCTGGTGATAAGGGTTTCCTTTCACCGCCAGATGCAGGGAGGGCACCTCTCACAGGAGAGATTCATTTGTCGCTTTCAGGGAGACAAAAAGGAGGGTCAGCGTGTCCTCTTGCATTGGCTCTTCTTAAGTGACTTTAATTCAAAATAACCAATGTGCCATTGAGGCATATTTGGGGGCAGCCTCCTCTGAGCCCCAATGCGACCAACTTTCTCTTAGCATTTTCTGTAGGTCTTAGCTCTTGAACTCAGAAAATGTATTTTAAATTCACCTGAGGTAAAATCTCTAGATGTGGAGAATTAAGAAGTGTCAGGCATAAGGGAATAAAACTTCTAGCGGGGGTGGGCATTGTCGGGGTGCTGGCAGGGTGTGACAGGGGCCGCACTTTCCCTTGGCTGTACCAGAGAGAATAAAATATGACGCGGCGCTGCAGGAGAAAAGAATTCACTTTGCCGCCCTGCTTTCTGGAGAACTGAATATTTTACCTTCAGCGACATTCTCGGTTCCTTGTGGAGACTCGAAACAGCGACTGGAAACTATTTTTGAGTCTCTCAGTCACCCAGGAAGAAGTAAGGTGCTGACTGGCAAGAAGGGCCGGAGGTGTCTTTTATTACAGCCCTTCAGGTGTGTGACGCGTCGGTGTGAAGGAATGGATTCCAGCGGGAGCCACTGTCTGGCCTGTTCATGCTGTGCCTTCCTCTGAGGAGAATTTGAATCTTATTTTCTTTCATTGTGAAGCATTTCTTGGTAGGAGCAGACAAAACTTGAGCTGAACTGCCTGTGCTAATGCTCATTTACAGCTGGATTTAGGAAAGCAGCCATGTGTTTTGGCCTGTTCTGGGAGAACGTAGCAGCTCCTGAGAAAGCAGCTCTTGCCAGAGTGTGTAAGCAGCCGGAAAGGAAGACAAGGTCGAAGAAGCGATCTGATGGCAGGAGCCTGCATTGTCATTCTCTCAGAGCTGCCTCTCTCTTTTTCCTCTTCTCTCTCTGACACAGTTCTACTGTTTCAGCACTTTCCAAAATCCTGCAGTCCTTCAATTTTATCTCAAAACCTTTCCCTGAATGCCTGCTGTGTGCCGGGCCCTGTGCTAGATCCTGGGGCAGTCAGGAGACATAGGAAACCTGCTCTGATGGAGTAAATTTGTCATTTGGGGAATGAGTGTTGCTAGTGTTTTGAGCGCAGTTGGCTGACGGGTAAGTAAACACCAAAAGAGCCATATAGAATCATTGGCGTGGGGAATGTTGACTTATTACATACGTATATCTGGGTGAAGAGAGAGGAATATGGTGACCCATTTAAAAGTTCTTTACATTGGTGTTTTAAAATACTCAACTTTTAAATAAACCACTCTCTTTATTTAGCTTTCTGCAGAGTAAAATAGATGGGGAAATAAACAGCTGGCTGAAGCTCAGGTACAATTCCTGCCTATCCATGGGCAGTATGAACAGGCTGTCTTGTGATTGAGCAGTTTTGTAGTTCTATCTACAGTTTATTAAGGTCTCTTCCTTTCTGTTTCTTCATTATGTTTCTCTCATTCCCAGTCTTTTTCCCCATATGTCCCCTAGATAGGCAAGTCCTTTGAATATCGACTCTTCTTTTGAGCTGCCTGTGTGAAGGAAGAGGGATGATCTCACATGGGAAAGATGGGAGCCACCAGTGGATTCCAGCCCCCAAGACTGCCTACTTGGGACTCAGACCAGCAAAGAACGTTGCCTTTGGTAGGATGGAGAGAAGCCAGAACATAGTATGGAAAGACACTTGTTTTCTTTGACTAAGATCCGAAGAGTATTTGTGGGTGGTGAGTTGCGAGTAGAAGACAGTAAAGTCTATCCCCCTCAAAGGCTGTTATTTAGACAATGAAGCAATATCTACATAAGCCTCAATGACACAGTAATCGGGGCACTAAGGCACACTGTTAATGTGCTGATCAATCATAGTTCTGGCAGGAAAAGGATGGGACAGGACAAATGGATGGGGTAATTCAGGGGAGTCCAGTAGAGGGAAGAGCTAAGGGAAGCCAACAAGGATGGTGCAGTGCTTCATGTTCGGGAGATGGTACCACCCTTAGTCCAGGGGTGGAAGGAGCTACTGGGACTTGGAGGAAGTAGGGGTTGTTCAGAAGGTTCTGTGGCCTTTGATAGGGAGATTCTGCAGTAAGGAATCCAGAAAATACGCTCTGACCTCACGCTTTGCTTTCTTGCTGGCATCTCTCATTGACTTAACAGAATACCTTGGCCTCTAGTGAGTTAACCCAATCAATAATGCCATCCTCCCAGGGTACAAAGCAGGATGGAGAAGGGTGGAGGGTATCTCTGGAGGGGCAAAGGGAAAAATAACAAATAACTTGCCTATAGGGAAGCAAAGGAATATAGCAAAAAGGCAGTGGGATTATAAATGAGAAGATGCAAATTTTGTTATCAGCTCTGCCATTTACTAGTCACTTGACTTTGGGAAACCACACCATCTTTCTGAGCCATAGTATTGCCAGCTGCAGCATGGGAAGAAATAGACTTTGGCTTGGGAGGCCAAATGAGTTATGAGATGATACTTTAAAAACAATGCTCTTTCTCCATTTACAATAGCCAGGACGTGGAAGCAACCTAAGTGTCCATTGACAAAGAAGATGTGGCACATACATACAATGGAATATTACTCAGCCATAAAAAGAAATGAAATTGAGTTATTTGTAGTGAGGTGGATGGACCTAGAGTCTGTCATGCAGAGTGAAGTAAGTCAGAAAGAGAAAAACAAATACCGTACGCTAACACATATATATGGAATCTAAGAGAGAAAAAATAAAAAGGTCATGAAGTACCTAGGGGTAAGACGGGAATAAAGACACAGACCTACTAGAGCATGGACTTGAGGATATGGGGAGGGGGAAGGGTAAGCTGTGACAGAGTGAGAGAGTGGCATGGACATATATACACTACCAAACGTAAAGTAGCTAGCTAGTGGGAAGCTGCCGCGTAGCACAGGGAGATCAGCTCAGTGCTTTGTGACCACCTAGAGGAGTGGGATAGGGAGGGTGGGAGGGAGGGAGACGCAAGAGGGAAGAGATATGGGAACATATGTATATGTATAACTGATTCACTTTGTTATAAAGCAGAAACTAACACACCATTGTAAAGCAGTTATACTCCTATAAAGATGTTAAAAAAAAGATTGTATAAAGAATAAAAAAAATAGAGTTACAGGGAAAAAAAACAACAATGCTTTTTGAAGGGAGAGGTTTTATAAAAATCCACCAGTAATGCAGTTGGCATTTAATTCAATTTATTTTGTATTGTGTGGCTATAACTGAGTCATGGTAAGATCCTCAGATTCTGTCTTGGTTTTGGAACAAAGCAGAAATAAGCAGCCCACGTTGACGTCAAATGAGTGTTTCTACCTCCACACTAATATGCGCTCTGCAAGGTACTCTTCCTTCTCAACATGAAAAGGAGGGATGTCACGCTGAGCCATTAGTAGAGGCAAATTTAAGGGTCATTTCCACCTGTGCCACCTTGTCTGCTCTGACACACATGGAAATGGTCTTTGGATTGGAAGCAACACATGTCTCTTAGCACCATTAAGGCTGAGAAGGGAGGAAGCCATGGGTAAGTGTTCTCTACATTTGTTAACATATTTAGCCAATAGTTGGTTCTCATCTCTAGAAATCAAAAATGTCATGTCTTGGGCTTCCCTGGTGGCACAGTGGTTGAGAGTCCGCCTGCCAATGCAGGGGACACGGGTTCGTGCCCCGGTCTGGGAAGATCCCACATGCCACGGAGCGGCTGCGCCCATGAGCCATGGCCACTGAGCCTGCGCGTCCTCCGCAACGGGAGAGGCCACAACAGTGAGAGGCCCGCATACCGCAAAAACAAAACAAACAAACAAACAAATGTTGTGTCTTCCATATCTCAGTGCAGTAGATACCTACTAAGATATGTGCTCAGACTATGACCCTTCTCTGAAAACTGCCTCAGAAGGCTCTGGCAACCTTGTCGTTACTATGGATTCTTTGAAGTTAAGCTTCAGAGCTGGGTGCAGTTATCCCCTGCTACCTTTGTGAAGGAGCAGGGGAACCAGTCTCCTAAGAGAACCAGTCTCCTTAGCAGCTGTACAAGGAGATGAATGGAGGAGAGGCTGGAAAACGAACGGGAGAGGGTGAAGGAGCACAAGGGTGAATCAAGCCTACGTGTAAGAAGAAGGAGGCCAACACCTTGGGTCTTGAAGGTGCTTTGTTTCGGGTCCTGTTAGTTCATGAGGAGTCAGCACAGTAAGATCACCTTTTCCCACAGCATGGCTGCCCAGGGGATGTCTGATGCCGGTAGCTGAAAGAACCCTGAGAAACACAGGCTTATGGTAATGGCAACCCTGGGACTGTGGGGACAAGCTTGGGAAAACAATCCACGGGCCCTGTAGAATTTGTTTGGCCCCCCTAGAGAAAACTCTTCACCCAGAAAATGGAAGGTTACGGCCTGTGGCTCCCAGGAGGCCTCCTCAAGGTTGGGCACCAGGCAGCCCTCCCAGCTGAATACGTAGAAAACTTCTGGCCCAGTGATCCTTCTAATTTCACAATTACGTTAAATTACCAATAAAAAAACCTTCCTGCCGTAAAACAGTGTGAATTTATATACCTCCTGAGCATATTTACAATCAGTGGCTTTAGAGTATCAATTACGTTCTCTACACATTACTTCACCCTCTCAGACATCCGCCCTTCATGACTTTGTACACTCAGAGCATCAACAGAAATTATCCTTTTATTAAACCAGCCCTATACCTTTCTTGAGCATTTGTGCGCCTATACACATGCCCATTGTAGAAAGGCCTCGTGAAGTTTGTGCTTGTTCCAGTAACAGTCATCTATTCAGTTCATCCTTCCTTCTAATAATAATGGTAGTAAAAAATCCCTTATGTGTTTCCATACTTCTGGTTGCAAAGCATTTTCTCCCTTTACAATTGTGCCATGAGGTAGATGCAACTGAGACCTTTCATTTTGTTTTACTTTTATTCATCTCAGCAGTGATGCCTTCTATGTCGGCTGTGCCCAGTCTTTCCCAGGCATTTTGCCATCTAAGCCTCCATAAGCCCAAGGAGGTGAGTATTTGTCATGTTTACAGATTAGAAAACTGGGGATTAAGCAACTTGTCAAAGGTAGTGTAGCTGGTAAGTGGTGGGGTCAGGGTTTGAAGCCAGATCTGAAGGAACCGTGCTCTTAACCACTGTTCAACACAAGCAACTTACCTTTCTTCAACCTGCCATTTCCACTCATCTTGACTAAACAGATTTTTCATTAAAAATGATATGTTTGATAATAGTCATTTACTGATCATCCACTCACCCATGATTCTTTTTTTTTTTTTTTTTGCGGTACGCGGGTCTCTCACTGCTGTGGCCTCTCCCGTTGCGGAGGACACGCAGGCTCAGCGGCCATGGCTCACGGGCCCAGCCGCTCCGCGGCATGTGGGATCTTCCCAGACCGGGGCACGAACCCGTGTCCCCAGCATCGGCAGGCGGACTCTCAACCACTGCGCCACCAGGGAAGCCCACCCATGATTCTTTTAACAGACATTTATTAACTGCCTCCCACTGCGTTTGCATTATATGGAATATTTTTCCTGTTTTAACTTGTCAACTCTTAAAATAATCCTCAGTAAGGTATGACCGTCCTCATTTCATAAAAGAAGAAACTGACTCTCAGATTTTACTGCCCACAATTGCTAAGTAATAAGAAATGTTGGATTCGAACCCGGGCTTGTCAGACTTCAAAGCTATGTTCTTTCCATCACTGAGAAAACGGGGACGGGGAGCAGTTCACCAACCGGACTGGATCTTACTGGACTCAAACCAGCTTTTCTCTAGTCGTCTTTCCGCTGACTACAGTCTCTCTCCATCCTTATTTGCTAAATGGGTGATGCATGAGAGCCTGGGAAAAGCTATGAGGACCATCTTTATAGGTATTACCTCTTTGGAATGGAATGGACTAGTGATGGGACAACGTAGGGCTGTGTCTCCAGTGAGAGGACCTGAGAATGGGTTGTTCTTTGGTTGGAAAGGTGGGGTGATGGGGTTAGAAGGGGAAGTGGGGAAGAGGTGCCAGATAAAGAGAGGAGAGAAATGTAGAAAAATAACAAGAGACCAAGAATGGGAACCTAGTGTCTTAAAACATGCAGGCTGGTTGCTGACAGTGAGTCAGCATGAATCAAGGAAGAAGATTCAGGGTGAGAGAGGCTAGGTCAAACAAGCAATTTCTTTCATGGTTTATTGGGGGCTAGAAGTAAAAACCTCATCATTAACTAAACACAACACTAACATGAAGGGGTGAAATAATTTATCCTTAAATAACAGGCTGACCTATTCAGAATTGTAATTTTAATGTAAGACTAACCTTTGAAAATAGATCAAGTGATATAAATTATTCAGGAGAAGACATTCATCAGATAGTTGGTGTCTGTTAGTAATTTTATGCATGAAGAGTTGTCTCCTGGAGTACAGGTGGGGCTGCTTCTGTGGAGAAGAAAGCGAAGAACCCAGTTACCCTTTCATGACGTGTGCGGCTGATTTTAATCAGTATTTCTCCTGTCAAGTGAAATGAAAAGACTGAAATATGATCTCTACCTGTGGATGCACATTCACTGCCTCACACCTCCTTCCTGGCAGGTGCCCAGGAGTTCTACTGGTATGGAGGAAATGGACTTAACACATTTCAAGCAGGTTTTTTTTTTTTTTTCCTACTCTGAAGGGAAAATATCTAAATCGGTTGGTCAAAGCACAAAATATTGGAGAATCTTCTAGCTGCCTACCACTAGGCTAAGTGTCACGTAAGAGAGGGAGGGGACAGTAGAGTCTAAGACACGTCTTGTCCTCAAGGAGTATAATGCAGATTTGAAGGGAATTACATTACGTGCAACCCTGCTAATTCACTTTATCACTAAGTGAGTTTGGGCAAGTTGCTGAGCCTCAAGTGTCCTTGTCTGTAGAATAGGCATAGCATTGTTACCCGCCTCATGGAGTTGTCGTGGGGGCTCATGGGGTTTATGTCTGGAAAGAATAGCTCACAGAGCCAGGTATCTATTCGCTATATTCAGGTTAGTAAATATTGAGCTATATAAAATCATTATTACTATTTCCGTTTAACCACTGTCTTAAGTTGGGATAGGGGTTGCTTTTCTTCCCAACAACTGTGTAGCATTCCTTGAGGTGTTTGGGGTTTGTCCTTTCTCTCAGCCATAGGCTGATGATGAGCACCCCAAGCTGACAAGAAGAAGGTTGACTGTGTGGGAGAAGTTGGTTGGAGATGGAGTAAAGTCTCAGGGCCCAGAGAGGTGACACTCCTAGTGGCTGGGATCAGTGGGAGGTCCCCCAGAGCAAAGACAACTTAAGGAATTCCCATGGCATTGGCCATGTAGGGGCTCACCCACATGAAGACTGGGCAGTCAGTGGATTAGGGCCCCAAGGGATGGGAGGAGGTGGATGCCTTCTTGAAGGGAAGCTCCAGGTCCATCACAGTGCCTGCGATGACACTGATCACTGTCACGTGGCCCTTCCAGGTTCACTTCCTTCAATGCCAAACTCTACTGACCTCCCTGCCCCCCATACCCTCCTCCCCTTTCTTCTTTCCTCATCTACTCAGTCCTTATTTAGAGGATCAATGGTCAATGGGTATATTGGTATAGTAATTTCTCTTTCAGATCTTTTTTTTTTTTTTTTAGGACACAAGGTTTGTGCCTAGTGCTTCAGGGTTTAGATGTGTTAACATCCAAAAGCACGGCTCTTATGACTTAAAGCTGTGCCTTAGAAACTCCAACAGTTTCTGTTTTTCTGCCCTATCAGCCATCCCCTGATGCAAAGAATTTCTTGGAGTAAATGGTGGTGGTGGTGGCATGCTCAGAGGGTGTGGAGATAGTGGGGGGAAAGGACTCTCTGTCTGTACCTTGGGACACTATCCTGAAAAACTGTCTTCTCCATTGTTATGATTATACCTGCTTTAAAAGAAAAGTCAGCACAGGTTTAGAGAAGTTAATCCTGCATCAGTTGGGTGTCCCAGGACAGAGTTTTTGAGACAAAGTTCAGAGCACAAGCAGTTGGTAACACTCACAGAAGATACAAGGGGAGAAAGCAGGTGGATCAGGGAAAGCTTCAGATGGTGGTGTCCATCTGACACCTATTTAAAAAAAATTTTTTTTATTAAAAAATTGTTTTTATATGTCTTTATTGGAGTATAATTGCTTTATAATGTGTTCGTTTCTGCTGTATAACAAAGTGAATCAGCTATACGTATACATATATCCCCATATCCCCTCCCTCTTGCGTCTCCCGCCCACCCTCCCTATCCCACCCCTCTAGGTGGTCACAAAGCACCGAGCTGATCTCCCTGTGCTATGCAGCTGCTTCCCACTAGCTGTTTTACATTTGGTAGTGTATATTTGCATCTGACACCTATGAAAGGAAGAGGGGAGGAAGGGGGACTTGGAGGAGTGAAAGCCTCAGACCACAGTGCATATCCGATAGAGGTGGGGAGCCCCAGGGTACAGATTGCCCATTAGAGGAGTTCCATGTTGAGTAGAAATGGCTGGGCCCTTATACCCTCTCCATGCTTAGTCTTTGGTCAGGGACTGCCCAGGAAAAGCGTCACAAGTTTGAGGCAGATCCTGAGGGCGCTACAGCTCCAGACTGTCAGACAGCTCCTTGCAGCTGAGTGGCAAGTCCTTTCTTGAAGAGGGATCCATGTGTCCCCTCCACGGCTGCTGTACATGCCCATGGCCACATGAGCATCAGCGACAGAACTGGGGCTGGAACCTGATGTCCTGATTCCTGGTCTTGTGTTCTTTCCTCTCTGCCTGGAAACTCACAATTCTGACTGCCACGAGATGGGGTATACTTATGCATTTAATTGCATGGTGTAGACACTGAGAGCGGCTGAGATTCAGAGATTTGAGTGATCTGTGTGGATTATTGCAACCAAGTACAGATGACTTTTGAGGATGCTGCCTTGCAGCAGACAAACCAAGTGAAAAAAGAGCCACAGTACCTACAGCTACAATTACTGAATTTGCCTGACCTCTCTGATAGTGTTACATCCCATGCCAAGCTCCCTACCTTGGGAGTTTCAATGCCGTCTGGTCCAAAACAAAGATTTCTGGCCAAGCAGATGCTCTGAAGTCCTGAGGTTTGCTGGAATTACTCTTAAGTTGCAGACCTATGGATGATAAAACATGTTTTCTCCTAATCATCTGGACAGAATCCAAATGACAGTAGATGATCCTTGAGAGAGAACAGCCATGACTTAATGTGTGTGACTAAAATGTAAGTTTCTCGGAAGATCACCTTAAAGGCAGTGACACAGGGTTATGCTGGCGAGTGGTCAGGCTTGGATGCCGTGTGGGAGTTTCAGTCTAACCTGCCCTGCTACTGGCGCTCAGAGTTTCACATTAGTCAGATCGAGGCCAAGTCTTTGTACTGTCGACATCTGCTTGGAACTATTCAGATATATTCTCATCTCTGCATTTTGGTAAGAACAGTGATGATATAAAAGAAACCAAAACCAAAAACCTACTGCTGTTCAAGACCAAACCTTTATATTGCCAACATTTGCCCAGAAGCATTCAGGTATGGTTTTTGGTAGAAAGGGCATCGTTACTCTTGCAGTTCTGTAGAATCATAAATGTTACTAACAGCGCTAGTGAGAGAGTGATGGTTAATATTTTGTTGGTTGGTTTGTTTCTTCTTCATGCTGAGTGAGGAACTATGCTAAGAGCATTTGATCATTTAACCCTTGCAATAGCCCCAAGAAGTAGGCTAGTATTTCCTTTATTTTACAGATCAAGAACTGAGGCTTGTGAGGGTTGAGGTGGGGATCCAACTCGTTCCAAAGCCCAGGCATTCATTCCCTAAGCTATACGGCCACTTTACTGTTTAATGGAATCCAACAACAACAAAAATGCAGTCTTTTTTTTTTTTTTTGGCGGTACGCGGGCCTCTCACTGTTGTGGCCTCTCCCATTGCGGAGCACAGGCTCCGGACGCGCAGGCTCAGCGGCCGTGGCTCACGGGCCCAGCCGCTCCGCGGCATGTGGGATCTTCCCGGACCGGGGCACGAACCCGTGTCCCCTGCATCGGCAGGCGGACTCTCAACCACTGCGCCACCAGGGAAGCCCAAAGCCCCCAAAATGCAGTCTTAACGTGTCATTTTATAATTAATTACATGAGGCTCAAGGTTATTGGGAGTCTGAGCTAGACTCCACTCTCCTGCTCCCGGCTCCCAGCTCCCAGCTCCCAGCCCTTTGCCTCCATATTATGCTGATTACCTCCAGCAGTACTCACGGCTGGCGTTGCCTTGGATACTCCCTGGGAATACCAGTAGGTCTTTCAGTTTTTTGAGACCACGGTTACAGCGTGCTGCAGCCTCCTGGCTTTCACTTCACGATCGCTACGTCTTCCTTTATCAAGGAGTTCCCAAGCCTCTGGCACATTGCTAGGAAACTGAACAACGAGAGAATATTGTCCAGATGAGGTATGTACATCAGAACTGTCCTCTTAGCTGGTATGTATTTAATTTTATTCTTAAATTTCCAAAGCATGTAGGACGCAGTGGCTGTAGCTCGCTATGCCAGCAGTCCAAGACTTTGTGTGGTGGACAGAAGCACCTTTAATTAAGAAATAAACTTCTAAAAGTGAAGATCAAAACTTCTTGCATGCCAACACACAAAATATTTGGTTAGGACCTCCTGTTTCCTTCCGTCCTGTCCCTTTTAGCAGCCATGTAGTCTTCGCTTCTGTGCGTTCTTATTTTTATCTGTAATTTTTTGGAAAGTGAAGTATCAGCAGTTGAAGGATGACTTGGGGAGTGACATTTTTATTGCTTAAATGATTCTTTTCTGGAAGACAACTGAAGCCAAAAAGGGATCACTGCAAACCTAAAGGAGCCTGAGAAAATTTGCACTCTCTAAGGTATTTTAAAACTTAGGAACTATTTTGAGTGAAAAGACTTATTTTCGGCTTGTGGAGAGTCCTGTTCCATGAGAGCAGAGCTAGATGCCAGCCAGCTGGTACAGGGGTGGGGGTGCCGACTCTCAGACCACACTGTCTGGGTTCAAACCCTGCCTCTACCACCTGCCAGGGGACTTGGCCTCTCAGCGCCTCCATTCCTTATCTCAAAACGGGAGGAACAGTCTCCAGTAATAATGCTCACCTCATGGTAGTGTTGTGAAGGTTCGATGAGTTGCATTTATGTGCTTATGTTAATTAGGGCTTCTCATGTTGAACGTGACCAAAAACTTAACCCAAAGCCAAAGCGAAAAGGCAATTTATTGCTCACCAAAACGGAAGTCCAGGAGTACGGCTAGATTCAGGACTCCAACAGTACTATCAGAAAGTTGCATCTGTTCAGCAAAATGGCAAGAGTAGCTCCAACCCTTATATCCTTTCAGGGAGAAAGTCACATCACTGGTTCTGACTGGTCATCATATTCATCTCTGAACCAGTACTGAGGCTAGTCTCGATTCACATGCTGTGCTCCAGTTGCTGTAGGCCTGGGTTGCATAGCTCACCTGAAAGCTAAAGTTTGTTTCAGCTTGGAGAGAACCATATGGCCTGAAAATGTGTGCATGTAATTACCCAGAGGGGGATTGTGGTTGGTCACCAAAGGCGGTAGTCACCGACAGTGCTTAGCATTGTGAGCGGCTGTTCTGTGAATTGCCTAGCAGATGCTAGCTGGCGCCATTATTGTTGTTGTTGTTGTTATTGGTTGTCCATCAGGAAGGGACCCCAAAGCAAGTATCTTTGTAATGCTTAATCAGTGATTACATTCCATACTGGGAATTAAGAGATTCCGATCTCACCCCAGCCAGCTATTTATCACCCTCCCATGCTTTTTCCTTTGCTGTTCTCCTCATCTCATGTTGTCCTCCTCATTTTCTTGTTAATTATTAAAATACAACCTAACCTTCAAAACCTACCCCGTCTGTGGAATCTCCACCCTTAACATCTCCCTGATCTCAGAAGTGCTGCAACTCTCACCCTCTGTCCTGTAAGGCATTCTAAGTGTGAAACATCTTTGAAAATTATAAAGTGCTGTAAAGCACTGTCTTGCACTCAATATGTGACTCTAAAATATTCAAGATTATGTAATCATTCTGTTAAGACATGGTGGTTTAGAATATGGGGATTGAGATCAAACCTCCCTTTTTCACTAATTTAATATCCACTTGTGGACCTGATGCAGATGATAGAACCTTCTGAGCCTCAGTTTCTTCATCTGTAAGGGAGGACAAGTGCCCACTACTCGAGGTCATGCATGTGAAATATGAACCTAGTACGTGTCACACACTGGCGCATGCACTTTTTCTCCTTTCGAGTAAGCAACTTGGAAGAAGGGAATGCATACCCAGTGCGCCATTTTTGTTTCCCTAAAGTTTATTTATATTATTCTTTAAACTGTAACCACAACAATGACTGGCTTATAAAGAAATAGAATATTCCAACTTTATAGTGAAATCAAAGCTTTGTGTTTTCTTTTTCTTTCTTTTTTTTTTTTTTTTGGTGGTACGCAGACCCCTCACTGTTGTGGCCTCTCCCGTTGCGGAGCACAGGCTCCGGACGCGCAGGCTCAGCGGCCATGGCTCATGGGCCCAGCCGTTCCGCGGCCTGTGGGATCCTCCCGGACCGGGAGTCACCAGGGAAGCACTGCGTCACCAGGGAAGCCCTGTGTTTTCTTTTTAACACGAAAGTTCTGTGACTCTTTAGTATGTCAAGGTCTCTTCTAGATCCAAGATTCTAGGAGACACTAAGTCAGGAAGTTTCTGCTGAGTTGGCTCAGGTTTTTGTCCTGGCACCTCACTCCTCCTCCTGCCTCTGCTCATGGTGTACCTAACCCCGCACCTGGGATGTGGGTGACAGGGGATGCTGTGACAAATGGCTGAGTGATTTGTCCAGCCTGTGCCATGGAGCAAAACGTAGAGTGATATATTACGAGAGCCTCAAATGTTCTTTGCCTGGAAATAACATAAATATTAGATTTTGCTGAAAAATGACACGTGCGCATTGGAGTCGTTAAGAATTCTCACAAAAGCAGGGAAGCAAAGAGGCTCACTAACATCCTCTTAATAAAGTCCTGTTTCTGCTGACAGGACCCAAATAAACATACTTGGATGGACGCTCACCACCTATCGGCAGGTTCTGGGAAGCAGCCAGCTGTCGGTCGAAGAGATGCAAAAGCCTTTCCTCCTGCATGTTAAGTGCGGGCATGGGGAGGAGGGGCTCGTTTGGCAGTCGAGCAGAACACAGGTTGAGCCCGGACCCTGGCATCTAAGAGTTGTGTGCGTTCAGCATGGTTACCTCGGTTTGAGTCAGTGATTTTTAGTTGTGAAGGATACAGACATACTGGAACAAGTTCCTTTCCAAAGGGTAACAGACTGTTACATTTCTTTTTCCTGAGGTAAAATTCTCAAAAACATAAAATTCACCATTTCAATGATTTTAAAGTATATAATTCAGTGGCTTCCAGTACATTTGCAGAGTTGTGCAACCATCATCAATATCGATTTTTTTCATCATCCCCCAACCCCTCAAAAAAAATTCCATGCTCCCTAAGCAGTCATTTCCTATTCCTCCCTCTCCCTAGCCCCAGGCAACCACTAATCTACTTTCTGTCTCTATTGGATTTACCTTTTCTGGGAATTTCATATACATGGACTCATACAGTATATGGCTTTTGTGTCTGGCTTATTTCACTTGACATAATGTTTTCAAGGCTCATTCCTGTTGTACCAGGTATCATACTTCATTCCTTTTTCGTGGCTGACTGATATTCCATTAGATACCACATTTTGTTTACTCATCAACTGATGGACACTTGGGTTGTTTCCACCCCATTTGGGTTGCTAGCTCTTATGAATAGACTCTTGCTTCTCCATGAATGTGGGGGAGAATAACTCTTTGGTGGCCCTGCATAGCCTCTCCGTCCAGGTAGCCCCCAGAGAGTTACAAAAATATCTGGTATTAGTTCCAGGATCTGAGAGAAGGGACTTGGATAGGTTTGGTCATCGGGCAGCTGTCCTCCTGGGCTGAGGCTATGAGACAGACTCTGGTGTGGGGGGCAGGGCTGCTTCTCTAACAAGGAGCAAGAGGCCAGAGCAGGCATAGAAATGAGCCGTTTCTCCAGGTCCCCACCATAATTTGCTTATACCTCTGCTACAGCCCCTGCAATGCTGTGTTCTCTGTACTCTCTTCTGTTGGCTGGCGTGCAAGCTCCCAGATGTAAAGTGGGCAGGCAGTGCATTTCTGAGTACCCAGGACCCAGCTGGGGTGCCTGGCACATGGTAGTTCCTCAATTAATAAGAAGCCAGTAAACGATGGAAGGGCTCTTGGTCCCTTCCGCTGCCGTGAACAAACACCCCATGGACTTACAGTTTTGTTCCCCAGGCTGAGGAGTGCTGCCACATCATCCAGAGAAAAGTACCCGATGGTTTTCTCTTTGTTTGCCTTTTCCCCCACAGCAAGTCTTCCCCCGCATTCAGTACTCTCAGTGCTTTGGAAACCAAATCGATGGACTGAAAAGTACCCTTCCTCAGTGGCCGGGCAGGCGGGGTCCTGGAGATGGTGGCAGGAGCTGGAAGCAGGAGACTGCTCTAGCTTCCCGGGCCTGGCTGCTGCCGGGCAGTGAGCCTCACCTTCTCTTGTGTCTGTGCGGAGACCTCAGCTCACAGGGGCACTGAGCACCCCTAGGTCATGGCTACCTGGGGCTCCCAGCCTACCAGCCGTGGTTATAGCATATTTATGTGCGGTATTTATCAGATTATTTAATGGGTGGCTCCGAAGTCACTGGATCCCTGTTGCCTCGCCTTTTAACGACTCTCCAGACGCCCGTCTTTCTGCAATTCCACAGTCTTCTTAGTTTGGCAAAGACAGGGAAATGGGGTCAGCTGACTTCTGTCAGGGCTGAGAGTGAACGATCCAGTGTGTCTCTGCAAAACGGAATGAACCTGCAGCTTTGCACACAGTCTGCGCGGGTCATTGCTCCGCACAAGTTCCTCTTGTTCAGGACCTTTGTCCTCACCCTGCTCCAGCTTGTCTTGGCTGCAGGGTCCCTTTCCCACCAGTTCTTCTCCCCTAAGGCCTAGCAAGGATGTGAAATCTAAAAGGAGCCGTGCTGAGCAGACACAAATAGCCGCAGGTGCGGGGTTTGGGTTTAGATGTTCTGGAAACTGCACGAAGGAGGCCACGGGAAGGTAAAAGGGGTAAGAGAATATGACGGGAAATTCTCCTTTGCAGTGAAATTTGAGAATGTAGGCCCAGTGTCCAAAGGGGTATTGGAGGTAGCGTAGTTTAGCGCTGTGCTGTCTCCTAGGGGTAGCCACTAGTCATGTGTGGTTACTGAGCACTTGAAGTGAGGCTAGTCTGAACTGAGATGTGCTGGAAGTGTAAGATAGATGCCAGAGTTCCTGGAGTCAGTACCAAAAAAGTTAAAAACAAAAACGAAACAAACCTCAATGATTGATTTAACTTTGAAACCAACTTACACGTTGAAATGTTATTTTTTTGATATATTGGGGTACCTAAAATGTATTAATTTTTCAATTTGGCTTTTTCACTTTTTAAATGTGGCTATTAGAAAAATTTAAATTACATATGTGGTTTACTTCATATTTCTATGGGACAGCATGGTTTAGAGGTCAAGAATTTGGGCTCTGGTGACATAGAGTATGTGGAGTTGAACCCTGGCTCCACAAATCACTAGCTGTGTGACCTCAGGCAAGTCACTTAACCCAGTGGCTTTCAAACCTTCCACAGAGACCCATTTCAATCATGTCACTGTAAAATCCTCATGTAAAATCGTCTTTTACAATACTTTTCATTGTACACCCACAAACACACATACTGAAAGAAAAACGATGAAATAATACCACACGGTTTGCATTCTGGTATCTTCTGTTCCATTTCTTTTCCTTCCCCCTCCCCTCCCCTTTCTGTTAATTTAAAACAATGCTTGTCATTCCCTACTAAATTAATTTCACAACACACTAGGGATCACAAACCTCAGATTGAAAATCCAGGCTTAAGCTCTCTGCCTCAGCTCTCTCATCTGTAAAATGGAACAAATACTACCATAATCTCAAAGCCACTTTGACAACATACATAAAATCTTACAGGTAAAGCCTTTAGGACAATGCCTGGTATATAACAGAATGGTTGATAAATGAAAGAAAATATTATTATTCCAAATGGATCTTCAATTTTCTGTGTAAACACTTAGCAGTGTTGGATATGTAGGAAAAACTCGACTTACATGTTAGCTGCTCTTATTATTGATGCAATTTTAAATGAGCCTTTAAGTTTCATCCTATTTTTTCCCCAAGAGAAGTCATCTGGCATAAGGCTGTGTGGCATTTCCAGAGTGGGAAAGGGGACTTCCAGCCCACCTTTGATGCTATCAGGCCAGACCTCTTCGTATGCTGCTTTATAAGAGCTCTTAAGTACTTTTTCCCTGTGTGTATTTTCTTCCCCAAGCAGGCTGTAAATTCTCAGAGGACAGGTACTGTGCCATCTGTCATTTTTGTCCCTTCTCCATCACACCCAGGACGTGGAGGGGACATTAGTAGCAGAGACTTCGGAGCCACGAAATCTGGGGCTCAGACCTTGGCTCTGCCACCCACTGTGCTCCATGGCCTCCTGGCCTTAGTGTCCTCATCTATGACATAGGAGTAAAAGTGCCCTGCTCTCAGCTCTCCCATGAGGATTAAATGGCAGGTATGGTACACGACGAGCCTGCTGCAGAGCTGGACACAGGACGTGGAGGTCATGGTTGTGTTACTTTTGACATGAGCTTTGTAAGAGCCAAGTGGACCTCTAATTTCCCCACATCACCCCTGGTACATAGTCAGGTGCCTCTGATTCAAAGCACTCCCATTCTGATGCTTTTGTATATCAGCTGGCCCTCTTAGAACAAACTCTGTACTGCTTCTGGTCAACTGGAATGCACACGAGGTCTGTGCGCCCTGAACAGGGCTTCTAAGAGTGGCTCTTCCTAGTGTATCGGGCCCAATTTCTCATATTTGCTCAGGCAGAACAGGGAAGAGACCTGAAATTGCCCAGGGCAGCTCCCTGCAGTCTCTGAGCCCCTGAGCTGAGGAATGTTTGGTCTGGCAGGTGACCCACAGAATGGATGAATCTGTCCCCATGGATGTGCTCACCAGCAAGGGCAGGTCCGTGTCCTCTGCTGGGGGCTGGCGGGAAGCAGGCCTGGCACGTCATGTTAATGCTCAAGACTGAGTTTCTCTATTTGTCTAAAAGAAAGGGGGCTTCAGAGGGTTAGGAGGTTTTCAAGCATTCAATCCCATGTGTCTTTCATTGCCTTGGACCCATGCCAGGCTGTGGCGGGGACAATGATAAGATGGAAAGAGTGTCTCCTCTCATGGAGCTCATCACCCAGTGTGTCTAAGTCCCCTTCTCTTCACTTTGTTGGTGAGGGAAAGATCCTCATCTGAGGGTCATGGGGACAGCGGAATACATGACACCTGACACTGGACAGATGAGACAGCCAGCGGTTCATTAGTCGTGTGTACTCACAGCAGAGGGGAGGAGGACACTGCACAAGGCCACGTTGGGGGGGCACAACTGGGAACAGAGTGAACAAGCAGGAGCTGTAGGAGGCAAGCTCTATAGTATCAAGGGGGTGGGGTGACCCCTGGTTCCCACCGAAGGATGTGATTCGCTTGTTAATTCCATACACTGGCAAAGAACCAAAACCTGCTTCTCAGGGATAAGCAGGATCTGTGTCTTATCAAGGGGGACGTTATCTGTAGAAGCAGAATTGGGAGGGAGACTTGTGATTAAGCCATCTGGAGCCCTCCCTATTTCAGGTTCAAGACAGCACATTATATTAGACTTTAATTTTAGGCCTTACATCTCATGGGGGAAGAGAGACACTTGAAATGTGCCTTTCCAGTGCAGAGTAATGCTGGTTCAATAGGGGATGCATACCTTTCAGAGTACATCTAACTCAACGTTCAGGAGGAGTTGGGGAAGGAATTCATCCTGCAGGCCACTCTCCCTGGGTCAGTTGTTCTCAAAGGTCTGATCCCTGACCAGCAGTATCTGTATCTCCTGGGAACTTGTCGGAAATGCAAGTTCTAGGGCCCCATTCCAGAGCACACGATATCCCTATATTCTCTTTATGCGCAGCAGTTTGGTCAGTGTGGTGTATAGAGCGCAGTCTTTGACAAAGTGGATCTGGATTTTGGGTTTGGATCCTGTTTCCACTACTTACTAGCTGGATAACCTTGAGTGAGTCACCTAACTTTTCTGAACCTCAGTTTATTCATCTGTAAGGGGGGCCTCATGACAGTAGCCACCACCTAGGGTTGTCATAAGGAATAAAATAAAAGATGTGGTTAAGGATTTAGCACAGTGTGTGGCGTTTGGTAAGTGCCCAGTGAATATTAATGATGATTATTGAGCTTCTAGGATTTGAATCCCATCTTCACCATCTATTAGTTATGAAGCCTGGCAAAGTAACCTTCCTGGTGCCTCAGGTTCCTCATCCCTGAAATGGGGATAATAATAGTGTCAAATTACAAGATTTTGTAAGAGAGAAATGAGATGATGAATGTAAAGTGCTGGCATAAAGGAAGCACACAGTAAAGGTCAACTATCACTATTATGGTCCTTTCATGGACATTTCTCCCTGGCTCCCTACCAGGCTCACTTGGAAAGTGCCAGCTGAGACAGGCAGAAATTGGGCACCACCAGCCCCAGACAGTGCACCGCCACCTTGGGGAAAGACCTCTGGGACATCCATTCTTGTCTGTCTTCTTCCCTCCTAATATGGTGTCTCTGTGTTTCCATAGAGATCTCCCCCGCTTGTCATTCAGGATCTTTACTTATATTGTTAGGCAATAACCTTTTTGTTGTTGTTGTTGGATTTTAAACAAGGGAGAAGATTCTTTGTGACGCACTGCTCACCTCCTCCCATCCCGCCCCCCTTCCTCTGGGCACCTGGAGCTTACAAAGAGTTCATGCATTTTAATTAGAAAAGAAATCCACTGATAAGGTGGGAACATTTGTCTACTTCAGGCCCACAGATACTTTGACTCAGTGTGGGGCAGCCCTCATCTACCAATCTTGAAGCTGCCTCTCTTCTCCAGAGTAATGATTTTAGAGTAGCTGTCCTGCAACTCTTAGGCAGAATATATGAAGTTAGTCTTCATTATTCAGTGTTCATGTTTCTTTCTGCACACATACTCTGTCACAGTCTTATTACCATTTTTTTAAATTTTATTTTTTTAAATTGGAGAATAGTTGATTTGCAATGTTGTGTTAATTTCTGGTGTACAGCATAGTGATTCAGTTTATACACACACACACACACACACACATATATTCTTTTTCATATTCTTTTCCATTATGGTTTATTATAAGATATTTAATGTAGTTTCCTGGCTATAGTAGGACCTTGTTGTTTATCTATTTTATATATAGTAGTTTGTATCTGCTAATCCCAAACTCCTGATTTATCTCTCCCCCATCCACTTTCCCCTTTGATAAGCATAAGTTTGTTTTCTATGTACCATTAAAAAAAAAATCAGTCACCCCTTACTGAATGCCTACTATGTACCAAGCTCTCTGCTAGGTTCTTCTTTCTTTTTCTTTTTTTTCAACATCTTTATTGGAGTATAATTGCTTTATAATGTTGTGTTAGTTTCTGCTGTATAACAAAGTGAGTTAGCTACACGTATACATATATCCCCATATCTCCTCCCTCTTGCATCTCCCTCCTACCCTCCCTATCCCACCCCTGTAGATGGACACAAAGCACGAGCTAACCTCCCTGTGCTGTGCGGCTGCTTCCCACTAGCTATCTGTTTTACATTTGGTAGTGTATATATGTCCCTGCCACTCTCTCACTTTGTCCCGGCTTACCCTTCCCCCTCCCCATGTCCTCCATTCTCTATGTCTGCGTCTTTATTCCTGTCCTGCCCCTACGTTCTTCACAACCATTTTTCATTTATTTATTTATTTTTTAGATTCCATATATATGTGTTAGCATATGGTATTTGTTTTTCTCTTTCTGACTTCACTCTGTATGACAGTCTCTGGGTCCATCCACCTCACTACAAATAACTCAATTTCATTTCTTTTTATGGCTGAGTAATATTCCACTGTATATATGTGCCCCATCTTCTTTATCCATTCATCTATCGGTGGACTCTTAGGTTGCTTCCATGTCCTGGCTATTGTAAATAGAGCTGCAATGAACATTGTGGTACATGACTCTTTTTGAATTATGGTTTTCTCTGGGTATGTGCCCAGTAGTGGGATTCCTGGGTCATATGGTAGTTCTATGTGTAGTTTTTTAAGGAAACTCCATACTGTTCTCCACAGTGACTGTATCAATTTACATTCCCACCAACAGTGCAAAAGGGTTCCCTTTTCTCCACACCCTCTCCAGCGTTTATTGTTTGTAGATTTTTTGATGATGGCCATTCTGACCGGTGTGAGGTGATACCTCATTATAGTTTTGATTTGTATTTCTCTAATGATTAGTGATGTTGAGCATCCTTTCATGTGTTTGTTGGCAATCTGATATCTTCTTTGAAGAAATGTCTGTTTAGGTCTTCTGACCATTTTTTGATTGGGTTGTTTACTTTTTTGATATTGAGCTGCATGAGCTGCTTGCATATTCTGGAGATTAATCCTTTGTCAGTTGCTTTGTTTGCAAATATTTCTTCCATTCTGAGGGTTGTATTTTCGTCTTCTTTATGGTTTCCTTTGATGTGCAAAAGCTTTTACGTTTCATTAGGTCCCATTTGTTTATTTATATTTCCATTTCTCTAGGAGGTGGGTCAAAAAGAATCTTGCTGTGATTTATGTCATTGAGTGTTGTGCCTATGTTTTTCTCTAAGAGTGTTATAGCGTCTGGCCTTACATTTAGGTCTTTAATCCATTTTGGGTTTATTTTTGTGTATGGTGTCAGGCAGTGTTCTAGTTTCATTGTTTTAGCTGTGCAGTTTTACCAGCACCACTTATTGAAGAGGCTGTCTTTTCTCCATTGTATATTCTTGCCTCCTTTATCAAAAATAAGGTGACCATATGTGCATGTGTTTATCTCTGGGCTTTCTATCCTGTTCCGTTGATCTCTATTTCTGTTTTTGTGCCAGTACCATACTGTCTTGATTACTGTAGTTTTGTAGTATACGCTGATGTCCAGGAGCCTGATTCCTCCAGCTCTGTTTTTCTTTCTCAACATTGCTTTGGCTATTCGGGGTCTTTTGTTTTCCCATACAAATTGTGAAATTTTTTGTTCTAGTTCTGTGAAAAATGCCATCGGTAGTTTAATCAGGATTGCATTGAATCTGTAGATTGCTTTGGGTAGTAGAGTCATTTTCACAATGTTGATTCTTCCAATCCAAGAATATGGTATATCTCTCCATCTGTTTGTATCGTCTTTAATTTCTTTCATCAGTGTCTTATAGTTTTTTGCATACAGGTCTTTTGTCTCCTTAGGTAGGTTTATTCCTAGTTTTTTTATTCTTTTTGCTTCAGTAGTAAATGGGAGTGTTTCCTTAATTTCTCTTTCAGATTTTTCATCATTAGTGTATAGGAATGCAAGAGATTTCTGTGCATTAGTTTTGTATCCTGCTACTTTACCAAATTCATTGATTAGCTCTAGTAGTTTTCTGGTGGCATCTTTAGGATTCTCTATGTATAGTATCATGTCATCTGCAAACAGTGACAGTTTTACTTCTTGTTTTCCAATTTGGATTCCTTTTATTTGTTTTTCTTCTCTGATTGCTGTGGCTAAAATTCCCAAAACTATGTTGAATAATAATGGTGAGAGTGGGTAACCTTGTCTTGTTCCTGATCTTAGAGGAAATGGTTTCAGTTTTTCATCATTGAGGATGATGTTGGCTGTGGGTTTGTCATATATGGCCTTTATTATCTTGAGGTAAGATCCCTCTATGCCTACTTTCTGCAGGGTTTTTATCATAAATGGGTGTTGAATATTGTCAGAAGCTTTTTCTGCATCTATTGAGATGATCATATCTTGATTCCATTCATTCAGCATCCTGTCTCTTTGAAAGCTAACCTAATAAATGAATTCCAGGTAGAATGCTGATGGCGTAAGGTGGATTCTCTTGTGTAAAATTATTCTCTCTCCAGAATGTTCTGTACTTTGGCTGTTAAAGTCCAGAGTTGAAATGACAGGCTTGAGCCACTTGGCCACCACGTACCAGAATGGGGAAATAATCCTTGTTCTTCAATTTAGAGCACGGTGATTTTAATCTATGGGTGTGAGCTGCTGTGGTTCAGACTGCAGGAATGCTGTTTTCATTTCAGGTAAGGTGCAGAGGACGGCTGGTGGTAGAAGGTGTCAGACCATCTGTGTGGTTACCTCTGACCCGTATGAGCTTCTTTTCCTCCTCTGCCTGCTTTCTTTTTCTAATGTGAGGGTGAGGTGATGCCTTTATGCCACATTGTTTTTCTTTTTCTTTTTTCTTTTCCTTTGAAATCCTTCTTAAAAAATGGAGTATAGTTAATTTACCATGTTGTGTTTAGTTACAGTTGTACAGCAAAGTGATTCAGTTATACACAGACGTATAGTCAATGGGAGACATAGGAAGTATTTCCCCTCGCAGTACACCCTATGGAGAGTGTAAATGCAGCCCTTCCCACAGATGCTCCGCTGCCCCTACTGGTTTGGAAACTAATCTCGCTTGTGCAGCTGGTGGTCAAATCCGTATCTCCCACCTGAGTCCCGAACATGCCACAGTCCTTTGAGTTCTACCTCCACATCCCACCTGCATGTGGCACAGGGGATGCTGGATTTCTTCCAAGGGGGGGTGTGTGCCTGGGGCCTCCTCGCATCCCGTTATGCTGGTTGCTACTTGCAGGTTTCTTTCTAATAAGCACAGATTACCTGACACCTGCACCGTATGCTAACAACTAATCAGAGCATAACCAAAATATTGCAGAACTGTGCAGCTCCCCAGGTGGAAAGCCCAGGCTTAAATCCTCTTTCCGTTATAATTTCAGTGGTGCGTGCAGTGGATTTTATGAAGGCCTTTTGTTTAAGTATCATGTCCCAGCTAGGCCCCTAATGCTATTCCGGCCCTCAGCATCTTCAGCATGCTAAGTTCTGGGAGGGGTCTGACAGGGGAGAATTGCTTCTGATTGTTGAATACTGATTTGGCTGCTGCGTGGAAAGGGCAGTGACAGGCCTAAGGTCACCTGAGGGCTAAGGGTGGAGTTCCCTCCTTGTCTGTACATGGGCTGCTCATCGACCCTTGGATTATCGCCCCCTCAGGGAGGATCTCCATCACCATCTGTCCAGCAACCAAGAGGCTCCCTGCCCATCATTCCCTAGTCAACCCCAGTGGATTTCCTTCCTAGCACTTCACAGTTCACAGCCGTTTATTGGTTTACTTCCTCTCCCCACCTACCCCCACCAAGATTTCCCCCTCTGTTTATTTAGCCAGCAGACTCTTCATTGAGTGTGTACTGTGGGCCAGGCACCACTCTTGGGACTGGGGATATAAAAGTGAACAAGCTAGAGAAAGTCCTACCTTCATTGAGCTTACATTATAGCAGGGGATGGGGAAGAAAATAAACGAAACAGTATGTGAGGGAATGGAGGAAAATAGGTAAGGTCGAGGCTGTGACAGGGGTATAGGCTGCTCTGTTGGGTAGGGTGATAGGTCGGGGGAGCTTCTTGGATAGGGTGACATTTGAGCAGAGACCTAAATAAAGTGAGAACAAAGGCCATCCAATGTGCTTTACTCTCCACTCTTCCCAGGTCCTGGCCCAGTACCTGGCACAGAAAAGGGGCTCCATAAATACTTGTGAAATGAACAAATGAAGGAATAACTGAGCACATGGGGAAGAATGGAATCTAGATCTGTAGCTTTTCTCCTTGTGTTGTATTAGCTTCACCAGGGTGGGCATCAGGCCAGTTTGCTTTCAGAAGCCCCTCTTTCTCTCTTGATGCCAGGGCAACATTGTGAGAGGGAGGCTGATGGGAAACAGAGCTTTGGACCCATGGCTGAATGACCTGAATTTTGTTTCCATGGCGATTGACCAAATCTTTGCCTTAGTGTCTTTATCGGTGAAATGGAGGAGGTAGTTTGACTACGGATTTCGTGAAGTGTTTTATGAATATAGAAGAAATAAGAAATGAAGAAATAAGCACATACGTGTACAAATATGGAATTAAATAATACCAAGGTCCCTAGTTGAGGCCTTGCATTGTATTTCCATTTAATTGTTTTAACAACCCCATGGTACTGCAACCATTAGAAGTTCCACTTTACAGAAGAGAAAATGTAGCTCTGAACGTTACTTAAGTAACTTGCTCAAGGTAATATATTAGTAATTGGAAGGGCTACGGATTCAAACTCAGTACTGTCTGATTCCGGAGCCTGGGTTTTTAGCATCTTTTGAGACTCCCTTCTCTCCCTGGAAGTTTCTCTATGAGGACTTACTCTCTGTAGCTCATTCTCCATTGCTTTGATAGAAAGACTCTCTTTAAGTAAAATTCATCAGTAGTGTCTATTAATGATTTACTAATAACATTAATGAAGTGAAGGAATGCCGGCATGAATTTTCTCCTGGCATCCTGCCTAAGTGCTTCTCCAGCTTATTTGATTTACTAATACAAGTATTTATGGAATGGAAAAGGCTTCCCATGACACATTCATAAAATACGGAGAGCAGATCACTTATCATTATGCTGCTTGAAAGACTGCCATTGGGAAGGGTGAAGCGCTTGAAATCTGCTCTCTCACCTCCCTTCCCCACCCTTTCTAACTCAGCCTCTGATGAAGGGGCACCATCTGCGAGCTCTTTTGCTCAGACTGAAAGCTTAGTGAGTGCCTGATACCCTTTCCATCATTATTAATGTGCGTTCAATATTTAGACAGTATTTTGTCACCGGTTTAGGAGTTAGGTCTCAACCCACCGTGTGATCTGAGAAGAAGACAGACTGAACCCCTGTTTGCAAGAGAGAAAACTGAGATTAGTGATGTCTTTGTTTCTTGAAGAGTGGTCTGTGGACCTTGCAAAGCTGAATGGATCGAACAGCTTGTGAAAATAAAGATCCCTGGGTCCCAATGCATACCCGTGGAGAATCGGAATCTCTGTGGGTGGGGACCCGCCGACAGAGCATTTTACACAAACTCCCCAGGTGATTTTAATGTTCAATAAAGTTTAAGAATGTAATTTTACATTTCATACCAATATGCATGTTCGAAGTTTTTAACAGAGGATCCCAAGGGTTGATTCTGAACCATGTCCAGAAAGAAGGACCAAGGCTGTGAGAGGGACTCAGGCCCCAAGTGTTTGGGCATCTGTTTAAGGAATGTATGGAGTGTACCCTGGAGAAGGGAAGCCTTTGCTTCTTTAAATATTTGAAGGGTTGCCACATGGGAAAGATTAGACTTACTCTCTGTAGCTCTAGGGAATCAGAGCTAGGACCAGCGAGTTGGTGGAAGTTATAGTCAAGCAAGTTGCAGCTCATCATAAGCAGGAACTCGCCAACACTCAGAATAGCCCAAGAATAGAAAAGGTTGCTTCTGGGTGTGGCGTGTTCCCTGTCAGTCACTGGAGACGTGAAAGTTGAACACGACTGGGTTGATAAAGTATTCACGTACAGAAAAAGGTTAGACTTTAAGAAGGTACTTTTGAATGCTGACATTTTATTGTTTTATAATTCCTTTCCTCTCTTTTCAAAAGTTGTCATAATGGGTGTGTGTACGTGTGTGGCCGTATGTGTGTATATATGCATGTGCAAGGTTATGTGTGTGCTCATGGGTGTGCTTTAAGAGGAATTATGATTTACTTTGGGGAAAAATAGAAGCTAATTTATTCATTATTCAAGAAATGTTCTTTGGGTGCCTCCTAGATGCCAATTTCTCTGCTAGGCATTGGTGTTCCAGAATTGCCTGAGAACACAGTCTGGTCCAGAAGGAGGTCTTCGTCTAGTGGAGGAAGCTGACTAATAAACAGAAAATGATAATGACCTGTGGTGAATGCGATGAGGGCAGCAGGTACAGGGCGTTTGGAAACACCAGAAGGAGCCCTTACCTAGCCTGTGGATATGAGGGGTGGAAAAGAGGGGTTAGGGAAGGATTCCTGGTTGGAATGGGTATGATTCGGACTATTGAAGTGGTCTGTGGAGGCCAAACAGGGGAAGAGAATGAGCAAAGGCACTGGAGCAAGAATCATTGGGAAATGAGTGGAAATGCTGAGAAGCCTGTGCTTTTGGTGAGAAAAGCGTGCGTCTCTATGGGTGTGAGATGAGGCTGAGTGTAGAGGTCCCAGATCACCAACGGCCCTGTGTTCCATGTTGGGAAATGTGGCCTTTTTCTTGTAGGAGGTTGGGGTTCCTTGAACATTTTAAAGCAATGGAGTGGTACGGACGAACCTTCTCATAAATAAGATCACTCTGGGATATTTTGGAGTTGTCTTATTAACGTGACCTAATGTTGAACAGATGTTGGGATGGCATTTGTCATCTCTTTGGCTGATAATCATGGTCACCATGGAGCCATATCAAAAAGGCCTATGAGGAATTCCCTGGTGGTCCAGTGGTTAGGACTCTGTGCTTCCATTGCAGGGAGCACAAGTTTGGTCCCTGGTCTGGGAACTAGGATCCTGCATGACATGAGGTGGGCCCCCCCCCCAAAAAAAAAAAAAAAAGACCTGTAAGACATAGAAAACAAACTTATAGTTACCAAGGGGAAGAGGGATAGGGATAAATTGGGAATTTGGGATTAACAGACACACACTACTATATATAAAACAGATAAACAACAGGGACCTACTGTGTAGTGCAGGGAACTCTATTCAGTATCTCGTAATAAACTATAATAGAAAATAATCTGAAAAAAATATGTATAACTGAATCACTTTGCTACACACCTGAAACTAATACAACATTGTAAATCAACTATGCTTAAAAAAAAAGTGGGGGGGCCTGTGAAACTCAGAAGGCACAAATACTGTTGCTTCACAGACTCTCCTTAGCATGGGGACCTCTTCACAACGTTAGCTCTGACTTTCTGCCATGCTTCCCCATGGTACCACTAATGTCCCAGTGTCTCATTAAGGGAGACCATTTACTAACCTTGGATGCAGACCTGTAAAAACAGGGAACAAGGGTAATATCCTCAGCATGTTTTTTTTCCTAATTCCAAGCACTTAATTGGTATCTACAGATATACTGGTGCCCAGGATACACATGAACATTTTGCTTTATTATTCCATACCTCCCTGCCAATGCACAGGAAAAAGACCATACTTTAAAATTTATTCCAAATATTTTCTCTTTAAGTCTCCAGTATGTCATATGGATGTAGTGGGCTTGAACAATTAACTGAGAGGTTTAGAAATATTGCAGATTTGCTATAGACTCCCATTTGTGTTGGCTCCCTGTTTGCACACAAACATCTCTTTCAACGCCGACAGAGAAAACATACATATGGTGGCAATTCTGTTTGTTTTGCTTATCAGTAAGTGACACGCTTGTTGCAAGTAAATAAGTATGATAAAAGACCAAATTTTTCCTGCTTCTTTTTGCTTGTGGAGGTGTTTTGTCATGTTGCTAAGTTACCACTGCTGAAGGATTCTACTTTGGGGAATGGAAGTTATTTTAAAACATCTAACGAACATCCTACCAGCGACCTTCTTTGCACTTTAGTGAGGGTCTGCAGTGGGCTGAAGAAGATAGATATATGAAGAAAGAACCCAAAAAGTCTCGGAGACAAACTCCACTGAAACATAAAAAGCATTCTAATTACAGTACATAGGTGAAAACTGGAGTATATCACCAAGGAAGAGAGTCGAGTTAGGAAGTATTTAACCAATAAATTGTCAGGTGTCCTCTTGAAAATCTCATACAGTAGACTAGAATAAAGACAAGGAATGGTACTCTTCTTCCAAGGGCCAATGGTGATTATTCAAATGCTTGCTGGGGCTCTTGCCTCTTGCCTCTTTGCTGCTGGACCATTTCCTGCTGAGGTGTTTATGTTTCCAGAGATGTATTCGTTCCTTTACCAAATAATTATCAAGCTGGACCCTAGGGGTATGGCCGTAACAAGACAGATGTGGCCCATTCCCTCATAGAGTACACTTCCTGTTCCTGCTAGGTCGCTCTTGTATTTATCAGGATTCTGTCTGCAAGTGACAGAAACCCACATTATACTGGCATAAGTGAAAAGAGAATGAATTTGCTCTAGAAACTGCGAAGGCCAGGGGTAGAAGGTGGATTCAGGCATGGCTGGGTTCTTTGGCTCAAATGATGTTAGGGAAGCTGTCTTTTTCCTTTGTCCTCTGGTCTTTACTTCCCTATGTTTGTGAGTTCATTCTGTCATACCACAGACTGGATTCTTCCATATAGCCCTGGAAGATGATTGCTAACAGACCCAGGCGGGCATGGTCCCACACATAGGAACCACACACAGAAAGAGAACTTATCTTTTTTAATGGATAGCTATTAACCTTAGAAAGGGACTCTGATTGGCTCTGCTCAGACCATGTGCTCATCCCTGAACCAATCAAAGCAAGCCATGATTGGCCAGGCCTATTGCTTGGGGTGGGAGGTGATGGGTGGCAGGAGCAGCTGGGTCTGTGCAAGATACAGTAGCTGGAGAGAAAAACGTATCGAGTGATTAAAAGCGATAGAACTTTATGACCTAGCTGAACTAGTCAACGTAGAAAGCTCAAGAGCCCTTTAAACTCTCTTCTGGTTGACCTAAACCAGTGCCTGCCAGACACAGCCCTCCCTGTTTCCTCTTTCTTTGGTCACACACAGATAAAAGTGACTTCCTAGGAAGAGGGGCCTCCTGGCTTATCAGGGGAAGAAGACTGAGACCTTTTCATTCTTCCCCTCAGAAGTTCCAGCCTAGATCACTGTGGCTCCATTACTTTTTCTTGACTCAGGACAGATAAAAGCTGATGAAACTACCACAAGTTTGGCAAGACACAAACACAAATGGTGTCACCTTCAAGTGACCTATACTCCCTAGACTGCAATTTTGTACCATGAGTCATAGTAGGTAATAAAAAAGCAAGAAAATCGGTCCCTTTTCCTCAGTGAGCGTACAATCAATTTAAAGAGAAAAGATACACATGAAAGTCCAGCAGTGAACTCGAGAACATGATAAATGTATTTGTGAGCATTCAGTGATGATAAAACAATGGTCTGAATTATTATCATCATAGAATAGAACGATAAAGAATAAGGGGCCAACTGAAAATGTTTCTAAGAGTTTTTATGGCCTTCTTTGGCTGGAGTTATGCCTGTGGTCATTTGGAGGGCTTTCTGGAAAAGGTGGAACTTAAAGTGGGTCTTTTTTTTTTTTGTTCTCTTTCTTTTTTTGGCAGCCCGTGCAGCTTGTAGGGATCTTAGCAGCTTGTGGGATCTTAGTTCCCCGACCAGGGATTGAACCCAGGCCCTTGGCAGTGAAAGCACGGAGTCCTAACCACTGGACCGCCAAGGGAATTCCTTAAAGTGGGTCTTAAGAGATAAGCTGAAGAGATTATGTGCAGAGGGTAGAATTCTTCCCTTGTCCTGGTTGTGATTTGCTTAGCTTCCTCTTAGATAAGCGTTGTGTTAGGATGCTACTGCCTCTCACTCTTGGTAAAGGTCCCTGGGGGGATGTGAAAAAGCTTAGCCTCTTCTGCAAGAGAAAGGAGCTTACAAACGTTGGAGACTAGAGGGGTATTGGGAACACTTACCATAAATGTATGATCTCCAAACATAAAGATTATTAAAGGAAACTGGTATCTTTTGTGGGGCCATTTCTGGCCTTTGAAGTTGATATTAACAAGATAATGATTTCCTTCCAAACTTGTAGAATCAAGGATGCCAGAGCTACTTCCTACAAGAATGACAACTGATAGGTGCACTGATAGTTGACCATTTATGAAGTACCAGGTTGCCTCCCTGTTAACCCAAACTGTCCTAAGGGCAAATATCCCAATGGAGGAACTGGGCTTATATGGAAGTCATCTGAAGGATAACAGCTATCTTTCAGACTTTTAATTTTTTTCCTCAAAGTTTCTATATCCTCCAAACTAGATTTTCATCATCTCTGGGTTTTACCACACCTTTCTGATATTGGGGTCCAGGCTGTGCTGAGAGAGTCTGCTTCCTCCAGCTGTTCCGGCGTGGTGCATGCGATGGTCTGAGCCAGCGCTAGGGGTGGGTGGCGGTGGCTGGGGTGCAGGAGAGCTGCCTATTGCCAGGCAGTGATCCAGCTGTTTGGTGATGTGCAGCCCCACGGCTTTGCTCCTCCGGGCTTGTGGGAGAACTCCTACTCTGTTCTGATTCAGGGCTGAACCTCTTGGAGAGAGGCTTCCTTCCTTGTGGGAGGTATCGGAACAGCCTTGAAATGAAGGCTCTTTCCTCTGAAAAGCCTCCTTCCTTAGAAAAATGACTGGCAAGTAACTCTGAGAGAAACACCAGAGACAAGTTCGGAGAAGAGACATCCTAGTCTCGACGCCATCTTGAAGTAGGTGTGAATCCTGCCTCTTCCAATAATGAGCTATGTCCTTGGGTAAAATAAATGGCCTTCCCTCTGAGTCTTGGTTTCTTCAGGTGTAAATTGGGATTAATAATACCCACTTAACAGCTCAAATAAGGTAATTAGAATGATATAATCAAAACTGTTAATGTCCATTCTTTGTACCATATGTTGCCGTAGGGGCTTTAGTCCTGTAATCCTTCTGTGCATAGGGTTATTATTATTGTAACTATCTTATAGATAAGGAAACTGAGAATCAAAGGAGTTACACAACTTGTTCGAGACCACACAGGTGGTAAAAGGCAGAACCCGCTTTCTAATCAGGGCAGTCTCACCCCAAAAGCAGTACTCCTAATCGCTACCCAATGCCCCACAGCATCTGGCCCAGAGTGCAGACTCCATAAATGATACAATGAGTGGCGTTTGGAGTAAAGGCTGTGGAGAGACTAGCTGGTCATGAAAATGAGTGAGGTGTGGGGTGAGCTCTGGTACTGGGGCATGAGGTAGGCAGGGAGCACCCCCCAATGCCCACTGCTTTCCTACTCCAGGCAGACCCCTCATTGCTGTGACTGGTCATACCCCCAGTGCCCAATATGAGGCAAAGACAGCCTTTTCTAAAGGCTTTGGATCCCATTACAGCCTTGTTTGGCTGAGATAGGCGCAGGGGCTTTCTACAGTGGAACCCATCAAAGGAGAGTTGGTTTCTGAGGAATTAATGGCAATTCCCTTAGCATTCCACTGGCATCAGCCTGAACATTGTTCATCCCCAGTAGATTATCATTAATTGGGTGAGCAGGGAGACAGAGACAGCCTCTGATCGCTAATTTATTAACTTCTCCAGGATGAAGGGCTGGGAGTGAGCCGAGGAGCTTGAATTTACTTTGAGGGATTTGGGGCAGAAAGCCCAGTGCTGGTACCATGACCCTGATCTAAAAAGAGAGATTAATGACTCCTGGTCTCAACAAGGTTTAGGATGATAATTTTCTGAGACCCATAATTTTTATTACATTTTTCTTCTTTTTTCAGTTCTGGGTTTTCCCTCGCCTCCTCTCAGAAATCTTTTCCATAATAAAAATCTCTTAAGTGTGTGTTTCTTCCCTTCCAACTGGGGTGTTTTGGGGATACTGGTTTTCCAGTAGCCAGGAGCCATTTTTTCCAATAGTAGATGTAACTTCTGACACTTTATACTTCTCTACGTTGTCTTCATACCCACTTTACCATCCATCCTTGTTGTTTAACATGGCCTCCAGCTTTGGGCTGCCTGGAGGTAGTTTTTTTTTTTTTTTTTTTTTTTTTTGGTACGCGGGCCTGTCACTGTTGTGGCCTCTCCCGTTGCGGAGCACAGGCTCCGGACGCGCAGGCTCAGCGGCCATGGCTCACGGGCCCAGCCGCTCCACGGCATGTGGGATCTTCCCGGACCAGGGCACGAACCCGTGCCCCCTGCATCGGCAGGCGGACTCTCAACCACTGCGCCACCAGGGAAGCCCCAGGAGGTAGCTTTGATACCTAAAATAATGATTATGAGGCTTTAACGCTGGTACACTTAGGTTTGAATGCCAGACTAGGCACTTGCTTTCTTTTTTCAAAAATTAATTATTTGTTTTGTCTGCGTTGGGTCTTCGTTGCTGCGCCTGGGCTTTCTCTAGTTGCGGTGAGTGGAGGCTACTCTTCATTGCTGTGCGCGGGCTTCTCATTGCAGTGGCTTCTCTTGCTGTGGAGCACGGGCTCTAGGAGTGTGGGCTTCAGTAGTTGTGGCGCATGGGCTCAGTAGTTGTGGCTCGTGGGCTCTAGAACACAGGTTCAGTAGTTGTGGCTCACGGGCTTAGTTGCTCCACAGCATGTGGGATCTTCCTGGACCAGGGCTCGAAACCATGTCCCTTGCATTGGCAGGCGGATTCTTAACCACTGCACCACCAGGGAAGTCCAGGCACTTTCTAGCTGGGTGGCCATAAGCAAGCTATTTTATTTTTTTTTTTTTGCGGTACGCGGGCCTCTCACTGTTGTGGCCTCTCCCGTTGCGGAGCACAGGCTCCAGACACGCAGGCTCAGTGGCCGTGGCTCACGGGCCCAGCCGCTCCGCGGCATGTGGGATCTTCCCGGACCAGGGCACGAACCCATATCCCCTGCATCGGCAGGCGGACTCTCAACCACTGCGCCACCAGGGAAGCCCCATAAGCAAGCTATTTAACTTCTCTGAGGATTGATGTCTTCATTGGTAAATGGGGAATGATCTTAACTGCTGCACTGGGCTGCAGTGTGGATTAGGTGTGATCCTGTGTGAGTTTCTGTCTACATCATTGCTGGTGCTGCATGTCTGCTTATTTCTTCTCCATTTTTCCTCCTTAGAAAAGAGAAAGAGGGACTCTCATGCCCAGATGCAAAGGGGAACCCTGACTGCAGCCCAGTGTTAACAAGGGACTTAAGGAATGAGCACCAGCTAACACCTTTTAGCTGCCTGTCCTCTGAAGGCACAATTTAGGCTGGCCTGCAAGAGCCTGCTGGCTTCAGCTCTGGTTAATGGGCTCCAGGTATTAAGATATCTTTTCATAGCAGCAGCAAAAACTCCTTGAAGCCGACCTAACAGGCATGATTTGTAGAGATGTGGGCGGCTGGCGTCTCTTCCCTTAGCCTCCTTACGCACTTGAATTCCCTCCATAGTCACCTCTGCAGTGTCCTTTCATGAGGTCAGGGTGATTCATGGATGGATCCTTTACCTGTAGCCGCTTCTGTATCCCTTTGTTCTACTCCCACTGGCCCCGCTCTCCACTGAAGATTACAGGCTTGTGTCTGAGTGATAAGCTCTGAAGTCAAACTTTTGGGCTTGACATGGGATTTAATTTGGCATGTTTTAAGACTTTATGTAAATGGAATCATATTATATGAATTGTTGTACAGTTTGCTTTTGTTGTTTCACGCTATGCTCCTGAGGCTCATTTGTGTTGTAACTTTAACTCCTTTTCCCCACTTTTTAGGTCTTCACATTGTGAGTAGCTCACAGATGATCAACTCTGTAGTTGATAGACATTTAGGCAGTTTCCTGACTTTTTTATTACTATAACCAGAGCTGCTGTAAATATATATTGAATGCTGGTGTACATTTGCAAGACTTTTTTAAGAACAAGTACCTGAAGTAGAAACTTGGAAATTGCTGGGTCATGGAGTATGCCCATTTTCAAGCTTGTTACCAAATAGTTCAACAGTTCAAGTTTAATGGCAATAATTTCTTTTCTTTTTTTAACGTCTTTATTGGAGTATAATTGCTTTACAATGGTGTGTTAGTTTCTGCTTTATAAGAAAGTGAATCAGCTATACATATACATATATCCCCATGTCTCCTCCCTCTTACGCCAAATAATTTCTTAAAGTGATTGATTATAACAATCCAGTTGCATTAGCAGGGCATAAATATTCCATTGTTCTACATTCTTGTGACCATTTGGTATTACTAGACTTTTTTTCCCCCGCCCATTCTGAATTGTGAATTAGGATCTCAGGATTTCATTTGGTTTGCATTTCAGTGGTTTGCATTTCTCCAATTTCTAATGAGAATGAGCATCTTTTTGTGTATTTATTTGCCATTTGGATTTTCTTTTTGTAAAGTGCCTGTTCAAGACTTTTGGCCATTTTTAAATTTGTTTTTTTATGTTTTCCTGTTATTTTCAGTATATCTTTATATATTTTGTATACTTGATTTTTGTTGTTGTTGTTATTATGTTGATTGCAAATAGCTTCTCCACATTTGTGGCTTGTCTTTTCACTCTCTTGATGGTGCTTGTTAATGAAGAGAGGTTGTTAATTTTAACACAATCTACAAGAGCTGAAATTTAGGCTTAGAGTCTTTAAGTGTAAGGTCTTGTGGAAGGTCTTTTTAAAAAAAATTTATTTTTTTTTATAAGCAGGTTCCTATTAGTTATCCATTTTATACATATTAGTGCATACGTGTCAATCCCAATCTCCCAATTCATCCCACAACCACCAACCCCACCACCACTTTCCCCCCTTGGTGTCCATATGTTTGTTCTCTACATCTGTGTCTCTATTTCTGTCCTGCAAACTGGTTCATCTGTACCATTTTCCTAGGCTCCACATATATGCGTTAATATACGATATTTGTTTTTCTCTTTCTGACTTACTTCACTCTGTATGACAGTCTCTAGGTTCATCCACGTCTCTACAAATGACCCAATTTCGTTCCTTTTTATGGCTGAGTAATATTCCATTGTATATACGTACCAAAACTTCTTTATCCATTCGTCTGTTGATGGGTATTTAGGTTGCTTCCATGACCTGGCTATTGTAAATAGTGCTGCAATGAACATTGAGGTGCATCTGTCTTTTTGAATTATGGTTTTCGCTGGGTATATGCCCAGTAGTGGGATTTCTGGGTCATATGATAATTCTGTTTTTAGTTTTTTAAGGAATGTCCATACTGTTCTCCACAGTGACTGTATCAAGTTACATTCCCACCAACAGTGCAAGAGGGTTCCCTTTTCTCCACACCCTCTCTAGCATTTGTTGTTTGTATATTTTCTGATGATGTTCATTCTAACTGTTGTGAGGTGATACCTCATTGTATTTTGATTTGCATTTCTCTAATAATTAGTGATGTTGAGCAGCTTTTCATGTGCTTCTTGGCCACCTGTATGTCTTCTTTGGAGAAATGTCTATTTAGGTCTTCTGCCCATTTTTTGATTGGGTGGTTTGTTTTTGTAGTATTGAGCTGCATGAGCTGTTTATATATTTTGGAGATTAATCCTTTGTCCATTGATTCGTTTGCAAATACTTTCTCCCATTCTGAGGGTTGTCTTTTCGTCTTGATTGTAGTGTCCTTTGCTTTGCAAAAGCTTTTAACTTTCATTAGGTCCCATTTGTTTATTTTTATTTTTATTACCATTACTCTAGGAGGTGTATGAAAAAAGATCTTGCTGTGATTTATGTTAAAGGGTGTTCTTCCTATGTTTTCCTTTAAGAGTTTTATAGTGTCTGATCTTACATTTAGGTGTCTAATCCATTTTGAGTTTATTTTTGTGTATGGTGTTAGGGAGTGTTCTAATTTCATTCTTTTACATGTAGCTGTCCAGTTTTCCCAGCACCACTTATTGAAGAGACTGTCTTTTCTCCATTGTATATCCTTGCCTCCTTTGTCATAGATTAGTTGACCATAAATGTGTGGGTTTATCTCTGGGCTTTCTATCCTGTTCCATTGATCTATATTTCTGTTTTTGTGCCAGTACCATACTGTCTTGATGACTGTAGCTTTGTAGTATAGTCTGAAGTCAGGGAGTCTGATTCCTCCAGCTCCGTTTTTTTCCCTCAAGACTGCTTTGGCTATTTGGAGTCTTTTGTGTCTCCATACAAAATTTAAGACTTTTTGTTCTAGTTCTGTAAAAATGCCACTGGTAATTTGATACGGATTGCATTGAGTCTGTAGATTGCTTTAGGTAGTATAATCATTTTCACGATATTGACTCTTCCAGTCCAAGAATATGGTATATCTCTCCATCTGTTTGCGTCATCTTTGATTTCTTTCATCATTGTCTTATAGTTTTCTGGATATAGGTCTTTTGTCTCCTTAGGTAGGTTTATTCCTAGGTATTTTATTCTTTTTGTTGCCATGGTAAATGGGAGGGTTTCCTTAATTTCTCTTTCAGATTTTTCATCATTAGTGTATAGAAATACAAGAGATTTCTGTGCATTAATTTTGTATCCTGCTACTTCACCAAATTCATTGATTAGCTCTACTAGTTATTTGTTATTTGTAATAAATTTATTTATATTTAGCTGTGTTGCACCTTTGTTGCTGTGCAGGTTTTCTCTAGTTGTGGCAAGTGAGGGCTACTCATTGTGGTGCATGGGCTTCTTATTGGCTTCTCTTGTTGTGGAGCACAGGCTCTAGGCATGTGGGCTTCAGTAGTTGTGGCATGTGGGCTCAGTAGTTGTGGCTCATGTGCTCTACAGCACAGGCTCAGTAGTTGTGGTGCACGGGCTTAGTTGCTCTGTGGCATGTGGGATCTTCCCAAACCAGGGCTCAAACCCGTGTCCCCTGCACTAGCAGGCGGATTCTTAACCATTGTGCCACCAGGGAAGTCTGGATCATATGTTTTTTATTCTTCAATGTGTTACTATGGTGTATCACATTGATTGATTTACATATATTGAAGAATACTTGCATCCTTGGGATAAATCCCACTTGTTCTTGGTGTATGATCCTTTTAGTGTGTTGTTGGATTCTGTTTGCTAGTATTCTGTTGAGGATTTTTGCATCTGTATTCATCAGTGATATTGGTCTGTTCTTTTCTTTTTCTGTAGTATCTTTGTTTGGTTTTGGTATCATGGTGATGGTGGCCTTATAGAGTGAGTTTGGGAGTGTTCCTTCCTCTGCAATTTTTTGGAAGAGTTTGAGAAGGATAGGTGTTAACTCTCTCCAAATGATTGGTAGAATTCTCCTGTGAAGCCATCTGGTCCTGGGCTTTTGTTTTTTGGAAGATTTTTAATCACAGTTTCAATTTCATTACTTGTGATTGGTCTGTTCATATTTTCTATTTCTTCCTGGTTCAGTGTTAGCAGGTTTTACCTTTCTCAGAATTTGTCCATTTCTTCCAGGTTGTCCAATTTAATGGCATAGAGTTGCTTGTAGCAGTCCCTTGTGTTGCTTTGTATTTCTGTGGTGTCCATTGTAACTTCTCCTTTTTCATTTCTAATTTTATTGATTTGACTCTTCTCCCTTTTTTCTTGATGAGTCTGGCTAAAGGTTTGTCAATTTTGTTTATCTTCTCAAAAAACCAGCTTTTAGTTTTATTGATCTTTGCTGTTGTTTTCTTTGTTTCTATTTCATTTATTTCTGCTCTGATCTTTATGATTTCTTTCCTTCTACTAACTTTGGAATTTGTTTGTTCTTCTTTCTCTAGTTCCTTTAGGTGTAAGGTTAGATTGTTTATTTGAGGTTTTTCTTGTTTCTTGAGGTAGGCTTGTATTGCTATAAACTTCCCTCTTAGAACTGCTTTTGCTGCATCCCATAGGTTTTGGATCATTGTGTTTTCATTGTCATTTGTCTCTATGTATTTTTTGATTTCCTCTTTGATTTCTTCAGTGATCTCTTGGTTGTTTAGTAATGTATTGTTTAGCCTCCATGTGTTTGTGTTTTTTACGTTTTTTTCCCTTTAATTGATTTCTAGTCTCATAGCGTTGTGGTGGGAAAAGATGCTTGATATGATTTCAGTGTTCTTAAATTTACTGAGGCTTGATTTGTGACCCAAGATGTGATCTATCCTGGAGAATGTTCCGTGCGCACTTGAGGAGAAAGTGTGATCTGCTGTTTTTGGACGGAATGTCCTATACATATCAATTAAATCTTTCTGGTCTATTGTGTCATTGAAAGCTTGTGTTTCCTTATTAATTTTCTGTTTGGATGATCTGTCCGTTGGTGTAAGTGAGGTGTTAAAGTCCCCCACTATTATTGTGTTATTGTTGAGTTCCTCTTTTAGAGCTGTTAGCAGTTTCCTTATGTATTGAGGTGCTCTTATGTTGGGTGCATATATATTATAATTATTATATCTTCTTCTTGGATTGATCTGTTGATCATTATGTAGTGTCTTTCCTTGTCTCTTGTAACATTCCTTATTTAAAAGTCTGTTTTTTCTGATATGAGAATTGCTACTCCAGCTTTCTTTTGATTTCCATTTGCATGGAATATCTTTTTCCATCCCCTCATTTTCAGTCTGTATGTGTCCCTAGGTCTGAAGTGGGTCTCTTGTAGACAGCATATGTACGGGTCTTGTTTTTGTATCCATTCAGTGAGCCTGTGTCTTCTGGTTGGAACATTTAATTCATTCATGTTTAAGGTAATTATCAATATGTATGTTCCTATTACCATTTTCTTAATTGTTATGGGTTTTTCTTTGTAGGTCCTTTTCTTCTCTTGTGTTTCCCACTTAGAGAAGTTCCTTTAGCATTTGTTGTGGAGCTGCTTTGGTGGTGCTGAATTCTCTCAGCTTTTGCTTGTCTGTAAAGCTTTTGATTTCTCCATTGAATCTGAATGAGATCCTTGCTGTGTAGAGTAATCTTGGTTGTAGGTTCTTCCCTTTCATTACTTTAAATATATCATGCCACTACCTTCTGACTTGTAGAGTTTCTGCTGAGAAATCAGCTGTTAACCTTATGGGAGTTCCCTTATATGTTATTTGTCATTTTTCCCTTGTTGCTTTCGATAATTTTTCTTTTCGTTAGTTTGATTACTGTGTGTCTCGGCATGTTTCTCCTTGGGTTTATCCTGCCTGGGACTCTGTGCCTCCTGGACTTGGATAGCTATTTCCTTTCCCATGTTAAGGAAGTTTTTGTTTTTGGGTTTTCTTTTTTGCAGGACATGGGCCTCTCACTATTGTGGCCTCTCCCTTTGTGGAGCACAGGCTCCGGACACGCAGGCTCAGCGGCCATGGCTCGTGGGCCTAGCCACTCTGCGGCATGTGGGATCTTCCCGGACCGGGCCATGAACCCATGTCCCCTGCATCGGCAGGCGGACTCTCAACCACTGCACCACCAGGAAAGCCCCCTTAGGGAAGTTTTTGACTATAATCTCTTCAGATATTTTCTTGGGTCCTTTCTCTCTCTCTTCTCCTTCTGGGACCCCTTGAATGCGAATGTTGTTGTGTTTAATTTTGTTCCAGAGTTCTCTTAGGCTATCTATCTTCATTTCTTTCCATTCGTTTTTCTTTATTCTGTTCCGCAGCAGTGAATTCCACCATTCTGTCTTCCAGGTCACCTATCCATTCTCTGCCTCAGTTATTCTGCTATTGATTCCTTCTAGTGTATTTTTCATTTCAGTTATTGTATTGTTCATCTTTGTTTGTTTCTTCTTTAATTCTTTGGTGTTAATTCTTTAATTCTTCTAGGTGTTTGTTAAGCATTTCTTGCATCTTCTCGATCTTTGCCTCCACCTTTTTCCGGGGTCCTGGATCATCTTCATTATCATTATTCTGAATTCTTTTTCTGGAAGGTTGCCTATCTCCACTTCATTTAGTTGTTTTTCTGGGGTTTTATATTGTTCCTTCATCTGGTACAAAGTCCTCTGCCTTTTCATCTTGTCTATCTTTCTTTGAATGTGGTTTTCCTTCCACAGGCTGCAGAACTGTGGAAGGTCTTTTTGTACGTAGTGGCTGAAACAGAGTTAAGCGTCTCTACAGAAGCTTATCTCTGTCAGGTTGCACTGCCTCCAAGCAACAGTGTCTGGAAGAGGGTCAGACCTAGAGTAGGAGTTCATGGAAGTTTTGTTAGATTATTCAGGGGTAACTTACTCCCTGCCAGAATGATTGTCCAAATAAAATAAGGAGTTCTTATGGTAGTAGAATTTAGACATATCCTTTTCCACTCCCTCGGAAGTCAAACCCCTTTGTTTTCCCCATGGTGGTGGGATTTTTGTTAAAGCTCTGTTTGTATAGCTTACAAACAATTTCAACCAAATCCAGTTAGAATCACTTGTGTGTCTCTGTGTGTAATCCTGACTGATAACACCCCAGATAAAGAAAAATCAGAGATGTCTGTCTAAATGAGCACAAGGAGATTTGGGCATCTGTTCCTTTTAAACTGAGCATATTTTCAGCGTCATAAAACAATTTGATACTGAGCTGGTGAACGGAAATACAAAGGAATTAGGAGTGCAGTGTTTCAGTGAGTATCTCCTTAATCACAGAGAGTGGGGCTTCTTAATTTAAATTCCTGATTAGGCGTGTTGTGCGAGGACAGCATCACCCTGATCTCATTAGCTCAAGTGATAATGTGCACTAATTACCCCTCTTTCAAAGTCAGGTGTTCATTTATTACCCACATGAATGAAGCTTTTTTCTCTTCAGCATCAGAGGAAAAAATGAGCTTGGGGAAATGATGGAGATGCTAGGGAGGACTAAGAGATGCGACAAGTGAAATGGTTTCAGGTTTCCAATGCCAGGGGCAGAGGAGCCAGACAATTTATGCTAACGCCAAGCAAGTGAAACCTGACTGATAGGTTTTACCTGTGGCTGAAATAATGCACAACTCTTACCATGTTCTTTCTGTCTAGTAAGTTAGTTTCTCCTTGGCCACTTGGCATAAAAATGTGATAGCCAAATGCTAGAGTCTGTGATGCAACTTAACAGTAGGGATTTTGGATCCGCTCAGCTCGGGTTACCCTGGCCTCCTCTGTTCCTGCCCTCGTTTTCTGGCCACTGCAGGCATCTGAGGTTGGAGCCCTAGGGTTTGATGCGCCCATGTTAGCAAGGCTGTGTGTGGGATTGAGGAATGGGTGAAGTGGGAATGGAGAATATTTTCTACCCCTTCTAAACATGGACGGGGGTGGCAGGTGAGGCACCTTTGGGATTCACCTGAATTCTTCTAGAATCCTAGGGTTATGATCTCAAAGGAAGGATTTCTAAATTGGTTTTCTAACACTTGCCACCCTCTCCACAAAGATTTGAAATCTTAGACCAAATTAGAAACCAAAGCTCCTAGGAAAGAAGTTTTTTGCCTGGATCACATTCCCCAAGGTGTTCTTTTCATCATGTGTACTACATGATGGGAGTATATATTAATACCGTTTTTTCAAGGATAATTTGTCATATCTATTCAAATTAGTTATGCATGCCTGTTGACCCAGAAGTCTCACCCCAGAAATATATACTGCAGATTATTTGCATACGATTCAAAGGTATATATCTATACCATCTATATGTATATGCAGGTATATATAATCGTATCTGTGTCCTCTACATCCCCATGTACATTTCTAGAGAGATCTTCATTGCAGCCTTGTTTTTAATAGAAAATAATGGAACCAGTTGTAATACTTATCAGTAGGAGAATGGTTAAATAAAGGTACATCTCCACAGTGAAGTATGACGCAGATACTAACAAGAATGAAAAAGATTTTGAACAGACATGGGAATGTGTCCAGAATTGTTTAATTGAGAAAAGCTGGCCGTAGGACTGTACATAGTGTAGTATCCCCTCTGTGTAAAAGAATATATATTTATTAGTGTGTGTCAGTGGTTCTTTGTGGTTTTCTCCGAAGGATGGAATGGAAGCTGGGAGAGAGGCAGTGGAACTTATACTGTATAAGTTATACATTTCAGCATCATTTGAAATCTTGCAACGAGCTGACTTTATGTTGGTCATCGGCAAAAGCAGTAACGATCATGTGCTTGCCGTACTGCTGTTAAAGATGGGGGTCTGCTCTCAGAATTGCCAAGCAATTGGAAATCATTGCCCTAAGCACATTGAATGGGTCTGGCTCAGTGTTAAAAAATAGCATTCCCTTTAGAACAAGATTGCCCCAACTACTAGATAATATCCTTCAGAGTGTTGTGTTTGTAGCAGATAGAAGGTATAATCTGTACCGACACTGTTTAATGTTAATGTGATCCTGCCACTGTGTTTGCAGTTTAGAGCCTGTGCCTGACTGTGTTAGTCTTTGCAGAGCTTGTAACACAGCTCCAGGACCTATGTGTGGATTCATTGGGTGGAAGCACTAAGATATCCCCCCACCACTTGCCATCTCTTTGTTCATCAAATCACTTTTATTCCTTGCTTCTTTCCTCTCTTCCTCTTTTTATTCTCTCTCCTTTCAGCAAACTTTTACCTAGTGTGAGCCATGCACTGTTCTGGACACAGTGGGAAATGAAGCAACAAATTTAGCAGAATTCCTGCTTCAAGGAAGGAGTTTCATGGTCTACCAGGGAAGATGACCATGAAAGCAGTGGATGATAAAATCTGATAAGGAATAGAGCTTAAAGCCAGATTGTATAGATGGCCACCAGGGTGGAGTCTTGGCTGTGCTCTATATATGTGACCTTGGCAAGTTACTCAGCATCTCTAAGGCTGTTTATTCATAGGTAATTTGGAAATAGTGTTACCTACCTCTTCACAATACTTCCCACGTGAAATAAAGTAAATGGTGCCTTTCTCCTCCTCTCTTTCCTTCCCCTCTTTTTCTCCTTTTCCTTTTTAAATTCAACATCAATAAGATGATCAAAGGATGTACAAAGTGCAATGGGGGTAGGAATGCAGTAGCCATGTGGAAAGGTGAGGGAGAATATGCAAAGACACATTCACATAGGGTCTTGGAGGTTGAGCAGGAGGTATTTGCATAATAAGACAGGGGAAGGTCCCCGCAGGGAGCCCTCCCGGGAATACACAGAGGCAAGGTGTGGATTCTTGAAAGTGAGGCAGGGAGGGTGCTTGGGGCCTCATTTGTGAAAGGGCGTGGCTTCCTCCCCTTTTCCTCTTCCATAGGAACCCCATTCCTCCCTGTCTCATGTCTTCTATTCACAAGGCCTCTCAGGAAATGCTTCGATAATAGCTCTTTCCTCTTTAATGTGAATTGAAATCGCTATATTTCATCTCTCATGCATTTTTTGCATATAAGCCCCATCTGTCATTGTGGAATAAAAGTTATTTTTCCCCTCTTCAAAGAGTTTCTGGCTTCACAGAGCAGGAAGGATTGGTGTCCCCCCCTCCCCTTTTTCCCAGGAAAGAGCCTTTCCCACCCACTGAAATCCCATCTCCTAGGCAACTGCCTACAGTGCTGCAGGGAGGAGGCTGACTCTGCCTTTGAACTTACAAGGTCAGGAGAAGTGAAGTCTTACAGGCACATCTCTGCAAGACACATGTTTAAGAAACCCACTAAATCATGGCCCAAATCAGCCTTTCATTAAAATATAGCAGGGTGAGTACAAGGAGAGGAGGCAGGTAAAAGATGAGAAGGCAGCTGCTGTCTCTCATACGCTGTTCCTCTCACATCCAGTATTCCCGCCCCCCCGCCATTCATCACTCACCATTGGCTTCATTTTCTTCCTCCTACTGGAATCTAGTTTTACGGTTGGGGTCTGCATAGCTTCCTCCCACAAAGTCACTGCTTGGGAACTCAACAACAAGATTTATTCTAAGAGCAGACACACTGTTACTTCTCCAGTTGGGGATGGAAAGTCAACTTGATTGATGCCTGTGGTGAAACTGTGAAGGAAGTGTAACATGTACTGAGGTGCTTATCAGAGTGGACTCTGGTGTTAAAACCGGGCAACTCAGATTGGGACTTGAACCCATAGTCTTTTTTTTTTTTTTTTTTTTTTTTGCGGTACGCGGGCCTCTCACTGTTGTGGCCTCTTCGGTTGCGGAGCACAGGCTCCGGACGCGCAGGCTCAGCGGCCATGGCTCACGGGCCCAGCCACTCCTCAGCATGTGGGATCCTCCCAGACCGGGGCACGAACCCGTGTCCCCTGCATCGGCAGGCGGAGTCTCAACCACTGCGCCACCAGGGAAGCCCGAACCCATAGTCTTTTAATTGAGACCACACACCTGGTCTCGGGACTTAATGAAGCTCAGGTCCTTTTTTATTTAATTTTTTTATTTAATTTTTTTATTTTTGGCTGCGTTGGGTCTTCGTTGCTGCGCGTGGACTTTCTCTAGTTGTGGTGAGTGGGGGCTACTCTTCGCTGAGGTGCGCGGGCTTCTCATTGTGGTGGCTTCTCTTGTTAAGGAGCACAGGCTCTAGGCACGTGGGCTTCAGTAGGTGTGGCTCTCGGGCTCTAGAGCACAGGCTCAGTAGTTGTGGCACATGGGCTTAGTTGCTCCGCGGCAATGTGGGATCTTCCCAGAGCAGGGCTCGAACCCATATCCTCTGCATTGGCAGGCGGATTCTTAACCACTGCGTGCTACCGTGGAAGCCCTGAAGCTCAGGTTGTTGATGTGTCCTCACAGAAAGAATTCAGTGAGAGACAGAGTGTTGGTAAGAAGTGGATTTATTTAGAGAGAAACACACGCCCACAGATACAGTGTGGGCCATCTCAGAAGGTGAGAGGCCCCGAAATATGGCGTGGTTAGTTTTTATGGGCTGGGTAATTTCATAGGCTAATGAGTGGGAGGATTATTCCAACCATTTTGGGGAAGTTGCAGGAATTTCCAGGAATTAGGCCACTGCCCATTTTTTGGCCTTTTATGGTTAGCCTCAGAACTGTCAAGGCGCTGGTGGGTGTGTCATTTAGATGCTAATGTATTACAGTGAGTGTATAATGAGGCTCAAGGTCCACTGGAAGTCATATCTTCTGCCATCTTGGACCTATTTGGTTCTAATCAGTTTATGTCATGTGCTATGGCTACCTCATTCTTTTAAAGGTTGTGCCCTGCCCCCTCCCGTCCCGTTTCAGTATCACACCACCTGGGTTTGAATACTGGCTCTGCCACTTTTCTTAATCCCTCTGTGTCTCAGTTTTCCGTCTTGAAATTGGAAATAATGATAGTAATCAAGGGGTGGATATTGATGCCAAAACCTGGCCTCTGTGCACTGGCACCAAATTAAATCTTGGAGACAGTGTTTTGGGTGAAGTAGAAAAGAAATAGCTTGGACTTCCTAGGTGGCGCAGTGGTTGAGAATCCACCTGCCGGACTTCCCTGGTGGCGCAGTGGTTAAGAATCCGCCTGCCAACGCAGGGGACACGGGTTTGAGCCCTGGTCCGGGAAGATCCCACATTACACGGAGCAACTAAACTTGTGCGTCACAACTACTGAACCTGCGCTCTAGAGCCGCATGCCACAACTACTGAAGCCCGCGTGCCTAGAGCCTGTGCTCCGCAACAAGAGAAGCCACTGCAATGAGAAGCCCGCGCACTGCAACGAAGAGTAGCCCCCACTCTCTGCAGCTAGAGAAAGCCCGTGTGCGGCAATGAAGACCCAACGCAGCCAAAAATAAATAAATTTAGAAAAGAAAAGAATAGCTTTATTTCTTTGCCAGGCAAAGTGGGCCACAGCCAGCTAATGCTCTGAAAACTGTGTGTCCCAACCCGGTGTGTGGTGGGGAGGGTGGTTTGTGAGGAGTCTTATAGTCAAGGGGTGGGGTTTCTGATAAGGATCAGGGTGTGTGCAGGGCCCTCATTCCTTCAATCCAGAGATCATCTGGGTCAGATGGTATCGAACTGTGACTTTCTCTCTGGAATGAAGAATGCTTCATCAAATAGTTAGCATCTTCCATTTATGGGGGTTTTAGTTCTGCAGAAGAGCTCCAAGATATTGCTATGTGTATCCCTTGAGGAAGAACCAGGACTCTGCCCCAAAGCCGCACTCTTGTTTCTTGGCAACTCCTCCCTTGTCTCTGCATCCCTTGTCTCTGCATCCCTTCCCTTCCATGATTAGCAACTGTTTGAACCTGCCCTTTGGAACTCAGGGAAGGTCATGGAGGCTGAATGAAACCTATTTCCTACACACAAGAAATGGGGACACAGAAAGGCTTTTGTGCCCAGGAGCCCCACAGGGTCCTGCTTGGTTTCAATATGAAGATTGAAGGAATTACTATGCAAAGTACTTAGCTAGGTTCCTGGGACTTGGTAAGTGCTCACTAAGTGTTAGCTTTTGAGAAAATTAATAATGAACATTGACCTTTGACAAAACCTTAGGGTCTGTAGATTCCCAAGTGATGCTTGGAAGCAATCGCTGAGACACATGACTACCCATTATTAACAAGAAAGGCAATGAGTGTAGTGGGTGAGCCCCACAGTGCTGAGTGCAAATCCCAGGTTTCTCAGCTCATTCAATCAACACATCTGTACAGTATCCACTATGTGCTCATCACTCCTCTAGGCACTAGGATGGTGAACTATTGGACAAGGTCCTCTTGGTTAGAAGCCTGGTTATATGACCTTTGTTGCATGCCCTCTCTGTGCTTCACTTACCATATCTGTAAAATGGGACTATTCATTATAGCTGCTTCATAAGGTGTTAGCTATTTTAGTAGTTATTTATTGCTTGGAAAATTGGATCAGAACAGATCTTATATCAGTCTGGCTGAATTGAGTTACATATAGGAACAAACACACCAAGCAGAAGATGGGAGTGAAGGATATTTTTCATTCTCCTGGGCTTCCATGGACTACTGTATTCTCTAATTTTAACCTGATACATTTTATTCATTATATTCATTAATTGCTTGGCAAGTTAGCCTCCTGACCCTGAAAAGCATCAGAGTCTGCCTCAGTGTCCTGTGGTCATCACATCACCCGAACTCCTTTGCCAGTTATGAATTTTAAGACTTTTATGATGCTAGAGAGCTTTTATTTTGCAAATGTTGAAATCACTTGAGGTTTCATCTTGGGTCTCAGGAAAAGAAACAAGTCTGAACTTTATCCTTCTCTACTTTCTTTCCCTTTTGCATGTTGTTTTGAGCATCCTTACTGTAAACTGTTGGCTTTGTTTCTCCTGCCTCTGTGCTCTCCTGACAGTTTGCTTGTACCTTTACTATAATGCTTACTCCATCTTGCCTTTGATTATATTACCTGATTTTTGCCTTGCCCACTATTTATAACATTTATAATCTATATAAGATAAATACATATTTATTGATAATTCACTGTGCGTGAGACACTGCCAAGTGCTTGAGGTGCATTATCCTCTGTTATTATCACCTCCATTTTACAGATGAGGAAATGGAGGCTTAGAAAGATTAAGTTACTTGGCTGAACTCACAAGACTCGTAGGAGGTGAAGTCAGGAAGGAATGCAAAACCCATGCTCTCAATGACTAAACTCTATCGTACTATGAACACAGGGATGGGGACCAAGTTGAACCCTTTTAGTATCCTCCTTAGCTTTGAGCACAGAGATTTGCACAGTCTAGAAACTTAATAAAATTTGTTGAATCAAGTTGATTTCCAGCCTGGATCCTATTCCAAATTTGGGGCATAGTTCTCCATTCATAAACTCAACTATGTATCCAGAAATGTTGTTTGGGGCTTACTCTCAGATTTTTCATGAGCTTCTAAATGTCTCTTCTTCGTACTAACTTTCACATTGTTTTAGATTATGATATTTTCACAGCTTTTGACTAGCCCAACCTGGTTCCTTATTCCATTAGGAAGGCCAAATACTCATAGTTTGTGTTTTACTGGAAAAGAGATCTCAGTTCTAGCCGTTCTACACTTCAGATACAAGTGCATTTTTGCAAGTTAGTGGTCATGCTTACAGGAATAAGTGGATAAACTTAAAAAATGAGGACTAATGATATAATGATACAGAATATTAGAAATGGGAAGAATTAAGAAAGAAACTTTTAGGATTATCTGGGTTATTCAGTTCCCTCAATTTTCAGATGTGAAAACCAAGGACCAGAAGAGAATGGAGTTCTGTGAGGTCTATGGAAGAGCTGCAGTTCATTCTAGGCCAGTTTTAGTAATCAAGGTTCTTCTGACACACCAGGCTTGATGCTTTGTGGATTGTGATTGAGAATCGTTGTTATTCGAGTCTTTGATTCATTGCAAGTCAAAAAAAAAGAAGAGAAAAAGGAAAAAGAGTACTTCTAACCTTTCTCTTTTCTGTATACTTTTTTAAAAAATGACAAATTATGTTTCTCTCTACTCAAGTATATGAAAGTCTGTGAATCTCATCTATTCAAGCAACGGTGGCTTCATGGCCATGAACAATATGCTAAGAGCTCTTATATTTTTATTTTTCAAGTGAAGGAAACATTTCTTTGGTTCAGTGGATTTGGTGGAATTTTGTTGAAGGGACTATAAATTCAACATCAGATCTTTCCTTGTGTGTGTTTGGAATTTTATGTATAGGAGGAATCTTTTTTGGTGGTGGGGGGAAGATTTTACTGCTTCTGGATTCCATATGAAGCCCTTACCTCACTGCTGTGCTTACGCTAGTAATGAACTGGGAGTCAAAAACCCAGCTCTACCACTGTGCAATGATGTGGCTGTTCTGCTGCTACTGTCCAATGGTGTGGCTTTTCCGCTGCCACTGTCCAATGATGTGGTTTTTCCGCTGCCACTGTCCAATGGTGTGGATTTTCCGTTGCCACTGTCCAATGGTGTGGCTATTGCACTGCCACTGTCCAATGGTGTGGCTTTTCTGCTGCTACTGTCCAATGATGTGGCTGTTCCACTGCTACTGTCCAGTGGTGTGGCTTTTCCACATCATATCATCTTCTTAGTCTCGGGGAGGGAGTAGGTCTGAGAACTCTTCTCATTCTAAATTTGTTAATGTTGACTGATACTTCTTGAAGATAATGGATAAGAAGAGAGGAAGCCGATTAATAGGCCCTAAGGTGGGGTGATCAGTTGCCTATTTGGAAGACCTTTCAGAGGTGGTGGGAATGTTCCTTGTCTGAGGCAGCTTTTCTCCTTATGCTTGAAAATCCAACTCCTAATACTTTATTTCTTTGAATCATGTCATGTCCATTTTATTTCATCTCAAGGAAGGGGAAAACATTTTTTTTCTCCACTCTCTTTATTTTTTAAAATATGTAATAGTTTATAGATTTTTGTTCATTCTTTATGCTGTAATTGAATGAGAATGGGAAGGAATGAGACCATTCCTACCACAAGGCCATAAATACATTCTCCTATATTTCTATTTTTTTAAATTTTTATTGGAGTATGGTTGGTTTACAATGTTGTTTTAGCCTCCACTGCACAACAAAATGAATCAGCCATACACATACAGATATGCCCTCCCTTTTGGACTTCCCTCCGATTTAGGTTATCACAGTGCATTACGCAGAGTTCCCTGTGCTATACAGTATGTTCCCGTCAGTTGTCTATTTTATACATAGTATCAATAATATATATGTGTCAATCCCAGTCTCCCAATTACTCCCACACCAGCCCTTTCCCCCTTGGTATCCATATATTTGTTCTCTACATCTGTGTCTCCATTTCTTCTTTGCATATAAGATCATCTGTACCATTTTTCTAGATTCCACATGTATGCGTTATTATATGATATTTGTTTTTCTCTTTCTGGCTTATTTCACTCTGTATGACACTTTCTAGGTCCATCCATGTGTCTACAAATGACCCAATTTCATTCCTTTTTATGGTTGAATAATATTCCATTATATATATGCACCACATCTTCTTTATCCATTCCTCTGTTGATGGACATTTAGGTTGCTTCCATGTCCTGGCTATTGTAAATAGTGCTTCTATGAATATTGGGGGTGCATGTATTTTTTTGAATCATGGTTTTCTCTGGGTATATGCCCAGTAGTGGGATTGCTGGGTCATAGTAGTTCTATTTTTAGGTTTTTAAGGAACGTCCATACTGATTTCCACAGTGGCTTCTCTACCCTCTTTTGGTGGGTGGGGCACTGGCTGTCAATCAGCATGTTTTTGTTCTACACCCCACCCCCCATCCTCTGCTATATATGTCTAGTTCCCCTTAGCTTCAGCCACCTCTGGACTTTTCTGGGCTTCAGATTCTTTCTCTCTGCTCATCACCCACCACTTGCCCATATGTCTGTGTTCAGGAAGTCTGTGAACATATCATTCCCTTTTTTTTTTTTAAGCTTAAAAATCTTTTTTATTATTTATTTTATATATATATATATATATATATATTTTTTTTTTTTTTTGCAGTACGCGGGCCTCTCACTGTTGTGGCCTCTCCCGTTGCGGAGCACAGGCTCCAGACGCACAGGCTCAGTGGCCATGGCTCACGGGCCCAGCCGCTCTGCGGCATGTAGGATCTTCCCGGACCGGGGCACAAACCTGTGTCCCCTGCATTGGCAGGCGGACTCTCAACCACTGCACCACCAGGGAAGCCCTATATGTATTTTTTATTTGGTTGCGCCGGGTCTTAGTTGCAGCAGGCAGGCTTCTTAGTTGTGGCATGCAGTTTCCTTAGTTGTGGCATGTGAACACTTAGTTGCGGCACGTGAACTCTTAGTTGCGGCACGTGAACTCTTAGTTGCGGCATGCATGTGGGATTTAGTTCCCTGACCAGGGATCGAACCTGGGCCCCCTGCAATGGGAGTGCAGAGTCCTAACCACTGTGCCACCAGGGATGTCCCCTATCATTCCCTTTCTACCATTTTAGTGGGGTCTCAGAATGGGAAAGCTATTAATAGATTTGTTAATGCCCAAAAGACTCCTGGGAGAAAAAGATTCACTACAATTTGTATTAGGTGTAAAGATTGATTTTTAAATCTTATTAACTTAAAAATAAACATTCCTCTAAATACTTGTGTACTACTTCACAATTGATAAAACAGTACTTATGAATTCAAGAAATTGTTTCCCCAAATATTTAAACATTGATTGCAAACTTACTTAATAAACTTTTTACTGTTTATTACAAGTTTGATATGTCTATATTTTAAATGCTGTAAGAATCTAAGATGTAGGAGATAATATACACAAATACTTTTTAATGATTACTAAACTGGTTACTATACAGTGATTGAAAATCCAATGTAAAGTGTGAATATCATGGATGAAAATTTGTTTTTCCATTATCTCTAGGCTTTGTCTTTCTGTTTCTTCCAAAGTTTACCTTCTTAAGGTTGCAGTGGTTTTGCTTGATAATACTTGACATCTTCCTAGTATTACAGTGGTATTTATCAGCCTCAAAAAAAATACTATTTCAGATCAATAGAAGTTTTAGAATCTGGATTGGTGTCCAGTTGGTTAGCATGTGGGCATTGGTTATGAGGTCCAAGTTGATTGAAACCCAAGCCACCCATCCTTAGGCCAAATCCTGCTTCACGATCAGGATTTATTTATTATGCTGTGATTTCTGCCTTTCATATGGATTTTAAGCTTTTTTTGAATCTGGTGTCTTAACCCCAAATGGTGTGCCCTTTATGTTTTACCTGGCCACCATTCTCTTTCCCATTGTCCTGACATCAGGATATAGTTCTTTTTTTTTTTTAATTAATTTATTTATTTTTGGCTGTGTTGGGTCTTCGTTTCTGTGCAAGGGCTTTCTCTAGTTGCGGCGAGCGGGGGCCACTCTTCATTGCGGTGCACGGGCCTCTCACTATCGTGGCCTCTCCTGTTGCGGAGCACAGGCTCCAGATGCGCAGGCTCAGTAGTTGTGGCTCACGGGTCCAGTTGCTCCACGGCATGTGGGATCTTGCCAGACCAGGGCTCGAACCCGTGTCCCCTGCATTGGCAGGCAGATTCTCAACCACTGCGCCACTAGGGAAGCCCAGGATATATTTTTCTGGTAAGCTAAAGTTATTGGAAATTTATATATACCTTACCAGAACCTCATTATAATTAATAGGGTCAGCTTGAAGTTTAATCTTCTAGGAGATAAGGAGTCAAGCCCGCTTAGTTCCTCTTAGTCTTTGAAATGCAGCTTATTTATCATCTTGGGGTGCTCGGCTGGACTGTCTTTTTAATTAGGAATTGTGTCTGATCGTTGATGCTAATGAAGAGCAGAAGTCTCCTTCCGCTTGGTTGTTGTGAATGACTGTTGGCACTGATCATCCTTCCTGAAATTGTCTCTATCTTATTGGGGACCATATTCCTCTGTTTTGGAGCTTAGACTTAACAAATTTGTGTGTATGCTTTTTAAGTGAAAACGCACTTTAAAAAAGTAAAGACTCAAATGTGTGTTAATACACTGTTATGTATTAAAATGATAAAAAAAAAGTATGCCCTATTGATTTCTGTTTCGTATTGCAACTCCCTTTTCGTATGCTTTACAATCTCTTTTGTGTGCCATCTCATTGTGTGCAGTCATGGTCTTATGGAGGTTCACAATTTTTCAATTAACTATCATTATTATTCCCTTTTTGACACTCACACTGGGCAGTGGGACACCTTTAAGCTGGCTCCTTTGCTTTTTACCACGTCCACTTCCTAAGCAGTAACATGGTGATTCTGCCTGATTCTGATTTTATTCCTATCCCAATATGTATGAGAATGCTGTTTAAGGAGTAGTGTAAGGAGCCCTTTCAATGAAAGAAGGGTTTGGAGATCTGGACTTCATGAGTTTGCCTGGGAAGTGGGGGTGAGCAAAACACTACCTCTTGAGTCATGTCAGTGAAAGGGCTTAAAAAGATACTTGTTTACAAGCTTCTAGGCTCACATTGAATTTTCCCAACTTAATATATGTGGTTTTACTTTTTAAAATTTTTTATAATGTGAGATTTCAAAGACCACCAGTACTTCCTGTTACAGTGAAAACAATGTTGCATATTCACTCCGCCATCTTGAGCCAGAAAACCCTCTGTGCGTGGTTTTAAGTTTGCATCATTGTGATCATTCTGAACAGAAAATCTTGTGTCTTTTTATGTCATTAATTTTTTTCACTTTTATTGCAGATCCTCATAAACATGATCTTAATGGCTATATAAAATTCTCTTGTTTAGAGGTACTGTGTAGTAAACTTTTCCCTTTCATTGGATGTTTGCATGTTACTCCCTGTTTTGTTTTGGTTTTTTTCTATGATAAATATTACATTGGTAAACTTCTTTGTGGGTAAAGGTCTTTTGTATTAAGCATTGTTTCCTAAAGAGAAATTCTTACTCTTTGACCCAGTAATTCAAATTGTATGAACAAGTAAAAAAACTCTTCATATGAAAACAAGGATAGGGCTTCCCTGGTGGCGCAGTGGTTGAGAGTCCGCCTGCCGATGCGGGGGACGCAGGTTTGTGCCCCGGTCTGGGAAGACCCCACATGCCGCAGAACGGCTGGGCCCGTGAGCCATGGCCGCTGAGCCTGCGCGTCCAGAGCCTGTGCTCCGCAATGGGAGAGGCCACAACAGTGAGAGGCCCGCGTAAAAAAAAAAAAAATACACAGAAAACAAGGATGGTAATAATAACCCTAGTTCATAAGGTTGTCATGAGGATGTAATGTCAGTGTGTAAAGCACTTAGTATGGTTTCTGGCACAGAGTAAGTGTTTAGTCAATGTTGGCTATATTTATTGTTGATGAACTGCTTTCCACAATGGTCCTACCCATTTATACTTCCATGAGCAGTGTTGGAGAGACCCAGTCAGGCAGCTTCTGAGCACAGAAGCTTTCCAGGAAGTCTGGGGTTTTACTGTGAACAAATATCTCCCCGGGTGTCCAGTGAAGATGGCTGCTACTGTGTTGGCTGCTCACCAAGAGGGGCTGAGATTTCCCATTCAAAACTGCTGGAGCCTGACTCACTGCTCCTTAGAGTGATGGGTGGTGATAGAAGTCAGCCTGGGGACCACAGACATGCCTCAGTGCAGCACATGGAGAGATTTAGTTTCCTGAATTTCCAGTAGACAGCTAAAATTGCGAGAGGTTGTGTGCTTCTGCAGGAAGATCTCCACTCCCATCTCAAAGATTCTTCCCAAACAGCCTGAGAAGAGGAGGAAGAGTGGGTCCCAGCCCTCTAGGTCCTGTGCTGAGGGATGTAGGAAGTTAAAAAAAAAAATCAACACCACCAGTGCCTGCTCTCAAGGACTTGATGATCCTATAGACTTCGCAGTAGATAAAGAAGATGGTCATTGGCTGTTTTGACTCTGCCCAGATCCTCTTTACCTTCCAAAGCACCCCTCCCCTGGTAGCTGCAAGTGTTGTGGCTAACGGAGTCTCCTCTGGAGGCTTGAACTTGCCTGAGTCCGTCCCAAGAGTTTACAGTCCCCATCCTGCCTCACTGCCAGGAGCAGCCAGTGACTGATAGGGCCTCAAGGGGAAAACACTCTCTGGTGTGATTTATGCTTCAGAGCACCCCCCCCCCCCGCACTGCCACTCCCCAACCTCCCTCTCTCAGTCCAAGGTTGGACTTTACCAGGTACCACATTCCTGCTTAGCAACTTCCCTGCTCTATCCTACTTCCCTCCCTCACATCCATCCCACCCCACTCCCCAGCAGGCCCTGAATAAATCAGATACACCTGAATCACTTTTGTTTGTTTGTTTTGGCCTAAGACTAGGGGATGAAATTGGTTAGCAAGGTAGATTGTTCCTAGAGGTTAAACACAGATGTAAGGGAGAGGAAGAGTGTGTGTGTTTAATACTTGCTGGAGGTGCTAACCTTTGAACTAGGTGTATACATATATACAAATACATAATATATGTATTTGTAAGATAAAATCGGTATATTTATTCAAAATAAACAAGATCATTTCATATAATGATATATTATTAAAAATCATAATGTGATGTTTTAGGAGGATGTGATGTGATGATTTAGAATAATTACTTTAACCTTCTGGTTCTGCTTAGCGTGTCCTACCTAGCACTCTGGTACTCTAGCTGGTATCCTGGTACTGAATCTATAATTGCAGCTGCCATTCATGTAACAAATATGAGTGTTTATTGGGTGCTGGCCATTGCATCGTGTACTGGGATTAAAAGAAGCGATTAGGTTTGCTCACCTCTCTATTAAATGACTCATGGGTAAAATGGAGGTAATAAGATCTAGCTGTCTTGGAGAAGTCTGGGTCATCCAATATCCCTCTCCCCATCCCCGTCCCCAAAGATTTTCAGTTTTTGGTGCACAGACAGGAAACTTATTTAATGGCTTTATTTATCTGTTCTCCTATTATTAGGGAAGAGAAAAGTCCCTAGTGTGAGGATTTCTGTAAAGACTTAACAGTTTTATTATGACATAAAAGAGTCATCATGTTTTATCAAAGTCGTCCTGCCTCTGTTACCTACATGTTAGAAGAGGGAATTTGAGAACTCCAGAACTTCATTCTGTTTTCCCTCCCAGGACTGGAAAACCCACAGAAAAGCTATGAGAAATATCTCAAAACAAGTTACATAGTGTTTGATGGATAATAAACCCAGAGCCCTGAGATATATAAAGTATACAATTCAATAGAATTTGTTTTTTCAAAAGTAGCTGCAAGAAAAAAATGGCACCAGACAACAGTGGTCTCAGAGCTGAAGATCCACTTCTTATTGTAGAGGAGGAAATCAATATAAATTTTCCAAGAATTGAAGGTCTCCCCTTCCAGAGGATAGGAAGAGACCATTGTTGTGAGCTCAAGATGGTAGCTACAAAATATATTTGATCAAAAATTAATTTTAAGGAAAGTTAAATCATGTGTAATTAAGTGACAGGTTAAATGGGTGGGACTCAGAGAGCACAATCAAAAAACAACTTTATTTTGTGCACTGTCTCCTATCCTCACCCTCCTTTACACCAGTGTACACAAACACAAGTACACTCTCAGTGTCAGTAGATCTTCCTAGGCCTCTGGGTGTGATCAGGCAGGTCCTGTAGCATATCTTTGTGCTCTTAGATTATAAAAACCTCACTAGACCTTTTAGTTCCCCAAGAAGTCTCAGTTCAGCAATTAATATGTCTTGTCCCATAAAAGAGGAAAGACTTGGAACCTCAAGGTTAATTTTTTCCCCCTCCTCCACTCTGGCCTGGGCTTGAAACTGTGCAACTTAGATTGGGACTTGAACCCATGGTCTTTTAATTGAGATCACACACCTGGTCTCAGGACTTAATGAAGCTTAGGTTCTTTTTTTTTTTTTTTTTGTGGTACGCGGGCCTCTCACTGTTGTGGCCTCTCCCGTTGCGGAGCACAGGCTACGGACGCGCAGGCTCAGCGGCCATGGCTCACTGCCCTAGCCGCTCCACGGCATGTGGGATCCTCCCGGACCGGGGCACGAACCCGTGTCCCCTGCATCAGCAGGCGGACTCTCAACCACTGCGCCACCAAGGAAGCCCGAAGCTCAGGTTCTTGATGTCTCATCATAGAAAAAATTCAGTGAGAGACCAAGTGATAGGTAAGAAGTGGATTTATTTAGAGAGAAACACGCTCCACAGAGTGTGGGCCTTCTCAGAAGGTGAGAGGCCGTGGGAGAAACACACTCCGCATGGACCATCTCGGAAGGTGAGCGAGGCCCCAGGGTATGGGATTCTCAGTTTTTATAGGGGTGGGTAATTTCATAGGCTAATAAGTGGGAGGAGTATTCCAGCTATTTGGGGAATGGGGTGGGGATTTCCAGGAATTGGGCCACTGCCCGCTTTTTGACCTTTGTGGACGGCCTTGGAACTGTCATGGCGCCTGTAGGTGTGTCATTTAGCTTGCTGATATGTTACAATGAGCTACACTGAGGCTCAAGATCTAGTGGAAGTTGACTTATCTGCCATCTTGGACCTATTTGGTTCTAATCAGTTTATGTTGTGTCCTTGGGCTATGTCATTCTCTTAAAGGTTGTGCCCTGCCCCCTTCCCTCCTGTTCCAGGCTGACCATTCCAGCAGGAAGGGTGAGTTTTGGAGGTGGGGGCCTGGTTGGCTTCTCAATTTCTCTACCTCTTTCTTAGTCTCTTACTTCCAACTGGATCCCTAGCTAGTCTAAGGGAGCTGGGTAGGGGGACTAGTAAAAGGCAAGAAAGAGTTGAGGAGATTGGCATTGGTTTCTTCTTTCTTCTGCCCTTGATGCATGTTTGGAGTTGACTTTCTCTTGGGCTTAGCAAACAATCACAGCTGACTCCTTTTCTTGGGAGCCAGTGGTGGGTTTTTTGGACGCCCCACATACTGGGATAATTTGTGCTTCCTGTGAAGCTGGTGATGCTCTTTCATCTTTTATATCTTCTCCATCATTTCCAGGGAATACATGGTTGACCCTGCTCCCTAATATCTTCTTACTGTTCCAGACAGTGATTTAGGTCAGGATTTAGAGAAAACCGAGGGTCAGTTCTCTTCTTCTCCCCTGTGGTTCATGTCTAGCACCCCGGAGACCTTTTAAAATGTGTACTTGTCTGCTGCCTTTTGTGGATGGGCAATTAGAGTCCAATGCAATTAGATTTCTCTCTGCCCCGCTGCCTCAAGCTTATAGCCAAAGCCTCTAGATTCCTTAATTGTGAGTCTGACAATGGTCCAAGGTTTTTGCAGAACTCTGAATGACTCATATCAATCTCTGTTGGGGCAGCTAAATGATAAGGGGGAACAGAGGGGATAAAAAATGTCATAGAACTCTGACTTGTTCACAAAAAATACTCTCTCCAGTCTCCTACGTTTCCTGCTGAATTCTTAGCCACAGCATAAGTGTGGGTTAACATACGGATAAAATGGCTCTCTTCTAAAGCCAGATCTGATGGTAGGAGATACCGTTGCAGAGCTAGGCTCACTGATAGCAATGGGAATGATAGAGCCCTTGAAACAAATAGAAACCCGGTGACGTAGTGTAATCGTCAGAAGCCAGAGGAATGCAATGATCATAATGAGTGGCAGGGTCAGTGGTGGTGAAGAGGATCTGACCCAAAGAGAATAGTAATATGCTTAGTGGAACATAGGGTCCCTGGAGATAACTTAGATGGGTGCCAGCATGTGTACTACTCATTCAGCAAGGGTATCATCGACAGAAGTCTCAGGAGGCTGGGGACAGGTGCCCCAATAAAAAGTCTTGATCGTTTGACCAGTTTTCAAACTTGGTCCAGTTTTCCATTGCCGGAAGAGGAGGTTGAGTCTCTGGGAAGAAGGACCCTGTAAAACCATAGTGAGTATACATAAGAATGGTTTCCCTAGTCTTTTCCCACAGAGACCTCTGGCCACTTATCCTGGTAACTAATGCACTGGGGAAAGGGGAATGACAAACTTTGAGAACCACTGGACACAGGGCTTGACTTGGCCTTCCTATCACCTTGCACTTCCTATCACTACAAAGGAAACTAAATGTCTGGCAGTCCTCTTTGAGTTCTGAAGGCAACGTACCCCATAGAGGAGAATATTGTTCCAGCCCATATATCAAATGATGCAAAAGGCTGCTAGCTTTGCGTGGGGCCCAGTGCAGGAAAGTGCTCTGTAGCAGGACTAGGCTATAGTGCAAGCAACCTGCTATTCGGTCCATACAACCTAGAAGACCTTAGGGTGTGAGTGGTGGCAACAACTGGAAAAGATGCCATGGAGCTTATGCCAAGCCCCAGTGGGAGAAGCACAGCACAGTCTCTGTGGGGGTCTGGAGCAAGCATGATATGCCTTTATACCCCTTTTGGAAGACAATTCCTGCCATATTACTGGACCCTGGTAGTGGTCGACCATGGGTTACACCAGGATACCATGAGTCCCAAGCTGCCCATCATTAGCTGTCATGCTTACCAAGTAATGAGGGTGAGAGGGCCCAGCAGTACCGTATAAGATAGAAGTGGTATATTTGGGACTGAGCACAAGTAGGAGTAGTGAGTCCAAGCGAACTTCATAAGCAGGTAGCCCAGAAATCTGTGTTCTCTGCCGGTGTTGCACTAGGGCCCCTTCCTCAGCTTACACTTCTGGCTGTATGGGTCATCCTTTTGTTTTGGCTGCACCATGCGGCATGTGAGGTATTAGTTCCCCGACCAGGGATTGAACCCGTATCCCCTGCAGTGGAAGCACAGAGCACCACCAGGGAATTCCTTATGGGGTATCCTTTATGACCAACTGATAAAGTAGGGAAAAAGCCACACTTGGTTCATGGGTGGGTTGACATGGTATATGAGGCCAAGTTGAAAATGATGACAGCTGCATTGCAGTCTTGAGATTGGGCTTGAAAGACAGTGACAAGGAATAATTTTCTGAAGGAACAAAGCTCTGGGCAGTGTACCTGATGGGCTATTTTGTGTATAAGAAGTGGTCAGAAATTAAAGTATATATGGACTTGGGGATAGTAACCAATAGCCTGACCCCCAAAGATAGGGGTTATGTATTTTTCTTGATCCCTCCTTTCTTCCTTGCTCTCTTTTTCTTCTCTTTAGTATAGGACTTGGAACATATTAGCACTCATTATTCATCCAAACATCTATTCATGTCTCCTCTGCTGGGTATCGTTCTCCGTACTGTGAGGAAGACTAAAGTGAAACATAAAGCATCATTTTCTTTTTCTCTCCTTTTCCTCCTCACTCACATTTGCCACAGGTTTCCTAGGTACCTGGCACTGTACTAAGTGCTTTGTATGCACATGATCTTCTTTAATCCTCAGGAAAACCCCATGAAGATTGGTGGTGCTATGAGATGAGACTGACACAGATCTTAAATTACTTGTGTAAGGTTTTACAGCTAATAAGTGGCTTGCTGGTATTTGAAGTTGGGCACATGGTTTGTTTTGACAAAAGAATCAATGCCAGTATCCCATGAGGCTTAACATATGAATTGAGATCAGCCATTAACACCATTAACATAAACAAGTTTTATTTTCTTACTTGCCTTCTTTTTGTTTTAACACTGATGTAGGTTAATTGTTTTAAATTGCCACTGAATTCTCTGTTGTGCTGAGGGCTCATCATGAAATTGTAACCTTCACTGGTCATTCATTATATCCACCCTGCAAAATGGGTCTGGATGGGTCCTCTTTGAGCACTGTAACCTGATACTTTTCAGTTCTTTAGAAGAAAGTCTTATTATTTTTTGATTATAGAATCCTTTTTCCAGCAAGTTCCGGGGAGGGAAGCCATGTAACAGCCACATAGCTGTGTGATTGACACATGGAGAGGTCAAACTGCTTGCCCAAGGTAATTCTGCAGGCTAGTGGTGATGCCAGCACATGAGCTGTAAATCTGGCTCTTTGCCCTTAGTTCTAACTACTGGATCAAAGAGTCACCTTAGAATCAGGGGGCACCTGTAAGCAGCTTCAGCCTAGGGAGTGCATTGTATGTTATTGGGATTTAAGCCACTAACAGTATGATCTGCAGACTTGCTGTGTTGTCAGTGGCCTTTGGTAATTGCCTATCCATCATGGTAACTTGGCATTTTTGCTTAGTTTTATTTTCTTACTTGTATTCTTTTTATTTATCTTCATGTTTATGTCATTGTCATCATTGGTAATAACACAGTATTGAACAACTTCAGAGGAATAGCATTGATATTAATATATGAACATAAGTTCTATTTCACTTGGTAATAGTGTCTTTAATCAGCTCCATGGTGTCCCCCTTGTGACCCGCATCTCGGGGTGGATGTTGGTCAGCTAAGCTGGCAGCAGTTATGAGAATTTACTTAAAATGAAATGATTTTGCATGATTAGTTGAGGCCTACAAAAATTTTCTAATAAATCGGCACATTTTAAGAAATAACTTTTTAATCTGGGAACGATATATAGTCTCAGCAATTAGACAATTAATGAACAAGTCCATGCTCCAAAGTATAAAATCTCCTCCCATTCAGAAATAGATGGGCGACTGTTGAAAATCATAAAGGTTCTCTGCATGTCACAGAAGCTTGGTCGTTTGTTTTGTTCCTCATTAAAATTTTTTTTCCTTACAAGGTCAAGACTAGGGCGAGGTGAGGGAGGTACTTGTCTCAGAGACAAAATATGAGGAGCTGCCAAGAAACTTAGGAATCAAGATAAATAATGTTTTAATGCAACGTTAAAACAGAAAACTGGGACCCCAAATCCTTGATGAACCAAATGTTGACATTATAAATAAAGTCAGGATTTGACCCCAATTTTCATGAGTCGTCTCCATTGCCTTCCCATGATCCTGACCTGTGTACTTATCTGAAAACTTAGCTGTATTCCCCCTAGACTGTGAGCCCATGAGGAAGAAACTCTTTCCTTTTCACCACAGTGTCTGTAGGGCATGGAGCAATGGATGCTCAGTACATATTTCTTCCATGAATGAATGAAAAAAATACCCTTCAGTGGAAGGAGAACTGGGCTGTGAGTCTAGACATAGGTAGGCTATTCTAGTCTACTCACTGTGTGGCCTGAACTAAGTCACTTCTCTGTAGGCCTCCTCTTAAAAAGAGGAGATGGAACAATATGAGTTTTGTGGTTGCCTCCAGCATTCATATTCTAAGATTTTTTTTTTAATTAAAAAAAATTTGAATTGAAGTTGAAGTTGATTTACAATGTTGTGTTAGTTTCAGGTATACAGCAAAGTGATTCAGTTATCTCTATCTCTATTCTTTTTCAGATTCTTTTCCATTATAGGTTATTACAAGATATTGAATATAGTTCCCTGTTCTATATACTAGGTCCTTGTTGTTTATTTATGTTATATATAGTAGTGTATATGTTAATCCCAAACTCCTAATTTATCCTTCATCCCCCCTTTCTGCTTTGGTAACCATAAATTTGTTTTCAATTTCTGTGAGTCTATTTCTGCTTTGTAGGTAAGTTCATTCGTATAATTTTTAAAAGATTCCACATATGAGTGATATCATGTCATATTTGTCTTTCTGACTTACTTCACTTAATATGGTAATTCCTAGGTCCATCCATGTTGCTGCAAATGGCATTATTTCATTCCTTTTTATGATCGAGTAATATTCCATTGTATTTTTATATACCACACTTTTATCCGTTCACCTGTTAAAGGACATTTAGGTTGCTTCCATGTCTTGGCTATTGTACATAGTGCTGCTATGAACATTGGGGTGCATGTATCTTTTCAGATTAGAGTTTTCTCTGATACATGCCTAGGAGTGGGATTAGTGGATCATATGATAACTCTATTTTTATTTTTTTAAGGAACCTCCATACCGTTCTCCATAGTGGCTGCACCAGTTTACATTCCCACCAACAGTGTAGGAGGGTTCCTTTTTCTCCACACCCTCTCTATCATTTATTATTTGTAGACTTTTTTGATGATGGCCATTTTGACCTGTGTGAGGTGATACCTCATTGAAGTTTTGATTTACATTTCTCTAATACTTAGCAATATTGAGCATCTTTTCCTGTGCCTGTTGGCTATCTGTATGTTTTCTTTGGAGAAATGTCTGTTTAGGTCTTCTGCCTATTTTTTGCTTGAGTTGTTTGGGGTTTTTTTTGATATTAAGCTGTATGAGCTGTTTGTATATTTTGGAAATTAATCCCTTGTCGGCATCATTTGCAAATGTTTTCTCCCATTCAGTAGGCTGTCTTTTTGTTTATGGTTTCCTTTGCTGTGCAAAAGCTTTAAATTTAATTAAGTCCCAGTTGTTTATTTTTGCTTTTGTTTCCATTACTCTAGGAGACAGATCCAAAAAAATATTGATGCCATTTATGTCAAAGAGTGTTCTGCTTGTTTTCCTCTAGGAGGTTTACAGTATGCAGTCTTACATTTAGGTCTTTAATCCATTTTGAGTTTATTTTTGTGTATGGTGTTAGGGAGTGTTCTAATTTCATTCTTTTACATGTAGCTGTCCAGTTATCCCAGCATCACTTATTGAAGAGACTGTCTTTTCTCCATTGTATATTCTTGCCTTTTTTGTGGTAGATTAATTGACCATAAGTGTATGGGTTTATTTCTGGGCTCTCTATCCTGTTCCATTGATTATGCATCTGTTTTTGTACCAGTACCATACTATTTTGATGACTGTAGCTTTGTAGTATAGTCTGAAATCAGGGAGTATGATTCTTCCAGCTCCGTTATTCTTTTTCTAGAGTGTTTTGGATATGCAGGGTTTTATGTTTCCATATGAATTTAAAAATTTTTTTGTTCTAGTTCTCTGAAAAATGCCATTGGTAAATGGATAGGGATTGCATTGAATCTGTAGATTGCCTTGGGTAGTATGGTCATTTTAACAATATTGATTCTTCCAATCCAAGAACACGGTATATCTTTGCATCTGTTTGTGTTGTCTTCAATTTCTTTCATTAGTGTTTTAAAGTTTTCAGAGTACAGGCCTCTTGACTCCTTAAGTAGGTTTATCCCTAGATATTTTATTATTTTTGATGCAATGATAAATATGATTGTTTCCTTAATTTCTCTTTCTGAAATTTTATTGTAACTGTATAGAAATGCAACAGATTTCTGTATATTAATTTTGTATCCTGTGATTTTACTGAACTCATTGATAAACTCTAGCAGTTTTCTGGTAGCGTCTTTAGGATTTTCTATGTATAGTATCATGTCATCTGCAAACAGTGACAGTTTCACTTCTTTTCTGTTCTGGATTCCTTATATTTCTTCTCCGATTGCTGTGGCTAGGACTCCCAAAACTGTGTTGAATAAAAGTGGCAAGAGTGGACATCTTTGTTTTGTTCCTGATCTTAGAGGAAATGCTTTCAGCTTTTCACCATTGTGTATGATGTTAACTGTGGGTTTGTCATATATGGCCCTTATTATGTTAAGGTATGTTCCTTCTATGCCCACTTCCTGGAGAGTTTTTTTAATCATAAATGGATGTGGAATTTTGTCTAAAGATTTTTCTGCATCTATTGAGATGATCATATGGTTTTCATTCTTCAATTTGTTAATGTGGTGTATCACACTGATAGATTTGTGGATATTGAAAAATCCTTGCACCCCTGGGGTAAATCCCACTTGATCATGGCGTATGATCCTTTTAATGTATTGTTGGATTATTTGAGATTTTTCATATTTCCTGAGGTAAGCTTGTATTGCTATAAACTTCCCTCTTAGAACTGCTTTTGCTATGTCCCATTGGTTTTGGATTTTTCTGTTTTCATTTTCATTTGTTTCTAGGTATTTTTTTATTTCCTCTTTGTTTTCTTCAGTGATCCATTGGCTGTTTAGTAGCACATTGTTTAACCTCCACGTGTTCGTGTTTTTGCAGGTTTTTTTTCTCTTGTCAAATTTCATAGCGTTGTGGTCGGAAAAGATGCTTGATATGATTTCAATTTTCTTAAATTTACCAAGGTTTGTTTTGTGACCCAAGATGTGATCTATCCTGGAGAATGTTCCATGTGCACTTGAAAAGAATGTGTATTCTGCTGCTTTTGCATGGAATTCCTTATGAATATCCGTCTGGTCTGTTGTGTCATTTAAGGCCTGTGTTTCCTTATTGATTTTCCATCTGGATGATCTGTCCATTGATGTAAGTGGGGTGTTAAAATCCCCCACTGTTACTGCTTTATTCTCAATTTCTCCTTTTAAGTCTGTTAACATTTGCCTTATATATTGAGGTACTTCTATGTTGGGTACATATATATTTACAATTGTTATAGCTTCTTTTTGGATCGATCCTTTGATCACTATGTAGTAGTATCCTTCTTTGTCTCTTTATTTTAAAGTCTATTTTGTCTGATATAAGTATTGCTACTCCAGCTTTCTTTTGACTTCCATTTGCCTGGAATACCTTTTTCCATCCCCTCACCTTTGGCCTGTATGTTTCTCTAGATGTAAAGTGCATCTTTTTCAGGCAGCATATTTATGAGTGTTGTTTTTGTATGCATTCAGCCAGTCTGTGTCTTTTAGAGCATTTAGTCTGTTTACGTTTAAAGAATTATTGATATGTATGTTCTTATAGCCATTTGGTTAATTGTTTTGATTTTTTTTTTTAGGTCTTTTCCCCCTTTCTTTTGTTCTCTTCACTTGTGATTTGAATACCCGTAGTGTTATGTCTGGATTCCTTTTTCTTTTTTGTGTGTATATCTGTTATAGATTTTTGGTTTGTGGTTACCATGAGGTTTTGGTATAGCAATTTGTATATATATATGATTGCCCTAAGTTGCTGATCTCTTAATTTCAAATGCATTTTAAATACCTTGCATTTGTACTCTCCTCTCCTTATGAGTACTGTTTTTGACATCATATTTTACATATAATTGTTTTGCGTATCCCTTAACTACTTATTGTGTATATAGATGATTGTATTACTTTTGTCTTTTAACCTCCCTACTAGTTTGTGTGTGGATGATTTCCTACGTTTACTATATTTTGCCTGTACTGGTGAGCTTTGCCATTTCATAATTTTCTTATTTGTAGTTGTAGCCTTTTTTTTTTTCTGCGTAGAGAAGTTCCTTTAGCATTTGTTGTAAAACTGGTTTGGTCATGCTGAATTCTTTTAGCTTTTGCTTGTCTGTAAAGCTTTTGATATCTCCATGAAATCTGAACCAGAGACTTGTTGGATAGAGCATTCTTGGTTGTAGGTTTTTCCCTTTCATCACTTAAAATATATTGTGCCACACCCTTCTGGGTTTTGTTTGTTTGTTTGTTTGTTCTTGCAGTACGCGGGCCTCTCACGCTGTTGTGGCCTCTCCCGTTGTGGAGCACAGGCTCCGGACGCGCAGGCTCAGCAGCCATGGCTCATGGGCCCAGCCGCTCCGTGGCATGTGGGATCTTCCCGGACCGGGGCACAAATCCGTGTCCCCTGCATCGGCAGGTGGACTCTCAACCACTGTGCCACCAGGGAAGCCCTGTACCACTCCCTTCTGGCCTGCAGAGTTTCTGCTGAAAAATCAGCTGATCATCTTATGGGAGTCCCCTTGTATGTTATTTGTTGTTTTCCCTTTTTGTTGTCAATACTCTCTCTTCATCTTTGCTTTTTGTCATTTTGATTACAGTGTGTCTTGGTGTGTTTCTCTTTGGTTTCATCCTGTATGGAACTCTCTGTACTTCCTGGACTTGGGTGACTGTTTTTTTCCCCAGGTTAGGGAAGTTTTCAGCTATTATCTCTTCAAATATTTCGCAGGCCCTTTCTCTCTCTCTTCTCCTGGGACCCCTATAATGTGAATATTAATGTGCTTGATGTTGTCCCAGAGGTCTCGTATACTGTCCTTATTTCTTTTCATAGTTTTTTCTTTTTTTTCTGTTCTGTAGTAGTGATTTCTGTGACTCTGTCTTTGAGCTTAGTGATTCGTTCTTCTGCATCATTTAGTCTAGTATTGATTCCTTCTAGTGTATTTTTCATTTCAGTTATTGCATACTTCAACTATGGTTATTTTTTATATTTTCTAACTCTTTGTTAAAAACTTCTGACTTCTCACTCTGTGCATCCATTTTCCTCTTGAGTTCTTTGACCATCTTTACAATGATTACTCTGAACTCTTTCTTGGGTCTATAGCATATCACCACGTCACTTATTTCTTCTTCTGTGATTTTATCTTGTTCTTTTGTCTGGTGCATTTTCCTCTGCCATCTCATTTTGTCTAAATTGCTGTTTGTATTTTTATATATGTGTTAGGTTAGTTATTGTTCTCAACATTTGAGAAGTGGCCCTCTGTAGAAGATATCCTGTGCATCCCAGTAGTGCATTCCCCTCATGTTACCCAAGGCCAGGGGCCAGCTCATTCCAGGGTAGGGTCTAGCCTGAGTTTATGAGCACTGCACGCTGTGGGATCATAGTTTTCTTGCTTCTGGTGTCTGCCCCCTGGTGGGTGAGGCTTGTCTAGAGGCTTGTGCAGGCTTTCTGGCAGGAGGGGCTGGTGCCTGCCCACTGGTGGGTGGAGCTGCGTCTTGGCCCTCGAAGGGCAAGGCCATGTTTAGGGGCATGTTTAGAGGTGGCTGTGGTCTCAGGAAGACCTTAGGCAGCCTGTCTGCTGATGGGTAAGGCTGTGTTCCCACCCAGTTAGTTGTTTGGCCTGAGGCATTCCAGAACTGGAGCCTACAGGCTGTTGGGTGGGGCCAGGTCTTGGTGCCAATGACCCAAAATGTTAGCTGCCAGGAGAGTTCATGCCAGTGAATACTCCCTGATACCTCTGCCACAAGTGTCTTTGTCCCCAGGGTGAGCTTCTGCTCTCCCCTGCTGCCTCCCCAGGAGACGCTCCAAGACCAGCAGGTAGGTCAGGTCCAGGCTCCTATGAAATTATTGCTTTTGTCCTTGGTTCCGGTGTATATGAGATTTTGTGTACATCCTTTAAGAATGAAGTCTCTATTTCCCCCATTCCTGTGGCGAACTGCAGTTAAGACCTGCTGGGCCTTCAGAGCCAAATGCTCTGGGGGCTCATCTTCCTGATGCTGGGCTGGGGAGTTGATGTGGGGCTCAGAACTCTCAGTCCTGTGGGAGAACCTCTGCAATATAATTATTCTCCAGTTTGCAGGTCACCCACCTGGGGAGTATGGAATTTGATTATATCACAAGTCTGCCCTTCCTACCCATCTCATTGTGGCTCACTCTTTATGTCTTTAATTGTAGAAGGTCTTTTCTGGTTAGTTCCAGTCCTTTTCACTGATGGTTGTTCTGCAGTTAGTTGTGGTTTTGGTGTGCTTGTGAGAAGAGTTGAGCTCAGGGTCCTTCTACTCCACCATCTTGGCCACTCTCCCATATTCTAAAATTCTTAATGGATATTAGGGAAAGATACCATCGTGAGGATTCATTCATCTAACAATCCAGCAAAATTTGATCCGTACCATCCAAGTGCCTAACCGTGGGCTAAATGCTGGAGAAAGGAAGATTGGAAGCAAGGTTTCCTGCCCTCAATAAGCTCACAGTACAGCAGGAAGGCAGACTTGTGGCTGGTAGTAGATGACAGAAGAAACATACAGAGAAATGCCTGAGTCTCTCAGGCATGGTCCACATTTTCATGGAGCACTTAACCAGAGAGAGAAGGCTAAGGAGATTTTCATGCAAAGCAGTAGGGATGGGGAAGAGCATGTGTATGTGCCTTGATGTGTTTTTACTTCCTTTTCCCAGAGACTAGCATATGGAAGGCAATGGATGCTAAGAATGGAAAGGGGCCTTTAAAAATTAAACTTGAGGGTGAAGGAGGAGAAAGTGATTCTTTAGTATAGAAGACATTCGTTAAGTAGAGGAATTACACTACGCAGTGTTAATCTTTGCAGTGTAAACTTTTGATTGTCTTTAAAATAATGCACCTAGAGGACAGACCCCTCCTCATCTTGAGGTTCCCTGGGCCCTTTCTTTGTCTGCCCTCACCATCTAAAAGCTCTTCCCATCCCAGTGGAATGATGGCCCTATCATAAGAACATAAGAAGCAGCAGGACCTAGACAGGACCTAGACAAGGTAGAGAAGGGTGTGTGTGTGGGTGTGTGTGCATGTGCATGTGTGTGTGTGTGTACACGTGTATACTCATACATATCAAAGCGTAATGAGAGAGTGTATCTTGCATGATAGAGATGTATATGCTAGAATAAAGGACTTTGCTCATAATAGAAAGGAATATTGCCAATGTTGGGAAAACAGGTTGTGAGAAGTGATCTGATTGGCTCAAAGATCCAGAAAGTATAGGCTGGGCTAACTGTATAAATGTTTAGGTTGGATGAAGGAGAATTATACATCTATTTCTTTGTATTGGGAAAGTTCCCTTGGTAGTGGTTAAATTTTATAATATATAGGTCATTTTATTGACTGTCTTAATATTACATTAGCAGTCAACCTGTGTAGTAGCCCTGGAGCATGAGATGCTAAAAGTGGAAGAACGAATGATGGAGAGGGGGACTCCAGTGCTGTCTGATTGGCTTGTTAATGACTGTGATCTAGGTGGGCTCCTTGTGTAGCAGTTAACGAGCTTATAAATCAGCCTCTCTGTCAGAAAACCTGAGCCCCAGACCAAAAAGAAACCCTCTCCCAGGGCTCTTGGATTGACACCTCTGTTTCAGGGACCCCCTGGGGAGCTCCTCTCCATGGAGAGCTGATGCTGAGGTGAAAAGTAAACTCTCCATGCATTGAGGATCTTCTGTGTCTGGGAGCCATTTGGGAACTCCCTTGGGTTTTTTCCACTTTTTTTTTTTTTTTTTTGTGGTACGCGGGCCTCTCACTGTTGTGGTCTCTCCCTTTGTGGAGCACAGGCTCCGGACGCGCAGGCTCAGCGGCCATGGCTCACGGGCCCAGCCGCTCCACGGCATGTGGGATCTTCCCGGACTGGGGCACGAACCGGTGTCCCCTGCATCGGCAGGCAGACTGTCAACCACTGCGCCACCAGGGAAGCCCTCCCTTGTTTTTTTTTTTTCCTGAGAGTATTTGAGGTTGTCGAGTTCTGGTGACTGTGACCTGAAACTTTTCAGGTCAAAGAGGAAGAAAACAGAAGCAGATGTTCACTCCCTCTCTCCTTCTTCTTGGTTTCACAAAGGAAATAGCCTTTGCTAAAGGTCAGGTTGTGTTTGGAGATCATCTGATTGCATTCTTCCTCCCTCTGGGAGCCCACTCTCTAGCTGAGAAGCTCAGGTACTGTTGTTCAGATCATCTCCTGCACCCCAGATATTATTTCTTTCCTTTTGTCCTGCCCTGAGAGAATTTTTCAGCAGTGATAATGAGGCTGGCTCTGTGCTAGGTGAACAAAACCTGTCAAAGAATAGCATTTATATCCAGCTGCAAACTGGATTGGTTTAAATACAAAGCAACATTACATTTTATAAAGCTCTTCTTCCTGTCATGACCTGAAAATTATAATCGACTAAATCAGGGAAGGTACAGAAACTTTATCTTATGGGTCAACTGTAATCAACTGCTGCTTGAAGTACTATATTGAGAAGGGTACTGAGGTTGTTTTGAAGCTCAGTGAGGAGTTCTGTGATCAGTTAGGCCTGTCTAATGAGTGTGAGAAATGGTAGTAAAGGCACACATGCCACGAATTTGCATCTCCTTGATTTTACTTTCTAAACTTTCTCGCCCTTCTGCAACCATAAGAGCTCTTTTCACTTTTTTTAAACCTTACCTCCAAGTTTCATCTGTTGCCTTTCTATACAATTAGGTATAATTTTGGGTCACAGAGAATATCTTCCCGTGTTGGGAATTTTATAATCTATACCCCTCATTAGGGTTTTTCATGCTTAGTCCATATAGTAACAATCAAAGGATTGTCAATCTTAAACCAGAGTACCGTTTTCACCCATCAATTTAAAAACCGTTTTGGAAATTATATTAGCCAATGTTAGTGACAACATATGATAAAAAGGGCACAGAAATACATTACTAGTGGGAATACAGCTTGGTAAATCTCTTTTGGAGGGCAGCTTGAAAGTATATATTTAAGAGTATTAAAAAATGTGAAAATATCTTTAGTCTTAGGAACGATTTCTCTTGGCATTTAACCAAGGAGGTAATCATGAATGAACAGAGATTTACATTCAGGCTGTATATTAAAGTGCTTATCTATAATAGAAGTGGTAAGCAAATATGGTCAGCAATAGGTTACATAATTATAGCATAGTAATAAAGCAGTAACTTCCTCTCACCGATCATCTATGTGCCAGAAATTTTATATATTTTAGCTTATTAATTCTTATGTCAGATGAGGAAACTCAGGCTGAGAAAGGCCAAAGGATTTCCAATCCTACTAATATGTGTGCATTAGTTAATCTGGAAATCTCCTGTGCAAAACACCTAGAACTGCTGGAGAAAATGTAACAGTGCTTAAACAATATATTTAAATTCATAACTGCCCTTGTAAGAATGTAAGAGAAACCTATAGGCCAGAAATGAAGTTATTGAAACAGAGAATGTCAAGCAGAAGCATTGACTGCCTTAGGATGGGGTTGGAGGTGGAGATATCTGGTCTCTGTAACCATGGAGCTTAGGTTTTCTCTTTTTTTTTTTTTTTTTTTTTTGCGGTATGCGGGCCTCTCGCTGTTGTGGCCTCTCCCGTTGCGGAGCACAGGCTCCGGACGCGCAGGCTCAGCGGCCATGGCGCACGGGCCGAGGCGCTCCGCGGCATGTGGGATCTTCCCGAACCCGTGTCCCCTGCATCGGCAGGCGGACTCTCAACCACTGCGCCACCAGGGAAGCCCGGGGCTTAGGTTTTAGTATCTATATGTGGTAGAAGAATAAAATACATCCTAGGTAGGATGTAGGATCTTACACTTTGAATAAAATTGGATTCCAGTGGTGGACTAGGAAAAAAGTTCTTACGTTGTCAAAGGGTAGTTTGTCTCACTCTAAGTATTGGCTACAAAATAAAATGTTTCTAATGAGATACCAGTAATTGTAGTTTTCTTGATACCATACCAATGAGACACCATAATTACTGGTCGGCTCAATTTTTTTAAATTTATTTATTTAATTTATATTTATTTTTGGCTGCATTAGGTCTTTGTTGCTGTGTGCAGGCTTTCTCTAGTTGCGGCAAGTGGAGGCTACTCTTTGTTGCAGTATGTGGGCTTCTCATTGTGGTGGCTTCTTTTGTTGTGGAGCACGGGCCCTAGGCATGCAGGCTTCAGTAGTTGTGGCACATGGGCTCAGTAGCTGTGGCTCGCGGGCTCTAGAGTGCAGGCTCAGGAGTTGTGGCACATGGGCTTAGTTGCTCCGCGGTATGTGGGATCTTCCTGGATGAAGGCTCAAAGCCGTGTTCCTTGCATTGGCAGGCAGATTCTTAATCACTGTGCCACCAGGGAAGCTCCAGTCTGCTCAATTTGGAATGGGGGTTTGAAGGTAAAACTGGAAGATTCAGGAATTCATAAGCTTAAGGGCATTCTGAGCCGTTAATACTTTGGAGACACCTGGCAGAAACAACTGTAAAACTTCTTTGAAGGGACATACTAAAATCTAGGTTATACAACATTTCTATAGACAAAGTTTATCATCTAGAGTATTATACAAATATGTATTTATATATAGTTCAAAAGTGTATACAAAATATATGCAAAAGTATATATATGTACTGAAAACTACGAAATGCATGAAGAGAATAAAAATTTGTCATGAGAAAGAAAGAGCAGACATACAAATGGGCGAATCAGATCTTGAAGTACTTTAAAAAGATTATCAAATGGAGACTATAAAATGAGCATGGCAACACCAAAAGAGATGATCCATGAAAGTAATAATTGGTAAACAGAACTTCAGTAAAATTGAAACTTCTGCTCTGCAAAAAACAATAAAATCATGTAAAGAGAATTAGAAGATGAGCCGCATACTGTGAGAAAATATTTGCAAGACATATCTGACAAAGGATTTTTAGCCAAAATATACAAAGAACTCTTAAAACTCAACAATAAGAAAACAACCAGATTAAAAAATGGGCCAAAATCCTTAACAGACACCTCATCAATGAAGATATACAGATGACAAATAAGCATATGAAGAGATGCTCCACATCTTATGTCATCAGGGAAATGAAAATTAAAACAATGAGATACCACTACACATCTATTAGAATGACCAAAATCTGGAACACTGACAGCATCAGATGCTGGTGAGGATGTGGAGCAGTAGGAACTCTCATACTTGGCTGCTGGGAATGCAAAATGTTACAGCCACTTTGGAAGTCAATTTGGCAGTTTCTTACAAAACTAAACATGCATTGCCATATGATCCAGAAAATAAAGAAGCAAAATGATGAGAAAAGAAAGAATTATAGAAGGCCATAAGTAAAAAACACACACATCCGTACCCAGTGACCAAAGTTGGCCTTCAAAGTCGGCTTTGACTTGCCAAGTGGACAAATCAAAAAGAAGGGAAATGCAGTCAGGTACACAATGCACATTGTTCATAAGATGAAAAACCCACAAGTCTTACAAAAGTAAACATACTCTTAACAGAGGATCTAGCAATTGTATTTTGTGGTATTTACCCAAAGGAGCTGAAAACTTATGTCGGCCCAGAAACCTGCACGTGGGTGTTTATAGCAGTTTTATTTGTAATTGCCAAAACTTGGAAGCAACTGTGATGTCCTTTAGTAGGTGAATAAACTGTGGTAAGTCTAGACAATGGAATATTATTCAGTATTAAAAAGAAGTGAACCATCAAGCTCATGAAAAAACATGGAGGAATCTTAAATGCATATTGCTAAGCGAAATAAGCCAGTCTGAGAAGGCTGCATACTGTATGATTCCAACTCTATGACGTTATGGAAAAGGTATAACTATGGAGACAGTAGAATGATCATTGGTTGCCAGGTGTGGGGGATGGAATGAGAGGAAAAGATGAATAGGCAAGGCACAGAGGATTCTTAGGGCAGTGAAACTATTCTCTGTGATATTATAATAATGGATACATGCCATTAGACATTTGTCCAAACCCACTTAATGTACAGCACCATGAGTGAACCCTTAGGTAAATTATGGACTTTGGGTGATTATGAAGTATAAATGTAGGCTCATCCTTGGTTTAAAAAAAAGTACCTCTTCTGAATGAAGTTCATAATGAGGGTGACTATGCCTGTGTGTGCAGGGAGTATATGGGAAATCTCTGTATCTTCCTCTGAATTTTTTTGTAAACCTAAAACTGGTCTAAAAAATAGTCTTTAATAATAATAATAAAGTATGTACTCCCTACTCACCCTGCTTAGGCTCTGATATTGTCTCAAGCTTGCTTGCCTCATCCACTGTAGATGCCTAGCTTGAGAGGAAGTAGAAAGAGAAGTGAGCAGAACAGGGTTTTCTCTTTTGGGACAGGGGGCTTGTCAAACTAATTCTAGAAGACATATGAAAGCACAACAGAATAAGAATAGTGAAAACAATCTCGAAGGTGAACAAAATTGTAGGCTTTACTTTATATCAGAACTTATAATTAAGATAATGGACTACCTTAAAATGAGAAATTTTTGTTAGACCCTGTTAGAGTGAAAAGAGAGAAAGGCAAAAGATATTTCCAATAAATATAACAGAAAAGGGCTGGAGTTCAGAATATATATATTTTTTAAAAACTTAGTAATCACTAAGAAAAAGACAATCAAATTTAGGAAAACGGGCAGGATAATTAAGAAACATTTCACAAATGGGAATATTCAAAAGGCTGAAAATTTTGAAAAGGTGCTTAACCTTCTTTGTAAATAGGGAAATACAAAATAAAACCATGATGAGATACAACAGAAAGACTTAGAAAAAAGATGGACATTACCAAGTGTTGCCAAAGATATGCAACACAGGAATGCTTATGCATTGTTAGTGAGTGTATAAATGGGTGCAACCTCTATGGAAAAGATTTTTGCTGTTGTCAAAGTTCAACATATGCTTCATGTATAAATCAGCAACTCCACTTCTAGGTAAATAACAAACATAAGTAAATACATATATGCATTAGAAGACATGTTCACACTAATGTCCATAGCTATTTGTAATAGTTGCAAACTGCAAAGAGCCTAAATGTTCATCAACAGTAGAGCGGATAAATACATTGTTCTATGGCCATACAACGTAGAACTCTACAGCAATAGATATTAACAAATAAATATTGCTACTTTCAACAACATTAATGTATCTTATAAACCTGATTATGGGTGAAAAAAGCCAGAACCAAAAGAATATATACTACCTTATTCCAGTTACATAAAATTTTAAAACAGACAAAATTAATCTGTAGTTTCAGAAGTCAGGATAGTCATTCTCGAGGGGGGAAGTGAAGGAATAGCAATAGAAAGGGAGTGTAAGAGAGGCTTCTGGAATGTTGTTCATATAATTGACTCAGGTGGTGGTTACATGGGTTATCAATCTGCACATTTAACATTTGTGCATTTTCTGAACATACATTATATCAATACATGAAGATCAGAACAAAAGGGAAGATAACATATAGAAGATCAGAACAAAAGGGAAAATAACATACGAGATTAGACACAACCAAATAGAGAACACATGTATGTTGTATGGTCATTTGAAAAAAATGTTTATTCTGCTTTTGTCGGATGGAATGTTTTACAAACATTTGCATAGCTTCTGTTGAATGATGATGTATTTGAGTTCTTCTGTATCTTTGCTGATTTTCTATCTAAGTGTTCCATAAATTGAGTGAGGATTGTTGAGCTCTCCAATTATAATTGTGGATTTATTTATTTTTCTTTTCAGTTCTATCAGTTTTTGCTTCATGTATATTGCAGTTCTGCTTTTTGGTGTATACATATTTAGGATTACTATGTCTTTTTGGTAGACCTTTTTATCCTAATGTCTCTCCCTGCTTCTGGTAATTTTCTTTGCTTTGAAGTAAATTTACGTGATATTAATATAGCTATTCCATTTTATTTTAATTAATATTTGCATGATATAACTTTTTGCACTTTTTTACTCTCAACCTGCCTATACTATTATACTTGAAGTGAATTTCTTATGGATAGCGTATAGTTGGGTCATATTTTTTTTTTTTTTTTTTTTTTTGCGGTACGCAGGCCTCTCACTGTTGGCCTCTCCCGTTACGGAGCACAGGCTCTGGACGCACAGGCTCAACGGCCATGGCTCATGGGCCTAGCCACTCTGCAGCATGTGGGATCTTCCCATACCGGGGCATGAACCCGTGTCCCCTGCATCGGCAGGCGGATTCTCAACCACTGTGCCATCAGGGAAGCCCTGGGTCATGTTTTTTACATTCACCCTGCTAATCTCTTTTAATTGCTGTATTTTGACCATTTACTTTTAATGTAATCATTGATATGTTAGGCCTTAAGTCTATCATTTTATTTTTTGTTTTCTATTCTGTTTTTTGTGTATATCTGTCTTTTTCCCGCCTTCCTGCGGTTTACTTAAACATGTCTTAGAATTTCATTTTGATTCTCTATAGCATTTTTGAGTATTATCTCTTTGTATAACTTTTTTGGTGGTTGCTCTAGGTATTACATTATATATACACAACATCACAGTCCAGTGGTGTTGTCATCTTATCAGTTTGAGGAAAGTATAGAAAACTTACCTCCTTAAATGTACTTTCGTTGTCTCCTATTTATAATATTTTCTCAAATACTTTCTGTACAAACTTTTAAGAACACATCAGTGTGTTTCAAGTTTTGCTTCAGCTGTTAAACATAATTTAGAAAACTCAGGAGAATAAAGGAGGACTATTGTGTTTATCCCTATTTTTGCTCATTGTGTTCTTTTTTCCTTCCTGATGTCCCAAGTTTTCTTCTCTTATTGTTTCCTTTCTGTTTAGAGAAGTTCTTTTAGAATAAAAAAATTTTTTAACTTAATTTTTTAAATTTTAATTTAATTTTAATTAATTAATTTTAGGGCAGGTCTTCTGGCAACAAATACTTTTGATTTCCCTTTCATTACTAGAGAATATTTTTCCTGGACATAGGATTCTGGGTTGACAGATAATTTCTTTTAGTACTTTAAAAATGTGCTACTTCCCTCTGGCCTCCATGCTCTTTTAAAAATTAATTAATTTATTTATTTTTGGCTGCATTGGGTCTTCGTTGCTGCATGCAGGCTTTTCTCTAGTTGTGGTTAGCAGGGGCTTCTCTTCATTGTGGTGCACGGGTTTCTCATTGTGGTGGCTTCTGTTGTCGCAGAGCATGGGCTCTAGGTGCGCAGCCTTCAGTAGTTGTGGCATGTGGGCTCAGTAGTTGTGGCTCACGGGCTGTAGAGCACAGGCTCAGGAGTTGTGGCACATGGGCTTAGTTGCTCTGCACCATGTGGGATCTTCCAGGGAGCAGGGATCAAACCCGTGTCCCCTGCATTGGCAGGCGGATTCTTAACCACTGCACCACCAGGCAAGTCCCTGGCCTCTGTGATTTCTGCCATTGTTAGAATTATTTTTCTCCTCTGGTAAAGTGTCATTTCTCTCTTGATGCTTTAAAGACTTTGTCTTGTTTTCAGAAGTTTGACTGTGATATGTCATGGTGTGGATTTCTTTGAGTTTATCTTGGTTGGGGTTTGTTTAGTTTATTGAATTTTAGGTCTATGTCTTTTGTCATACTTAGAGTTTTTAGTCATTATTTCTTGGAATACTTTTTCAGCTTTGCCCTCTTTTCTTCTCCTTCCCAGACTCCTATTTCACAAATGTTACATTTTTTTCTTATAGTCCCACAGGTCCCTGAGGTGGTGCTCATTTTTGGGGGGAGCACTCTTTTCACTGTTATTTAGATTATATCATTTCTGTTTTTCTATATTATTCTGTGATTCTTTCCTCTATTCCCTCCATTCTGCTGTTGAGCTCATCCACTGAGTTTTAAAAATTTCAGTTGAACTTTTCAGTTATAGAATTTCCATTTGGTTCTTGATACCTTCTCTTTCTTTACTGAGACTTGCTATGTATTTACTGAAGGCTTCTATTTTTTTGTTGTTGTTTCAAGTTTGTCCATAATAGCTTGTTGAAGCTTTTTAAAATGTCAAATTAAAAATCTTTGTCAGATAATTTAAAAATATCTGTCATCTTGGTGATAGCCTTTATTGTATTTTTTTCATTTTGAGATCTTACTGGTTCTTGGTATGATGAATAATTTTTGATAGAAAGCTGGACATTTTGGTTGCACTGCATGGCATGTGGGATCTTAGTTCTCCAACCAGGAATCGAACATGTATCCCCTGCAATGGAAGCACGGAGTCTTAACCACTGGACCGCCAGGGAAGTCCCCAAACCTGGACATTTTGGATACTAAGTTATGAGACTCTAAGTCTTGTTTAAAACTTCGATTTTAGCTGGCTTTTTCCTGACACCACTCTGGTAGAGGAAGGGGGAGCACTGTCTTGTACTGTCAGGTGGGGATAGGAGTTTGGGTTCCCCACTTGACCTCTGTTGACATCTAAAAGGGTGTTCCTCATTAGTTCTGGGCAGAGGGATGATATCTGGCTCCCCACTAGGCTCTGCTAATAACTCCTTGCCTGGGGAAGGGGAAGAGTGCCTTGTTACTGCTCCTTACATGGCTTCCACTGACACTATGGGACAGTAGTCTTGTTACTGTTGGGCAGCGGTAGAGGTCCTGACTCTTCATTAGGATTCCTTTGACACTACCCCAGTGGGGAGGTGGGGAATCTTGTTTATGCTGAGTGGGGGTGGGTGTCTAGGCTGCCCACATAGTCGCCACTGGCACAATGAGGGAGCAGTTGTTACTGGCCATTGAGGAAGTTCCAGCTGCCTACCTCATCTTCTCTGATATCACCCCAGTAAGGGGTGTTGATTTGGGATCCTCATAAGAGTGGAGTTATAGGCTACTTGCTCACATGGGTGGATGTGGGGTCCTGGTTTTTTCCATGGTGTTTGGCTGCAGTAGAATGGTTATTGTCTAAAAGTTTTCTTTCTTGTTAAGCTGCCCCTTTCCTGGTCTTTGGTTAGAGAGAGTAGGGTTTTGGGGGGTGCATTTTGTTTGTTTGTTTGTGCCTGTTGGCATTTCCAAGTTGGTGGCTTTTTCAGTTCCAAGTCTGGAATATATGAGGCAAACAAACAAACAACCTGGGGAACTCACCACTATGTTGTTCCTTGAGTCCCAGTGTCCTAGCTGGTCCGTTTTCTCTCCACATTTTAGGGCCTTTTTACATATGTTTTCTGTATAAAGCACTGGCATTTTAGTTGCACTTAAGGAGAGGAATAGAGATATGTTTGTTTATCTTCCTAGGAGTCTGTTCAAATTTTAATGTGGAATAAAAGCAAGAAAGAAACACCTCAATATAGAGTAAGACCTCGATTTGGTTAAAAAGTTTATGCAAACACACATGTACATGTAGCAGCATGAAACAGCCACAGAAAAGGGAAATACACCAAAATGTATGTTCCTCTCTTTTCTTGATAGTGAGTTAGCTTCTGAACTCCTCAAAGTAGTGAATTATTATTTTTATAATTGGAAAAAATAATATATCAAAATAGTTTCCTATTAGTTTAACAAATTGTCGTACATGATTTCTAAAACTGGGCATCCTATTACTCTGCCAACCTTATAAATTATTATATAGGTAAATATGTCCTAGGTGTTAAATGCTTGAAAAGTATGAATCTCAAGAAAAATACCAAGGATTATTTTTGTATAAATTGAAGAGCTACCACAGGTATGGGGTTGCTACTAACAGCTTCCTTTTCGCTCTTTGCTTCCATGATTTTCCTTCAAGCCACTTCTAAAAACAAAATGGAACATAGTGTGCCCACTTTTCTAAGTTATCAAATTGATAGTGAAATAGTTCTTCTTACTGCCTTTAATCTCTGTGAGCACATACCTCACCTTTTTGACCGAGGAGCCTATTAGTACGATAAATCCGTTTTTAACCACTCTGTTGGTAAGAGTGTCCCAGGCAGGAGCCATAACTCTTAGCTTCTATGTTTGGCTCTGTAAGTCAAGCTGAGTAAGACCTTCACCTTGACACGCTTGTTTCCCCTTCTGAAATCTACACGTGATGACAGTCCAAGTAGGGAAGATGACTCAGTGGCCAAGAAGAAATCTTTATGTTAAAGAGAATCCGTGGGAGAACACAAATTTAAGAATTTCTGCCATTCCCTCCAGTTTGTCCTAATTTTTTTGGTTATTGAATCCAAGAATTAATGCAGCCCAAACAGTATAATGCATATTAAAACTTTTCAAAAATATTTTTTCTTTTTCTGGAAATCAGAATACAGAATTTATCAGATTCTTCTTTGGAATGCTGGTCCTTTACAGCTAACAAGCTAGGGTAGAGTTTGTCTGACTTCTTGGACGAAAAATCATAAATAATCAAGATTTTTTTTTTAGATGCATGTTTCTAGTATTACAAGGCAGTTTGGGAGGCCATCTAACCTACCCTTCCTCTCTTCGTCCATGGAGATCATTATCATCTAGCAAAGTAATTTACTCATGGATGAAAAAAAAGTGCAAAGAGGAATTACTTTCTAACTGCCAGGTGTGAGTTGAGAAGATCCTTCTGCTTGTTTTTTGGTAATTTAATTTTCCAAATATGCACAGTTCTCCTTCAGCGTTAGGGCATTGAATAAAGACCCATTTTTCCAGCTGAGTTAATATACCCCCGGAGGTCAGTTTCTTACTTTGAGTGGTGGCAGAGCAGGTCCCCGTGGATTGTTCTTTCTGCAAATGTTAACCTAGTAGATTGAAGATCTTGGCTACTTGTTGCTTATGGGCAGATCTGGCATATGCCCTCCTGTTTCCTAGTGAGAAAAAAATGGAGCTGCAAACTCCAAACTACACTCCTTGATGCTGGGGGATCTGAGTTGCCATATGTAAAGAGAGACAGAGCCTGGCGAACTCTGAGAGGAAATTTCTTCAGTCTGATCCTCAATCAGCTGAAAGACCAACTTACATATGACCTAAACTAGTAAAGAAGCAGAGTTCCAAACATCAGAAGCTCTGTTTCTGGCACCATAGCCCTGTGCTAAAAGATGTCCCATGTAAATAGTGATCCATCTTCAAGCAAGCATCGCATAAAAGACGCAGGTGGAATTTTGCTCATGTTAAGATGGTGTTATGGCTAAGGGACCCAAGCATGCATGAATCCTGTGTTGTTGATCACCACTTTCACTGTGGGGTTATAGAAGGGATATCCTGTACCAGAGGCAAAGAAAATGGGGATCAAAACTACTCCCACTTGGGCTTCCCTGGTGGCGCAGTGGTTGAGAGTCCGCCTACCAATGCAGGGGACGCGGGTTCGTGCCCCGGTCCGGGAAGATCCCACGTGCCGCGTGGAGCAGCTGGGCCCGTGAGCCATGACCGCTGGGCCTGCGCGCAATGGGAGAGGCCGCAACAGTGAGAGGCCCGCATACCGCAAAAACAAACAAACAAACAAACAAAAACTACTCCCACTTGAGCTAATGCATGGTACTCCCATGGGAGGTGTCTTGTACAGCTCAGTTGAAGTTGTTAGCTCAGGCTCAAGGCCAAGCCTACACAAGGCCTCTCTCCCTCCTCCCAATCTTATCACCAGCTGGCTGCTGGAAGCAGAAATACCTGGCATATCAGGTGAGAAAGAGGCGAGAATACAGGGAACAAGGTGGTTGAGGTGGTTTCTAACATCATATTCTTCAACGTGTCCTCTATAGACCAGCAGCATCAGCATCACCTGGAGGTTTGTTAGAAGTGCAGAATCTGGGGCGCCATACAAGACCTACTCAATCAGAATCTACATTTGAAACAAGATCTCCATGTGATTTGTGTGCATGTTCATACTTGAGAAGCCCTGTCCTAAGAGACAAGTCTGGTGCCCAGCTCACTCATTCGTGGTTAATCTGTAACTTTAGTAAACAGTGACCCTGCCCTCTACTAATCAGGGACCAATCTCTACCCAAAACCTGAATAATCATATTAGTACTCTTTACTACTGGGGAGCATTAAGGAGTGAGGGTAGGACAAAAATAGCTGAGATCTCCCAACTGCATGTGGAAAATGCTGGTTCTAATGAAAGTTAATTGATTTCTTCACTGCAGGACTTTCTCAGCAAGTTTGTCTTAGTTTGCTTAGGCTGCCATAACAAAATACTGTAGACTGAGTGGCTTAAATAACAGACATTTATTTTATCACAGTTCTGGAGGCTACAAGTGCAAAATCAGGGGGCCAGCAGGGTTGGTTTCTGGTGAGAGCTCTCTTCCTGGGTTGCAGATCACCACCTTCTTGCTGTGTCCTCACATGTTGGACAGAGGGATAGAGGGCAAGCTCCCTGAGGTCTCTTCATATAAGGACACGAATCCCATCATTAAGGCTCCATTCTGATGACCTCATCTAAACCTAATCACCTAAGGCCCTGTCTCCAAATACCATCATGTTTGGGGTTAGGTCACTGACATATGAATTTGTGGGGGACACAATTCAGTCCATAGCAATGCTAGTGTGCATCGTGACTTTTAAGAGAATATACTATGCAGCATTTCCCAAACTTTAAAAATTGCAGACCCCTGTTTTGAAGGAGCCCTATTAACAGTGAATGTTTAGGGAATTCCCTGGCAGGCCAGTGGTTAGGACTTGGTGCTTTCACTGTCAAGGGGCGGGTTCCATCCCTGGTCAGGGAACTAAGATCTCACAAGCCACGGGAAGTGCCAGTCTAAGGGGAATCATTGTTCTTTTTGAAACAGGTAGAATAAAGTTCCACATCCCCACCCCCAAATGAGACTGAGTTTGTTTAATTGCCTGCACTATGAATTTGTAGATTTTTCAAGGGTGAAGATACTCAATGAAGTTACATTTTACATGAGGCTCAGAATCCGGGATTAGCGCGTAAGGCAAAATTGCATTTTAGTCGATGTTTTCTTTGAAAACAACTTGGAGATATTACCAGATGTACAGATAGACCTGCTATCACTCAAGAAGTCCAGTATAGCTTGTGTTACCTCCAGTACTGGCACGTGTCACTGTTTCCTCGGGTGAGTACCAGATCAAGCATCTGGATGTCATCTAGTTTGAAGAGCATGTACCTTTAAACACTAGAATCACACTCAACATGATGAGATGCTTACATTTTAAGATGAGTGTGAGAATGAAGACTGACTGAGGGAACAGCACATTCATGTCTCCTACCCTGAGATGCGGAGGGTGAGCATGTTTAGTGGAATGCCCGTGGGGTTATCCATACTATGGAAATAGTTCTCTCTTTCTCACTCTCACCACATATTATTTTATTTACATACATTAAATTTGCATATGCTGCAGTGTCTCTGTGCACACAATTTCAGAGAAGGTTTTTGCCAGGGGAAGACCGGATGCCTGGATTCAAAGGAGTCACAGGTGGCTTTCGGTGAAATTAACGCAGCCCAGAGTCCGTTCCTTAAAATGGTGGACAAATCACTTTCACATGCAGCTGAATTCACCTTTCTCCCATATGTTCACAGGGAACTGAATTTATGTGGTTTCCAGGGAGAGCATTATACGGTTCAGTGCTCAACATTATTACGGTTTTCCCCTCGTGTTTCCTTGGTATAAAGAGAGGAGGGCCTTTGCTATATTCCCTAACTCACTTTGTTGGCCAAGTCTGTGATCTAAGGAGGAGAAAATTACAGGCTGAGAGCCACCACCTGATAGCTACCACTAAGATTTTGGATAGTATTTTCTTTTAGAGTGTTTCCTTTGACAGGATGGAGGATTGAGCACACCAACATGGCTCTACCCTTTTTTGAGGGATACACACCACCCGTGTAGACAAAATGATACTCAGCTAAGATGAGGCATGCCATGCCATTTTCCTCTCTCTCTCCTCCTCTTATCACATAACCCTCTCTTCTCGCCTCTCCCTGGAAGTTTGGAACTTTGATCATATAAATATTCCTTCACATTCTTATTTCTGAATTGAACTAAGTGTGCTCTAAGGCAGGTGTTGGCAAAGTTTTTCTGTACAGGGACAGATAGTAAATATTTTTGGTTTTGTGCGCCATGCAGTCTCTGTCAACTCCTCAGCTCTGCTGTTCAAGTGTAGAATTGACCATAGACAATACATAAGTGAATGATCGGGGCTGGGCTCCAACGAACTTTATTTGTGGGCACTAAATTTGAGTTTATGTAATTTTTATGTGTCACAAAATATTCCTTTGATCTTTTCAACCATTAAAAAATATAAAACCATTCTTGGCTTGTGACCCATACAAAAAAAACAGATGGTGGGCTGTGGTTGGCTGATTCTTGCTCTAAGGAATTGACTAGTTTTCCTACCTATGCCACTCTTTTCTCCTTCTGGTTTGGTGACAGGGGCAACAGGACACACTACTTAATGTTTTTTCTCTTGGTATAGAGAGGAGAGATCACTTAGCAGTTACACGCATGGGCTTTGTAATCAGGCACAACTACATTCAAATCTTAGTCTTACTTCACAGGAGAGCAAATTGGTGCCCAGAGAGGTTATACAGTCTCCATATCCATAAGATTCATAATTCTTGGACCTCATGATATTAAAATGATACAATATATGTGAGACATGTGACATAGTGTCTAACACAGTATGAATACAATATGTAGTAGCTATGATTATCATTATGTTATTATTATTATTTTTTTTTTTTTTTTTGAGTTTTTGGCTGCACCCCGCTGGTATGAGGAATCTTAGTTCCCTGAGCAGTATGTTGTTATTATTAAAGGACCTGTGTTTTCCACTTCTGATTCTCCTACCTGCTTTTACCTGGGACATGGCAATCTTTCAGAGCCTCAGCTTTTAAATGACAGGGCTTTGGAAATTATGGTCAATCCCAGACCTAAAAATGTCTTTGATTCATTCTACTTGTAACGTAATCTTTTGCATTATAAATGTACCATGGGTTATTACTATTTAAAAAAAATATGTGTTCCAAGATTAGACCTTGGGTTTTTGGAAGATACCCCTGTATTTGTGAGAAGTGGGGCAGGAAAGACATGAGTTGTTATTCTGATTATTTGTATTTAACAGAAGCATTGACCCCTTGCCTCTCTTCTTCCTGGGCCAGTGGACAGTTAACATGAAGTACAATTCTTTTGGATTTCCAGGGGACAGGTGGCATTATCTGGAAAAGAATTTGGTGCTCACGGAGCCCCATGGTACCTCAACTGTGATGTTTATGAAACTCCGTTTAAAGAGCCCAGGTGAAAAAAGACCCACAAAATGAAAAAAAAAAAAAAAAAAGCCTGCAAATGCAGATAGCATATCTTCCCCAGCTAAACGAACTGTGCCATCCAATTATTTCCAATTACAATTGCATTTCTTTCTTTAATGTTTTCTATGCTGATATCCAAGTTGCTAATGAAGCAACCTTCTGCTTTATGATCCCCATTGCTGCGACTTGCTGGGCTTAATTGCTTTGTCTCCATAACAGACAGACATTCTGAACAATTAGACAATAATAAGGAAACAAGATGGGGAAATGGCTTAGATTCTTTCATTTTAATTATGCTGATAATGCACCCTACGGTTCTGAATCAGTGCTGAAGTGCTCTTTTTGATAGTTCTAGTTGGATGTTATGGAATGCTAATAAATTTATTACGCAAATTTCTAATACAAAAGAACTCTCTCCTCTGTCTCAACTGATTGTTGCTTTTTTGCAGAACAGTAATACTTTCTGTGCACATGGCATGTTTCACCTTCAGTTTCCTTCACAACAGTCCTGTTATTCTATATTGCTCCTGTTCTATATAGAGCAAAACTGGGGTGTCTAAACTGGCTCAGGTCCTTGTATCATCTTGTGCACGTAGTTGCCCAGATATTTCCAAGAATGCCCTTTAAATTCATGTTTGCTAAAATGCTTTTTAAAGATGACAAAAATATAAATATGAGGCTCAGATTTCAGTTTACTCTGAGTTTTGAGAAGTACAAAGCCCTGCATGATCTGGTCCCTACCTCTTCTCTAACTACTTGTGTTTTAATCTCCTATATGCCTACTGTCTACAGCCACCCTGGTCTTTCAGTAGCATGGACAGCACAAGCTCAGGCTTGCTTGATGGTCTTGTCCTGACTTTGCGTGGCTGGTTCATTTTCATCCTTTAGTCTCAGCTCAAATGCCACCTCCCCAGAGAAGCCTTCCCTGATTCCTTCCTCTATTTTGTTACTGATCTCACACCCTTCTTTCCATTACTCTCTTTCATTGAATTCAGCTTGTTTCTTCCACAGTACAAGTTGTATCGCATATTTCCTTCTCTATTTTTTAACTGCCTAATCACTATCAGGGCAGGAATTACATCTGTTTTGTTAACTACTGTAAAACCAGGAAATTAAAGAGACCTTGAAACTAGTAGGTATTCAATAAATATTTCTTGAATGAATCAGTGAACAAGTAAGTGGGTACATTCTTTTCTTTCTTACTATTTAGTCTCAGGGCAGCTGTGGTCTGCTAATATCCTACTCAACTTTCCATTTGGAACTCTGTAGACTAGCCTTCCTCAGAAGACTGTGGATCCCTTGAGGGAAGGAACTTTGTCTTGTAGATACTAGATCCTCAATGTCTAACGTTGTATATTCATATACTTGTGAATCAGCAAATGTTAGTGAAAGATGTAAACAAAATTTTTTTAAAAGAACATGGAACTTGCAATCTGTTCTGTAGTGATAGTGGTTTGCAAGAAATTCATATACTTTAAAAAGAGTGCTATTCCTATGGGGGGTGGTGGGAACATGTTCTCACTTGTTTCCTTAAAACAATCAAACTCAGACTAATTTTCTCTTTCTTACTTGAGATTAACAATACTTAAATGTTTATATATACATTTATCTTATTTTGCTTTCATAAGAAATACAGTATCAATGTAGAAGATGTAAAAATTCAGAAAATGATATAAGAAGAAAAAACATGACCTATAATTCTGCAACCTGGAAACCTTGTGGTCCATTTCCTTATAGATTTTCAAACACACACACAATGTTTATTTCATTACAAATAATAAAAATGAAAATAAATACCTTTGTGTCCTAGTTATTATTCATTTAATATTCTATCAAGACCATTTTCACTTCATTGCCATTCTTTGAAAATATAATTTTTGATCATAAAAATACCATTAAAAAGATAAATTACAAAGTATTAAAGTAGTATATACTTCCTCATGTTAAATATCAAGTTTTTTCTAGTTTTCTAGTTTGGGCTCTAATAATTAATTGTGCTGTGAACATTAATTTTTCCAAGTATCTGTTTATACCTCTGAATATTTCCTTCCAAGAGAGTCCTATGTATGGATGTATTAGGTCAAAGAGTAGGAATACTTTAAGACTTCTGCAGACACCCAAATTGCTTTCCGAGAAGTTGTGCCACATCATATTTCCATGAGAAGCGTTTGATAACGTTAGGTTCATCCCTCCCTCACTAGCATTGAGTGTTTTACATCCTTCCTCTCCCATGAGCTGTCTGTTCATTTATTTAGCCCTCTTTTCTACGGAATGTTAGTGTTTTTCTTACAGATTGATGTGATCCTTTATATAATAAAATGTTTTTATTGTCACATTTATGGAAAAATCTTCTTTGCCACCATATTTGTTGGTCTCTAAAAGATTAAAAATGTAGCTTTTTGAAGTATAATTTACCTAAAATAATATTCAGTAATTTTAAGTGTACCATTTACTGAGTTTTGACAAAGGTATTGAGTCCTGTAACCACTATGCAATCAAGATATAGAACATTTTCCTCATTCCAAAAGTTTTCTTGTGTCCCTTTGCAGTCAGTCCATTCCCTTTACCCCTGATGCCTGACAACCATGTCTCTGTTTTGTCATTTTATTTTTCCTTTCTAGAATTTTGTGTAAATGGAACCCTACATTAAGTAGTTTTTGTGTCTAGTTTCTTTCAGTTAGCATGGTGCTTTCATCTATATTTTAGTATATATCAGAAGTTTGTTCATTTTATTGCTGATTATATGGCCATACCACAATTTGTTTATATGTTCAACAGTTAATAGACATTGGCTTTTTCCCCCCAGCTTTTGTATAATAAGAATTTTTGTTTATTAAGTGTATGCCAGGGACTTCCACTTCTGGGCAACATAGAGTGACAGAAACTGGATTCATCCTCCCCCCTGAAATAAGCAAACAAAAAATAGACAAATGTATAAAACAGGGCTTTTCTGGATATTGGACATGGGATAATGAAAGATGCTGATCCCAGAGTGATGGAAAAGGAGAACAAAGAGCAGATGGCATAAATAGAAAACAATCTGTTGTCTAAAAATATACCATCAAATGTAAATGGTCTAAATACCCCAATTAAAAGACTGGATACGTTGCTGGCAAGAAGCCTACTTTAAATATAAAGTCAAGAGGAGGTTAGATGTGAAAAAGATAGAAACGTATATGCTAGTCTATGCCAATGGAAAGAAAGCTGCAGTGGTTAAGTTAATGTCAGACAAAGTAGAACTCAGAGCAAAGAATATTACCAGGGATAAAAAAAGGTAATTTCTTAATGATAAGGGGGTTAATTCGTCAAGAGGACATAACATTCTAAACATTTATACACCTAATAACAGAGCTAAAAAATACATGAAACAAAAACTATTAGGACTGCAAAGAGCAACAGAAAACTACACAATTATAATTTGAGACTTAAATACTTTAATACTTTGTAGAACAAGTAAATAGAAATCAATAAGACTATAGGTCTTAACACTCTCAACTACTTGACCTAATTGATAATTACAGAGTGCTCCACCCAACAACAGCAAGATCCATGTTTTTTTCCCTGGGACATACAGAACACTTACCAAGTTAGTATCCCTTATTCTGTGATATTAAACAAGTCTTAATACATTTAATGGGATTAAAATTGTACAAGTACGTTTAACCACCGGATAATTAAATTAGAAACCAATAATAGAAATCTGAAAAATTCCCAAATATTTGGAAACAATATAACATACTTCTAAACAACACATGGGTCAAAAAGGAAATCTAAAGGGAGATGAAAATGTATTTTGTACTGAAAAAAAATGAAAGCACTGTGTATCAGAATGTGTAGGATGCTGCTGAAGCATATTTAGAAATTCATAGCACTAAATGATTTTATTAGAAATGAAAAGAGGTCTTAAATCACTCAGCTCCCACCTAACTAGATAAAGAAGACCAAGTAAAGTCCCAAATAAGGAGAAGAAAGAAAATATAAAGAGCAGAGAAAAAATGAGTGACGGGAATTTCCTAGAGGTCCAGTGGTTAGGACTCCATGCTTCCCCTGCAGGGGGCATGGGTTTGATTCCTGGTGGGGGAACTAAGATACGGCAAGCCATGTGGTGTGGCCAAAAAAAAAGTGAAATAGAAAAACAGAGAAAATCAGTGAAATCCATAACTAGTACTAGTTCTTTGAGATATCTGGTTGTTTGAGAAAGGTTGGGGGAATCCCTAGTTTTATGAAAGCTTGAAAAACTATTATGAACGGGTGTTAAATTTTGTCTTTTCTGCATCATATCATTTTTCTTCTTAAGATCATTAATATGGTGAACTGTATTGATTTAATTTCAAATGTCAAAAAAATCTTTTATTTCTTGTAGTGCAAGTTTACTGGTTATGAATTCTCTCAGCAGTCTTTTGTCTAAGTGTTCAATCTTGATTTTAAAAAAGATATCTTCATTTGGTAAAGAATTTGAAGTTGACAGAATTTTTTTCCTAGGGCCTTAATGATGTCAATCTGGGTAGCTTTTATATGGCTACATCTGAAAGTTCAACTGATTTTCTACTGTGTTTAATCCACTGTTAATGCTGGTTCCTTTTCTTCCGTATGTTCAAGTGTTCATCTTCCTTCTTGAACATGTGGACAACATTTATTATACCTGTTTTATTCTCCTTGTTAGCTATTCCAGTACCTCTGTCATTTCTGGGTCTGTTTCTTTGGATTGATTTTTCTGCTGGTTATGGATTATATGCTTCTTTGCATGCTTGGTGATTTTTAATTGGATAGTAAACATTATGAATTTTATGTCACTGATCACTGAAATTTAAGTCTGATCTCCGTCTTCTCAACTGAATGAAACCTGTTAGATCTTCTTCCTCTTCCCTGTACTGTAGCTTGGAAATTGCTTCCAGGCAGTAAGCTTATGATTGTAGGGCTCACCTTGTTTTTTATCTCAGAAATCACAGTCCTCCATTGCCTGTTGTTCAATGTCTAAAAACTGTTGTTTCATATGTTGGGTCCAATTTTCTAGTTGTTTAGGGTGGAAGGGGAAATCTGGTCCCTGTTCCCTCATTTTGGCTAAAGTAGAATTTTCAGCCTTTTAATTTTGATGTACATAATCTACAAGTTTAAGGTGTTTCGTTTTTTTTTTGCGGTACGCGGGCCTCTCACTGCTGTGGCCTCTCCCGCCGCGGAGCACAGGCTCCGGACGTGCAGGCTCTGTGGCCATGGCTCAGGGGCCCAGCCGCTCTGCGGCATGTGGGATCCTCCCGGACTGGGGCACGAACCCGTGTCCCCTGCATCGGCAGGTGGACTCTCAACCACTGTGCCACCAGGGAAGCCCTACAAGTTTAAGTTTTATGGTTGTTAAGTCTGTAGATATTTTCTTTTGTGATTCCATAAATTGAATTTGTTTAGACAGTCATTTTCCTTTTATATATTTGATAAATAACTATTTTTTCTAGATTAGAAATATTTTGTGTCATTTTAATATATCTGAAATTTAATTTGGCATCTTCCCTGAACTGATGCCCTAATAGATTTCAAAGCTACTGACCATTGAATGATCCATCTCTTCATTCACTTTTTTATCATATTTTCTTCACTACCTACTTTCAGTATGCCCTATTTTTCTCATTATGATTATTCATAAGTAGCCTATAGTTTATATTATCACTGTTATGAGTGGGATACTTTAAAAATTCTATTAAAATTTCTGTTAGAGCTATTAATTTTAAATATTAAGTATCCATACACTGCTAAACTTAAATCTGATAGTTGGTTCTCCCAGGTGTTATAGGTGGACAATTAAATGATTAGCAAATTATTATTTTCTATCCCTAAATCCTGCTTTATGGTATTTATATACTTTTCTCTAAAATTATATTTGATGATATTTTATTGTTCATTTCACACTTTACATTGTATGCCTGCTTATTTATTTATTGATGCTTTTGGCCAGAACCATATTGAACAGAGAACTTTTCTTCCTCCTTCTCTGATTCTTAAGGGAATGAATCTTAGTGATAAGTATGACCCCTCCATTTTTCCCTATTGTGGCCATGGGCTTGCCCAGAGTCATTCTTAACAGTTCCATCTCTCAGTCAGCTGTTAATTGGCCCAGTGAGCAATTGAATTTTAGACCAAGAGAACTAAAAGTTACTTAGACCATTTAATTTGACCACTTTAATTTCTAGATAAAGGAGGTGAGATTCAACATGATGGGAATGGTGGTGGTATAAGAAGTGACTTGGTCCAGTCACACAGCCAAATAGTCAAAGAGTTGGAATAAGGATTCTGGTCTCCTAAGCTCCGCATCTGGTGCTGTCAGTGAATTCATCAGAATATATGTATTGTGAACACACTATTGATTTGATTGATAACCACCCCATAAACATGAAATAATAATGAACTGAAACGTTGTGTGAAGAGCCTTTATTAAAAAACATATGAGAATAATCATGAAGTTGAACCTTCACAGAGTGATACTAGCAAGCCAAGTCAACCAAAGTTGTTCCACCAGCTTAAAAATGTAATTTGAAGAGGATTACCAAAGTTTCCTGTTTGGAAAAATTCTGGAAAAATAAACATTAAGACGATCTAAATATTAGGATGAAGATCTCAGTGTGGTAAGAGTATAGGTGATTTTTATTTTCTTTTTTCTTCGGAAGGCTTTTCTAAAATGTCAACAATAGTATGACACATTTAATGTGATAAGAAAAATGTTATTAGTTTTATAAGTTATACTGATGGCATTACAGAGCCTAGATACCAGAGGCTAAAACTAGAGGACCGTAGTATAGGTTAATTATATCAAGGAAGTGTATAATATCCACCTTAAATTCCCCATGAGAGATACATATGATTCCTTGCGTATCTCTTAGAAATGAAAACTGATTTTTCTCATCTTGTTTGAGGTTAAAATGTGACTATCGATTTATGTTTTAAAAGGCACGGTATGGGCAAAGCTCTTCTTGAAGGTAAAGGCCACAGATACTCAGTTTAGATGGGGGAGCCTGTCAGCAGTAATCATTTTAAAACAAACTCATAATGTATTATGCTAATTCTATGCAAATTTTTAAGTTGGTGGAAGCAGCAAGGTTGACTTGTTTATTTTTTGTATCACCCAGAGAAATGTCAGCACCAAGTGTTCCTGAAACCATGAATTAGGAAGGACATTTAAGCCTACAGGAACATTGTTTATTAAGTGTATGCCAGGGACTTCCACTTGAGATTGTAGGGCAAGGTGCTGGTAACTGTTCTCTGGTATCAGTAGCTGAATGCCCTTTAGTGGTGTTCTGACGAAGGATGAGGAAAAACATATAGGTGGTATTATTATTATTATTATTATTATTATTTTCCATACACATGTTCTTACTGAGTCTGAAAGTATGGTAACTAATGTTAGGTCAGGAATTGAGTTTTGGATGTAAGAGAAAGTCTCATTTTCAACAGAATATTGGATTTGGACCCTACTTGTCCTCTCTCCCACTGGTAGGACTGCAACCAGCATAAATAAACCAATTTGTGTGAACTTTCCCTTGAAACTTCCCCAAGGGTTTCCACTGCCGCTGTAACATAGGGCAGACTGTAGTCCTAGGGAACACATGGTGTGAAAAATGGTGAGATCAATTTGACCAGTGGAATCTGGGGAGACTTTTAGAATGGGTGGAAACTGAGATAGGCTTTGGTGGATGGATAGAAAATATGGGATGGATTATCCAGGTAGAGGAAATGAGTGCAGTTCTCAGAGTCTACCTTCTGGTTTTTGGTCCAACCTGATTCGTCATTAAAGCCATCTCCTTCACCATGAGAAGGCATAATTCCATGACTCTGATAGCTCTGCTTTCTTCAAAATGTGTTTAGAGCATCCGGTTCTTCATTTTGTCTTCTGCCTGCTAGAGCAATGCTAGTTGGCTTTTAGAACCTGCTCCTACATTCCGCGGGAACATTCTTTGAGTTGCTTATCTTTGAACCACTATTTCTGATATTTTCTGTTGCCATCCCTACCTCTTTGCTCTTTGTCTCTATAATCTTACTTTCCTTTGTCTTGCTACCAGCTCCCACACTGTTACCTTTACCTTCTTTGAATATTTTTCCAAGTTCAGGATCATCTCCCTAACTGTGAACTTAACTCTCTAGAACTGTGTTATTTTTCTGAGAATTCTGTAGACCACTCTCCTCCTGATGAATGGCCATATAGACCAGCTTTGCAGAATGTTCTTCATGACCCCACAGTACTCTGTGCCTTTACATAACTCTCACAGTTTTTTCTTCTTCCTTTTAAAACACAGGGTTCTCTAGGAAAGGAGGAGGAAGAAGTGTTTTTTGTTTGTTTTCTGTTCTGTTTTTTAACAAGGTAAAACCAATTAATCACTTTTTTTTTTTGCCACAACAACACATAATCAATCATGTGCTTGATGGCTTTAAGAAAATCAATTTCAGACCATGGAATATTTCTTAAAAATGTAGCAGTTTAAGATTTTTTAAAACTTCGGTTGCTATAGCTTTATTTTTAAAATTTGGAATTATTAACAATTTCCTCTTTAAAAATTAAAATTTGTAGTTCTGATGCTATTAGAATTGGGGTTAGGGTAGTTATTGGAAGCACTGTATGTAACATGCAATTTCACTTTATAGATCCCAGTGGTAAGATAGTTGCTCCCTAAATGAAGACTATAAGAGAAAAGTGTTAAACCTCAAGTCCTTTTGCTAAAAAGCCAAATCAAAAACTAAAGAAACTAAACTAAACTAAAACCCCAAATACCAAACTTGGAATATGGCTTTCCAGACAATGATAATAACATGAAGAATTATTAAGAATAATAATACAAAGAAGATACAGAACCTTGGGCCAGTCTGGAAACATGAAATAATGTCTCTCCAAGTTTGAAGGAACAGTGCGCTCTTTCAAAAACAGTAACGTAAGAGCATGTAAGTGGCTTTACTTAATCTTTTAACTGAACAGGAGAACTTTTTACCAACTGCAAAGAACAAGATGTTCTTTTTTTTTTAAGAAAGGAAAACACATTTCTAATCCAAGAGTAGCAGGAGTTCACATTATCTTCTTTCTCTGCAGCTTTGATTTTTATCAGCTTGAGAAGTTTGTTGTCTTTTCCACAGAGTCCAAAGTGTAGTCACCTAGCCTGGAACTAACAGTTTTCCCCAGCAGGAGGTACAGGATAGAATGTGTATGGGATAGAATGTCAGTGTGCCTCCTGGGCTGTTGTGCACCTGTGGTTCGGTTGTTGAATGTGTATCTTAACATCACAAGCTACGTGAACATTCTAGAAATGCTGGAGAAAGGCACTACAGCTTGTTTGGAAATTCATGGCAGTGTAACCAACTGGGATATTATGAACAGAAATCCACTCACTTCTTCCCTGGCTGGGTTGTCTCAGGTGAAACTGCACTTCTTGGGTCTTAGGTGATGACAGAGGTACGAGGTGCTCAACTCCAGTGCGATGGGCAACATACTATCAGGAGTCCAGAGGTCTGAGTCAAGGTCTTGACACTGTCATTACTGGTATGACTGATGCAGATGGGTAAGAGACTTGGCCCGTCTGGGCCTCAGGTTTTTCACCTGTGAACTGGAGTTTTTAATAATTCTAACCTCAAAGAATTGTTTGGAAGGTCAAATTTACAGTCTATATTATATACTCTATAATACGATACAACATAGTGACTACAAACACAGATCTTATAGTCAAGTCCTTATTTATTTAGTTAGTTAATAAATATTTATTAACAGCCATTGTGTGTTATACACTCTGCTGGTTGGTGATTAAAAGAGCCCCTTGTAGCATTTACAACATAGTGGAGGAGACAGAAAATAAACACTCAAACAAACAGGCAAACGTATCATTCCAAAATGTGTGAGGGCTATATAGAAACAAACAAGGTTTGATGAGAGAGTACTGGGAAGAGGATTCTACTTTAGACTGGGTCGTCAGGCAGAGTTAGAGAGGTAGGCTCACTTTACCTCTTCCTAAGTCTATGAACCTTAGGCTAGTAAACACTTATTGTAAAAATTAGTTGGAGAATGGCTGTGAAACTCCGCAGAAAATGTACCTGATGTAGGCACACATCTCAGGCAACCAGCTCATGTGTTCAAGAGACATAACATTCTCTAGTTTTTGGTAAATGAATTTACTTTGTGTTACTGGGGACAAAAAGTATGAAGTTTAATCTCAGTGGATTTGGGGTCTCTTCTCTTTTCATAGTGTTAATACTAAGCCAGGAGGTCTTCATAGAGCACCAGGGCACTCGTAAGGCATTGGCGCTACATCATTATCATTTATCCACTGCTGAGATGCCTTGTGCACCTTTTGATCTTGAGTTCCTCCCTTGTTCCAGTCACAAAGCTTCTTCAGGGTCACACACTCAATGGCCCATGTTCTTACGGCTTTTGGGTGCTTATTGGGATGGGAGGGATTTCCTTCCACACCACTGGGGGCTGTGGAACGCTCTGCTTCCATGTTCCTGAACCCCCAGTTGTTTTCTGTATCCTGTGGTCCTTCCTGCTGAGGTTCTGCCTGGGCTGAGGTAGAGGGTGGGAGGAAGCAGAGGTAAAGTGGGGAGCCTGGGATATCTCATACCTAAATTCCCTTGGGGTCTTGTATCATTTCCCTCTTCACTTGGGTAATCATTATCTAGTCTCAGGATGTAGGGAAGCTTTTGCTCTTACGTATCTCATTCTTCTAAATATTTTGTGTATAACCAGCCTAGGCTTTTAAGACTTAAGGACCAAAAGATATGAGCATTTTTCTGTTCTGTTATCCCTTCTCTGTAGCAATGAATGCCCTTGATGTTGGGGGAGGAGGGGGAGGGGGAGGGGCATTACCTACCCAGCAGCTGTTTCCCATTCATCCTTACTAGAAGAGCCCCAACGTCTTGCCCTACAGCAACTCAGAGCCTAAGCCACATCCAAGCCAGTCATGGCCCCAATCCCCTTGCTTGTGTCAACCAATGAGACACAAAAGGACATCTGCTGGAGGGTTCTGGATAATGTTTCCTTATTTAAGATGGAAAGAATCTGGGTCCTTAATGATGCTGACGAGCTGCTCGGTTAATCAACTCTAGAACTAACTCCAGACTTCTTATTTAAATTAATATTAATATGGATATTAATAAGGATAAGAAAATCCTTATTGTTTAATTTGGGCTACTTGAAATTTGCTGTTACTTTGGAGTCAAAGCATTCTAACTGATAAAGTGAGAAGGGCACAGTTTACAAGGAGATGCAGGGGAAAGAAATCTGCTCTTGTCACGTCTGCTAATATTCACAGGCAGTGAGGGAGAAAAGCATCTGGGAAGGGAGGGGCAGGACCCAGTAACTGGACAGAAGTGCTGAAGTGCTATTATTTCTCTTTGCCCATGACTGGTGACCCATATATGGTCTGTGTACATTGTTTTCTCGTATTCATTCATTTAAATGTTTATTAAGAAGTTACTGTATGGCAGCCAGTGAATATGTATACAGTCGTATTAGTCACGCTTAGACCTATGTACCATAGCCCTATTGTATTGAAAACAATTGGTCTAGAATCTTGTCATTACAGTGACCTTGCTCTGAGAGTAAGCCTAAAAGGTAAGAGAAGGTCTATATCATAGGATGGTGGATGTATACCATGTGAAGGGTAGCAGAATATGTCACCCCAAAACATGCCACTTTGGAGTAAGGATTATTTTGAGCTGAAGGCAGTTGGGAAGAAGCAGATATCAGAAAAGCTCTTTGCTCTCCCCCTGCATTTCCCTAAAAGCAGAACATAAATTTGTAAGGGTGTCCTCCCTTCCCTCTATACCAGGAAGGAGAGAAGTTAATCACTGGAGACAACTCCAGACCCTTATCAGTCTAGTTTCAGCACCAGAGGAATGTATAGAACCAACCTTGCTAAAACTAGCCCTAAACTATCATTAGTTTCCCCATTTATTTGCCTTCCCGCGATTTGCCACCCTTAGAAGTTCAAAGTTATTTTCCTTTGTCTTGTCACATCTTTAAAAATGTGTTGTTGTTTCCTTAAGATGTTATATAAGCCCAAGTTCTGCCTACCCCTTTGAATTATTCACCACTGGGTGCTCCTTAGTGCAAGCGTGATGCGCATGTTAATAACCTTCTGTTTGTTTTCCTTTCGTTTATCTGTCTCTTGTTTGTCAGTATAATGTACAGGACCCCAGCCAGAGAACCTAAGATGGGTAGAGGAGAAAGGCTTTTCCCTTCCCCACACATGCGTACCTTCGTCCCTGTACCCTACACCATCACTAATCCATCACAGCACTCTTTCCTGTTGAAACCGGGTATTTCAGAGTGTACTCAAGGAAGTTACATCCACTGGTTGGAAGTTGCAGGAGAAAGGGAATATAATTGGCTTCCCTGACCTAATCATCTAGGACCCGAGTCATAAATAAGGTCTAGATCCAAGGAAGTAGCAGTGGAGATCCAGCAAAGTGGGCAGCCTAGTACTGCACTGTGCAACCAAAGGAAATGAAACTGATGTCAAAAATGTCATCTTGGAGCCTCTGAACTTAGTTGACAGGGCTCTCAACCATCCAGAGATAAGCCACCAGGACACTCATGTGTTTAGTAAAAATTAACTGTATCTTCATCTTGAGTTTTCTTGTTTGTTTGCATTTTCACTGAGAAATGAATAAAGAGAAATTTTCAGTCATCACTAGGCACAGATTTGCTGCAGTGGCCAGAAGCCCTGAAAAATGATTATACTCTTTTATTTCTCTCCCTGCGTGTCGCATTTAGATACAGTAACACCGCACTTTAGGACAAGCATGGTCACCACATGACAGTCACGCTTGGCTGTATCTGGAGGGAACATATTTATAACCAGCAGGTGCCTGACATGGTGAAGGCCCTGTAGAGCCAGGGTTCTGACTTGTCAGTGGCCCTTTGCCCATTTGGCCAGACCACCCTGTAGAGGTGAGTGCATCCTCTCTGGACTCTTTCCTGCCTGCCAATGGCCTGGGCAGAGGAACAAGGGGAGTTCCATGGGCAAGGATCCACAGTCTGGCTGGAGGGCATCCTATAGCCATTTATTTCCCCATTCCTAAACTGCTCAGTTTTTGGAAAACCAATGTGGAAAGTGTATGCGTTGGGCTTCAGAACATACCCTATTTCTGCCTCTCTGCAGTCTCAGGTCTGCCTTGAAGTAGCCTCAACTTCACCTTGAGAAGTAGCGTACAGACCTGTGACCTGTGATGGTATCTCTAGGTACCATCTGCCCTTGTCTTGACCACACTTCTCCAGCTTCTTTATGCAAGTGTGGCCTCACATCCAGATTCAGAGAGTTCAGAGAATTGTCCTGAAAGCCTGGTTTTTGCAGTGAGTTGCTATTTGGATCTTGGAGGTGGGTGGGCAAGGGTGGAATGCTGTTTGGAGCGGAGGCAAATTGTACCTATCATGTGTTCTTTGTCAGGATCCCCTGGAGACATTTTGTGCCTCCACAGACTGCCAAGGGACACAGTTTGTCAGAAAGATAGTGTTTCAGCAGGTAGGGCATTTCAAGTTTGGATTCTTATATTTATTTATTTATTTAAATTTATTTGGTTGCCCCAGGTCTTAGTTGCGGCAGGCGGGCTCCTTAGTTGTGGCGTGCCAACTCACAGCTGCAGCATGCGTGTGGGATCTAGTTCCCCGACCAGGGATTGAACCTGGGCTCCCTGCATTGGGAGCTCGGAGTCCTAGCCACTGCACCACTAGGGAAGTCCTGGTGGACTTCTTATTCTTACTCTTATTACTACCTATTCAATTCTTTTTTTTTTTTTTTTTTTTTTTTTTTTGCGGTACGCAGGCCTCTCACTGCTGTGGCCTCTCCCATTGCGGAGCACAGGTTCCGGACGCGCAGGCTCAGCGGCCATGGCTCACGGGCCTAGCCGCTCCGTGGCATGTGGGATCTTCCTGGACTGGGGCACGAACCCATGTCCCCTGCATCGGCAGGCAGACTCTCAACCACTGCGCCACCAGGGAAGCCCTACCTATTCAATTCTTTAGGCAGGGCTGCCTTCTGGCATAGGAGGAGAAGGTACTTGCTAAGTAAGCCAGCCTTCCTTTCTTTATCCAGAAATATATCTGCCACAGATCTGCCAACCTGTCCAAAAGTCCCCATGTTGGGACCTCATTGCTGTGGGTAAACACATCCCACTTGAAAAACAGAACTGCAGGGGTGATGAAGAGGAAGCACTGCAATCACATGGTCCCGGCCTCCACCTACATGCTGTGAGATCTCGGGCAGGTCATTTCCTGTACCTGGGCTTCCCTTCCCCTATGTGCATAAGGTGGGAGTGATTTCTAAGCTGTCTTTCAGCATTCAGTTACAATAGGATTCTATCCAGGCTCAAGGCTTGCTCCTTCTTGAAGCCCTTCCTAATCATTCCAGCTCTCGCTGATTTTTTCTCTTTCTGAGTCTATGCAGTGTCATCCAGTCCTTGGTCACCTGCATGATCTTGTGTTGCTTTCTACATTTTCAGTGTATGTCAGTAGTGTTGTTTGGACAAGGCAATAAACTCTTTGAGGGCAGGGAATATATGTTTTATGCCTCTGAAAACATCACTGCATAAATCCAGGCTGATAAAGGTAATTGGTTGGAATTGTTAATTTAAATAATTCAGTTTACTGTCTGTTTCACAAGAAGACTGTAATAATGCAATAATTCTGAATCTTCTGTGGGATAAACATAGTCAAATCTCAGTTTTCCAGATTAATAACAATGGTGATATCTACAAGATAATGGCTCTTGAGAGTTTGCAATGAATTTTCCCGTTCGTTATCTCGTTTTAGCCTCTTAAAAACTCTGTGAAGTAGGTAAATGGTACCATCATGGTTATCTCCACGTTATACTTGATAACATTTATTTAATATCATACAGTCATTTAGTAAAAGGTATAGGTCTGGTGTCCAAGTATGCTGATCCCAATTCACTGTTCTTTCTGTTGTACTATACTTCAGTTGCTTTGGTGTTTCTTTTGAAAGATAAAGGGCAATTATATAGATCGCAATCAAAGGAACTAAAATAAGGAATACAGATGGGAGAGGGGCAGTGTAGATTTAGGGTTAAGGACTCAGGGTCTGGGCTGTTATTAAAGATTTGGGATTAAATCTCCAGCCTAGATGTCACCAATTGCTAGATGTGTGACCTTGGGCAATTTAATTAAACTATCTAGTTCTGAGTTTCTCATCCTTAAAATAAAATGATTACAATAATACCTACTCCAAGGACTTCTGAGGATTAAATAATACACAGGAATAACTTCAATGGCTTGGCACATAGTGGTGTTTCGTGGCTGTTAACCATCATGGATATTACCACATGACATTAGATCAGTAGATAGAGCAGCCTTGGATAATTACAGTTATGAAAGAGACTGGTTCTTCTTTTGCCATCAGTATTTTTATTCTTTGAACTATCTTGAATCGGCCAAATTGGGTTCTTATAGAGCTGCTGTTACTGATGAGCTCAGCTAACTGTGGAACACAGATTAATCAAGAGGATGGGAGGAGAACTAATGGAAGACATTCGCGCTGAATTCATTCTCAGAGTTGTCTATCCCAGTGTTTCCAAACTGCCTGTAGTGAAGGACCAGATTTTAAAAAGTTAATTTCCAGTTGTTATGGACTGATGCTTTTATACAATACAATAAAAATATTTCAGCAATGTTAACTTGCTACAAATATATCTAAGGGCTTATCCTGAGTTTCTATTTTGATGTCACTGTAGATGGGTCCATGGATCACACCTGGAGAGGTTCTTGTCTATCCAGAGTCCTTCCAAGCCAGCCTTTCCATGGCCAGGGTGTAGCTGGTCTGTCATCAGAGTGCTCCCCAAACCCAGAAGCCAAGCTTAGTTGGAAGTATATTTTTTGAGTAGAATATGCTTTGCTATTCCGTCTAGCTGGAGAAAAGTTCTCCTGTGATGCTGTTTTTCTGATAAAGTTTTTGTGCTCAGGCTTGGAAGTTTAATTACCTGAGAATGAAATAAAAGATTTCAATCCATTAATGTAGTACAATTCATCCAGTTAAGTCCCTATATAAGCAGGGGATAGAGGATGAAGATGAAGACTCAGAGTTGGATTAGACCATGATAATTTTCTGAAGGATGAGCTGTCCCAGAAAGCTTTGAACTTGATTACTTAGTCTCTAAACTGGAAAGTGGAGGTGATAAGAAATTAGTGAAATGATGGGAGAGCCATTAAAGAGAAGCCAGATGAGGCCATTGGTACTAGGAACAATAAGGGAATGTCAGCATCAGTCTCATGAAGGATTGAGTAGGATGGTGGGTAGGTGGTCTTCCTCCTATACCCTGTGGCATCAAGCAGCTTTTTATTTGTTCATTCACTCAACAGATATTTCCTGAGAGCTGTCCTAGCTTTTTTTTTTTTTTAATGCGTTAAAGATACAGCAGTAAACAAAGCACTCAATTTTAGCCTATTAAGGAAACAGACAAACATGCACTTGCAGTCAGGAGTGATGCTATGGGAGTACACATTAAGGAAGTCTAACCTGGTCTCCGGGGTCAGAGAAAGGTTTCCTTTAGAGGGATTCTTGCCTATCTAGGTATAGGCAAGAAGTTTCTAGGCAGAGGAAACAGTATATGCAGAGACCCTGAGGTGTGAGAGAGCTTTGTGCATTTAAAATCTGAAAGATACCCAGGGTGGCTGGAAAAGTAAGGGGATGGGAGACTTTGAGATGACGCAGAAGATGCAGAAAGGATTCATGAAATCCTCGTGAACCGTAGGCTTAGCCCGTTATCCTGAGCCCAATGGGTACCCAGTACAGTGCTTTGAACAGGAGCAAAGAGTGATACAATGAAATTTGCGTTGTAGAAATATTATTTTGGCTTCTGTGTGGAAAACTGATGTGACCTTGGGAGTCTTATCAGGTGACCACTGATGAGATCTGACCTAAGATGTCCTGAGCTTTGGGAGTAGCGGTAGAGGTGAAGAGAAAGGGATTAAAGATGAATAGGCAGAACTTTGAATTTTGGGGATGTGGGGCATGAGAGAGAGGGAGCAGTGGAAGATAGCCGTGTTTCTGGGCTGGGTGACTGGATGAATCATGATGCCTTTCGCAAAAGAGGACCCAGAGTTGTAAAGGATGGAGGTGGAGGTTTGGTTGGAAGATAAGTTCCACTTTTGACATGTTGACTCTGAGGGTCTTTTGGGAAATCTAAAGGGAAATGTCCAGAAAGCACTTAGATGTATAGGCTCTGGAACTGAAGAAATATCTGATCCAATATTTGGGATATAATATTAAGCCACCACCTCCTAACTCTGAAGTAGGGGTGGTGCAACCTTCCTAGAAACTCTTTCTCATTATGCTTCTCTCTCTCGCCCTAAGGGCTTATGGCATTCATATTGCCACTAGTAGAGCCCTCATCTGCCCTTCCTCTCTTGACAGGATCACCTGTTATAGCCTTCTCATCAAAACTTACCTGTCCTGTGCATGGTAGGTAATCGATGGGTTCAATTGAATTCTTTCAGTGGCATATGCTCTGTTGAACAAGATGTCCCCTGTTTATTAAAGCTGTTATGCTTGAAAGTGTTACATGTGTTACTTCTCTTGCTCCCCCCCACCCCCTGCCTACATACCTACCCTGAGTATACTTGCACTGTAGCGGGGTACTTCTCTAAGGGACCAGGTCCTCAAACATTGCTCTTCTACCTTTAAAATAGCATGCATTACTTCTTCTTACCTCTTTATAATGATTATCATATGCTACCTTTTATAAAAGATTTTTTTCCTTTTTTTTTTTTTTTGGTGTATACATTTGTCTTCCCTAATAGATGGTGTGTTCCCTGAGACTAGAGACCTTCTTTTTCCTTTTTTTTTTTTTTACCCTGCACAATGTCTAGTGCAGTGCTGGCTGACTTAATTTGTTGAAATGAAATACACAACCATGCAGCCTCACATACACATGTATCTTTAAAGGGGTAAGCAGGCATTTATGCAGACCATATAGGTATTCTGAAATAGAGGGTGGGTGGTGCTAGAGCGGCTCGCAGGTGGTTGTGTGTGTACTACTGAGGTTGACTTTGTCAAGCTCATACACGTGGATTACAGAAGGCACGGTTGCCATCCTTTAACAATATCAGAGTCAGATTGATTCCTGTGATCCAACCATCAGTCTGGCAAGGTCCATGTCTTTCAAGGGGTGACTTTCTCCTAGTAGGGGTGTCTTACTCCCAGTGAATTTCATTGACCTTGCTTGTGAGCATATCCTATCAACCTCACTGTGGTCAGAGCTTAACTTGGAGCCCTGGCTTAGAAGATGGCCAAAGGGTCAGTGATGAACAACACATCTGTGCTGGTGACTGTTCGACCTCCCACCTTGCCTGACACTTGCCTTCCATGATAGCCTCCTTGGTCTTACCCCGGACTAGCAGAGCCGTTTGCGATTACAAAGGCTTCCAAACACTACTGCTTGTAAGTCAGTTCCTTACTAAGAAAATTTAATCACTATTTGCCTTTGATATATGAGAAAACAAAGAGGGGGCACACACAGACACACAAACAGAGAGAGACAGACACTGAGACAGGCAAACCAACATATGGATAGGAAGACCTATTAGAAGAGCTGAAGAATTTATGCAGTGTTGTGGAATCTGACCCAAGATAGTCAAACTAATGGATTTTATATTCTGTTTCTTTCTATTCTTTTTTTTTTTTTTTTTGCGGTACGCGGGCCTCTCACCATGTGGCCTCTCCCGTTGCGGAGCACAGGCTCCGGACGCGCAGACTCAGCGGCCATAGCTCACGGGCCCAGCTGCTCCGCGGCACGTGGGATCTTCCCGGACCGGGGCACGAACCCGTGTCCCCTGCATCGGCAGGCGGACTCGCAACCACTGCGCCACCAGGGAAGCCCTCTTTTTATTCTTAATTGATGTCATCTTTCTTTCCTAGAGGTTTATTATCCTGGATCATTTTACATATTTATTCTTTCCCCTATTCTCCAAAATGAGCTTTCTTCCTCTTCTCTGTCAGAACCTGCCTGCCCTCTGTTCTGGTCGTTCAGTGTTGGGCCATTGTTGTAGAGCTGATATCACAAAGCATTTCAAGATTGAGTGGTTTAACTGGTCATCCCTCAAAGGTAAATTTTTTCCTTCTAAAGAAATCCTTCAGGGTTAAAGAGTGAATAATAGGTGTCTTCCAGGCTTCACCTCAGCTGAGGAAATGACATTGGCAGGGTAAAGTTGATCAGAAAATCAACTAAAAGGAAAGAAAGGAGAAGCTATTTATTCCTATCATCAACAAAAATCAGTAACACATTCTTCTTATAGAAAACTTAGCATGTACAAGTTGGGGAAAAAAACGCCAAATTTTCTATATCCCGAAAAAACCTGATATGAATTTTTTTAATATTTATTTTTATTTCTGTTTCTCACTACAATTTTGTATATTTTAGTTGAATTTTAAAAGCAACTTTACTGAGGTATGATTGATATACAAAAAGCTGCAATATTTATACTTGTAGTATCATGTAGAAAGTTCTGTTGGACTTAATTTTGCTTAAAATTCCTCAGCTGGACAATTGGACAATTATTTGTTATGAGTATTTACAGTTTCCCTTGAGAAATAACACTACAGTGAAAATCTTTAAAGAATAGATTTACCTTTAATTTTTACTAATAGCTTTTTACTTGTAACAAAAGTAGTATTATCTGAACTCCTGTTGTGAGATTTTCTCCAAGTCTTTACAGAGTCCTGTACCACAAAAATTCTTCTTTCCTTTCTTTTCCTGGGGAAATGCTCCTTCAGAGGCCCTCGTTTGTGAAGCTTTCCTGGGTCTTACGAGATTGATAACTCCCTTCTAAGGGCTCACACAGGCCTTTGGCCACAAATCACAGAATCACCTTGAGGTGACTTAGCCCAAAAGTCACTTCTTTGGAGGTCCCCGTGGCCTCCTTGTCTAAGTCTAGATGAGCCCCTTTGTTGAATGTTCTGGTGGCAGCTCTAGACTTACCCTACATGGCACATACTATAACTACAATTTAATAGTTTGTCGGGTGACCATTCTTCCGTACTTGCCTCCTTCACTGGAATCTAAGTGGACTATTTCCCTCCTGTTCATGCTCTGTCCTCAGAGCTTCACACCAGTCAGTGCTCAGGAAACATCTGCTAAATAAATGAAAGGATGAACGAAGGATCTTCCAAAGACACTTTAAATATAAAATCTCTAGAAGTTAACATATGATCTTGTAATCCCACTCCTGGACATATATCTGGAGAAAGCTCTAACTCAGAAAGATACACACACCCGAATGTTCATAGCAACACTATTTGCAATAGCCAAGACATGGAAACAACCTAAGTGTCCATTGACAGATGAAGGGATAAAGAAGGTGTGGTACATATATACAATGGAGTATTATTCAGCCACAAAAAAGAATGAAATAATGCCATTTGCAGCAACACGGATGGACCTAGAGATGATCGTACTAAGTGAAGTAAGTCAGACAGAGAATGACAAATATATAATATCACTTATATGTAGAATCTTAAAAAATGATACAAATGAACTTATTTACAAAACAGAAATAGACTCATAGACATAGTAAACAAACTTATGGTTGTCAAAGGGGTTAGTGGGGAGTGGGGGAGGAGAGATAAATCAGGAATTTGGGATTAACACACACACAATACAATGTATAAAATAGGTAAATGACTGTATAGCACAGGGATCTATATTCAATGTCTTGTAGTAACCTATAATGGAAAAGAACCTGAAAAACTATATATATATGTATATATATATACACGCATATATAACTGAATCACCTTGCTGTACACCTGAAACTAACACAACACTGTAAATTAACTATATTATAATAAATATATACATGTAATAAAAATGGTTAATAAAAATGCATACATTTTTTAAAAAGGGACAAAAATTAAAAGTCTCTAGAGAAGAAGAAAATATAAAGAAATATCTACTCAGAACAATATTTACATTCATTCATAATCTAGGCCAGTTTACAGCCAACATGCCCTGAGGGCTTATGATAAGCTATGTTAACCTTTTTACATGCTTTATCACATTTAAACCTTGCTTTGGTCTTACAAGATGGGTACTGCTAAGCCCTCCTCAGTAATAGACAAAGAAATGGAGGCTTAGTTAGAGAGGTCATATAACTCGTCCAGGGTCACAGAAATAGTCAGAGGTGGAGCTGGGATTTGTCTGATTGAATTTAAGTTCTCAGCTACTATGGGATAGCCCCTGGAATGTTCCTTCTGACATTGGACTGGAATCTCTCTCCTCATAACCTCTTGCTTGGTGGAATTAAGTCTCTGTTTTGAGCCCTGAGGAATGGGCTGGTCTTCCTTCTTCATCTTAGGTCTCCTCAACACACAGAGATTTATCCTCTGCTGAAATATTCCCCGCTCTAGGCGTAAACATTTCCATTCCTCCAGCCATTCCATTTGGGCCTACAATATAAGCTTTGCAACCCTTGTTTCCTGCTTTTATTTTCACTTGAGCACTTTACCTTTGCCATGGAGAATCAGTCAATTCCTATACCTGGAGAGAAAGCTGACTAGCAGGGAAAGAATAAAAGAAAAATAAGTGTATGTGATCTCTTAAGAGAAATAAAGATTAAGGCCATAGGCTCTGGAGCCAAACTGCTTAGGCTTAAATCGTAGCTCTGCTTCTTCCTGGCTGTGTGAGCTTAGGTAGTTACACAAGTTCTAAATCAGCTGATTGAGTTCTTGGGTAGCTGAGTGCATGACAGCTAACAGATTGAGTACCACCCTCAAGCCATCTTCTTTCAGCGAAGAGAGTCTATTGTCTTCTGCTCTCCTAGAGATACTTATTGAGCACTTTCTTTGCCCCCACTACTGTTAGAAACACTTTGCCTGTATTGCCTCCTGATCCTCATAGCAACCCTATGAAGTGGATCCTGCTATTATCCCCACGTCACGGAGGTAGCTGGAATTGTCTTGCCAAGCTCCCACAGCTGGTAGGTGGAGGAGCTGGTGGTCCAGCTGCAGAGGCTGTGTTCCTCACCACTGCACCTTTCTGCCTCAACTTTATAAACCCATCTTCAGGGCCCTTCACAGGCGGCACGCGTGAACAACTCACCTTATATTCCTCCACTTGGAGCCATTTGACTCCCTGACGAACTCTTATCTCCCGGCCAGTCTTCGCCATCCTTGCCTGCCCTCTCTTACAAGGGTTGTTAAAATGGGAGCGTGCGGCTTCCCTGGTGGCACAGTGGTTGAGAGTCCGCCTGCCGATGCAGGGGACATGGGTTCGTGCCCCAGTCCGGGAAGATCCCACATGCCACGGAGCGGCTGGGCCCGTGAGCCATGGCTGCTGAGCCTGCGTGTCCGGAGCCTGTGCTCCGCAACGGGAGAGGCCGCAACAGTGAGAGGTCCGCGTACCGCAAAAAAAAAAAAAAAAATGGGAGCATGGCTCACTGTGATTGATGGCCCAAGTGCTGATCATTCCCTACCTGTCCTGGCTCACGGTAAATATTTACTTTTTGTTACGCAAGAACAGTGAGGTTTCATACAGGAGATGGATGTAGAGTGTATATATAATATTATGCTTGTCTGACTCCTTTGAACACCCAAATCTCATTTCCCAGGCTTACTCAAGGAAGGGGAGGAGGCGCTGCAAGGTGAGCTGTTAAAACTTTTCAGAGGATGCTCCGGAGGTTCGCAGGCTAGATGCATTTTTGAGTCTCTTTTTTTTTTTCTCTCACTGAAGGACTAGAAACGTGGTCTCTCTGAATAATCTGAGACCTGGTCAGGAGCTATTGGCTACCCATGTATCAACAATTCCATTGGACCCAGTATTGTCCCTTAAATTGATTCACATTTTATATATAGATAATTTAGCTTTGCCCTAAGCCATGATGTCCCCCAAATCATGGATGCCATGTGGTAATTTTCCTAATACCTATTGCAGTATGTATGTAACTGTGAAAATACAAAATGTTCCTCCGTGTCCTTGTGACTGTGTCTCACTAGGCCTAGTTGACAGGTGACTTGTATGGAACTCTCAGCCCTGCCACCTCCTTGCTCAGCGACCCGGGGCAGGTCACAGCTCTTTCAGGGCCCCTTTCTCTCCATCTGCAAAATGAGGCGGGCTTTTAACATTCCATCTTTCTACTCTGTGTCTTCTCTTTCCAGCTCGAGGTAATGTTTGTAACAGAAAAAAAGAGTTCATGTAGGCAGACAGGTTAATCTAAAAATTTTTCTCACTTACATAAAGGCAGTTTCCAATCTTGACCTTGGGAGTAGGTTGGTAGTTCTTGTCATTCATCTATTATCGCTACTTAGGAAATACATGAGGAGAGATGAAGCCACTGAAAGGTTCTGTAATGTAGTTAGAACCAAATCTCAGTTGGGGGGGCAGAGAGAAGCAGCTGTGTGTGAGCTATGGAATTGCAAACTCTGCCTTTTAAAGGCGTTGCCCCAACTTTGAGCTGATTCATCTCCTTGTATTTCCCTCCTTCTTGCTTGTCCCCCTCCTCCCCTCCATCTTTGGATCTCCTTCCCCCTTCCTCTCTCCCCTCCCTCCCTTTGTTTCTAAACTGCTTTTCCATTAACTTACAGCGAGTGAAAATATGCATTTCTCTGTTCCACAGACCCAAACAATAAGCTGGATACTATTTCCCCCACATATCACGTGGCCATATTTTCTATTGTCACTCTTCTTCAGAAGTATGATTTCTGAGAAGAATGCCTTCGACCAAAGCACTATGTCTGCAGGGACAAGCTGAGGAGAACTTTGGCAAGAGGAAGATTGGTTTTGGCCCCTGGTTCCCACTCCCCACTCCCCCCATCCCCGCCCCCCCATCCTTTCTTTTCACCTCCCTTCCCGGAGGGAGCCTCTGGCTCTCATTGCCTGGCTCTGGTGCCCCAGTCTCTGCAAAGCTTGCCTCTTGTCTGTCCTGCTGCTCTGCCACAGCTGGAAGGGCCTTTGAAGTCATCTTAGCCAAGCCCCCTATTTTATAGGTTGGGCAATGAGGTTCGGAAAGAGGATGAACTTGCCTTGGACTCCTGTACTTTCATTTAGAGGCAAGAATGGGACTGGATTCTTTTTTTTTTTTTTTTTTTGAGTGTAAACGAATTTTTTTTTAATAGAAAACAATTTAAAAGAACTTCCCAGTAAAATGCACAAGATATAATTTTTTCTGAGGGCAATTTTACCAAATCTTTAAAGATCAGAGTGTAAAATATTGAGACTCTCGGAACCTGGTTTTTACTACCTATGGCTTTTGCCAAACAATTCCTAACTCAGGTAGCTCAATCCTGATGGGTCACTGTTAGGCTCATGGTCTTGTACATGCCAGTAACCCCCAGCGATTCTCCCTCTAAGCACTCTCACACTTGTGTTTAGTTAATACATTGTTAAGAGATTGTGTTTAATGCCTGCATTTCCTGTTATTTTCAAGCATCAAGAAGGCAGGCATCTGTCTCTTTTTTCACAGATTATCCCCAGTTCCTAGGACACAGGAAGAATAACAGTCAATCTCAGTGGGCACTTACCTTGGGCCTGGTTCTGTCTTAACACTCAAATGAGAGGAGCTATGGTTATCACCCTCGTTTGGCAAATAGGAAACTAAGTTGTGAGGAGGCGAATTAACTTGCTTACAGCAAGTAAGTGGCCGAGCTGGAGTTCAGACTCAGGCAGCCTCACACCAGGGGACACAGCTTACCCACCAGCCTCTACTGCCTGTCACACAGCAGATACACAGCACTTGCGTGCTGACTCAGAACTTTTTCTTGACTATGCTACCAGCTACTTCGGTATCAGTGAGGACCAGGTGTTTGTGAGACTCTTACAGAGGAGGAGGGACGGACATTTATTTTTGAATCACAGGTGTCTAACTTCAGGGAGCTTGGAAGTTGTCTAGGGTGCTCGTTAATGCAGAGTCCTTGGCCCTATCTCTGACCTATGGCCTGTATCACTGGTAGCAGGGCCTGGGAATCCGAACTGTTAACTGCCATCCAGATGACGTCGATGCAGCTGGCCTGGGGATGGCACTTTGGAGAAATATCCTTTTAAAAGGTCTTCATTAAATAGATCAAGCTGAGCAATGGCATGTCACTTGGTGGAAGTGCGAAGCTTGTACAATAACTTTTACCTTTTCTTCTTCCCTTACTTAGGGAAAGAATGTCAACTCATTAAGTAACAAAGCCTAGTGCACTGGACCTCTAGTGGGGGGGACCAGCAGTGTCAGCAGCATCTGGTTGAATGATTGCGACTAAACCTGAACTGGAGCCACTGCATGCGAGGGTGAAATTAGCCCTCCCTTTGATGCTAAAGCAGTGCAGTGGCTTTTCCTCTTGGGAGCACTTCAATCCTGAGTCTGACTGTCAGAAGGCTCAATGGTGTTCTGAGATCTGTATGTTACTGAGTCCAAGCTTGTACTGCTTGCTGCACAACAGGCCAGTAAATCGAGAGATGAGTTGTTGGGACAAGGAACAGTGACTTTATTTGGAGAGCCAGCAGACCAAGAATATGGTAGACTGGTGTCCCAAAGAACACTAGAGCTCTTCCCTGAGTTAGAATTCAGGCTTCTTTTATGCTAAAAGGGGAGGGGGTGTGGTTGGTTGTTGTGAACTTCTTGGTGCTAGAATCCTTTGTTCTTAGAGCTGTTCATGTAGGTGTGGCCATAGTGTTCCTATAAACCTCCAACAAGACAAATATTATTCTTTGTTCTGCAACTTTTTATCTCTACATGAATAGAAAAGTGTTACACCTTTAAAGGTCAGAGCCTTGAGAATGGGCTATCCTGTATATTTCAGGCTATAGGCAACATTCTTTTAGTGATTAACTTAAGAAAAAGCAATAGAATACAAAGGTAAGAAAAACAGATCCAATATGGAGTCAGATTTGTCCTTCCCTATTACATGTAGAGTGGTTCCATTAGACTTACCAGAGAAGATGTCAGTGAGATAAGACATCATGATAGGGACCTGCTCTTTCACATTTTGTAGTTTTGATGCACCGCACTGGAACACAAACATCTTCTCCTATCCAAAAGCACGGGACAGAGCAATTTGAGTGCTGGTCCCTTGTTATGTATACCAAGGGGTGATCCTGTTGCTTGAATCTACAGATATTCTCTGCTCTCCATGTAGACCATTCACAGAAATCTCAAATGACTGTCCTACTTCTCCTACTAATAATAAATGTTTCCTCACCCGCTTACCCACCCACGCATGCATCCATCCATTCAACCATCAAACACTTGCCAAGTACCTGCCTTATGCTAGGCACTGTTTCAGGCACTAGGGCTTAGTGGTGAGCACCACAGAGAAGCTGCTCTCATGGAGTCTTCATTGTAACACAGCCTCATGGTCCTTTGGGTTTCCTGTCATCTTGTTTCCCAGTCATTTCTCCATAACTGGTTAATATTTTATTGTCCCCTTCTTTTTTTGTTTTTTTGCAAGATAAATAGGCAAGTATCCCACCCTTGCTCAGACATTTTATATATATGTATATGTAATAGAAGTGTACATATCTATGTATGTATACACATACACATGTATACACATATACATACATAGGTATAACACATGTGTAACAATACATACATAGTAAATATATATACTTAGGTAGCAAAGGTTGATTTTCAAAGGTCATGGCCATCATTTACTCTTTCAGCAAATTTTTTTAGGTGCCTACTATGTGCTAGTCATGAGTAAAGACAGTTTTAGGCTCAAGGAACCTTTTCCCAGTCCCTCAGTATGGGCTCTGTTCTTCCTTTCCAGGGCAGGTACATGAGAAAGAACTGCCAAGTGGATGCCTGCTTGTTTCTTTTTATTCATATCATTTATTAAAAGAGTCATGGAAAGAGAAAAGGTCCCAGTATGTTCTCAACTGAAAAAACAGTTAACCCCACAGAAAACCGTGTTCTATGTAAATGTCAATAAATCGTTTCATGTTAAAAGGTCGTAAAAACCGACAAGGTAAACCCCAGATGCCATCTTGATGTTGACATGGAAGTTCTTACCATACCCTCCAATGTCCCCAGCTACAAAACACAGTATTTTGGGAGATTTATTGACAACAAATCAGCTTAGATTTATTGCAGATTATTGATTTCCACATTCAAAAGTTAATGAGGGTTGTGCCTTCATTCTGCACTTCTGCTCTGGGGAGAATAATGAGATTTCCTGAAGACACAAACCATTCAATTAAAATAAAGGGAAGACTGTAATGTGCATCCTGGCTGTATTCTGATACTTTCCCCCCTCGTCTTTTCTCTTTTTCTTTCTCAACATAGCTAATTTCTCAGGTGATTTTTATTTTTGCTTGTCAAGAGATGATTAAGGTGATCCCAGGCAGCACTGTTACCAATCATAGATGATTCCCTCACGGACCCTTACATGGAGAAGTGGAGCTAATCTATACAATCTATCCAGGCTTCTTTCCTCTGATACACCTACAGACATCTCAGTGTCTCAGTTGTAGAAAAGTAAATTGATTGATGCTCAGTTAGAAACCTCAGACTGACATGAAGAGATCTAACTACATGATTTGAAGCAGGAGGTATTGAGTTTCTAGATATTGGCTAGTAACCTTTTAGCCAGTATGGTGCTGGGCGTAAGTAACTTCAAAGCATGGTTTCTTTTTGATCATTGCAGATTTTCTGGCTTAATAATTTATCTGTAAGTAGTTTTGATTCCATCTTTATCTGCATGCTAGCATAGAATTTTTACAGACCACAAACTTTACTTAGTTCATTTATTTAACTCTAGATAAGACTGTACATAACCCCTTTATGACCCCTAGCCATATTGCCATTCTTGTCCACCAGAGATTGGAGTTTGGGATGGAATGTAAGAAAGCAATGAACCGGAATGATGTGACTTTTTCCCATGTTCTTTCAGAGAGAAAGTTGAGGAATATGCTAAGGTACTAAGATTTTCTAAATCTGGCTGCAGTGATGTTAGATACTTACTTAAGATAAGTATCGTAAGATAAGTATCTTACGGTACTTACTTATCTTAAGATAAGTATTGTATGTAGATGAAACATTGACCTGAAACAAATTGTAGTTTTATGAACAGAGAGCTAAATCTCAAGGGAGAGTATGGCGGGTGATAGGATGCACGGCCCTGATTCTCTTTCAGGAATGAAGAGCTTCCTCCTCCAGCTATTGGGAGCTCTGCAGGCTGCCAGTTCTTACAGGAATTGTCCCAGTTGAAGAGCCCCTCCTTGCCTAAGGTCATGTACCCTTCTTGGGACAGGCCCTACCCAATGACCAGTTGCTATGGGATATGGATAATGACCAGGTTTGGCCCCCTACACACAACCTGGTACAACTGTGAAGAGTCATTGACTGAGACTTTTATTGGGACTGCATCATGCTCTGCTTTCTGCTTTGTCCAGTCTTGCTTCCTACCCTTCCAAAGGCGCTGACCACAAGAACTCATCTTACTAAACCTCTTACCTGCTAATTTCTCTCTCTGAGTCTACTTCCTAGGAAACTCAACCTATAACGGAAGATTGCTCTTCAGGATCTCTCTAGAACAGGGATCAGCAGATTCTGGCCCACAGAAATAATGTGGTTCACTGCCTGCTTTTATAAATAAAGTTTTGTTAGAACACAGTCACAGTTATGTGTTTACGTATTGTCTATGCTTCCTTCTTGCTACAGCGGCACAGTTGGGTAGTTGCTACGGAGCCTGCATGGCCCTCAAAATCTAAAATATTTTTTCCCTGACCTTTTACAGAAAAAGTTTGCCAATCGCTGCTATTGAATACTGGAAGAAACACAGATATTAGATGATAGAGAAATCCAGGACAGGAACCTCTCAGAACATTATGCATTCTGGATGGAATTTTAAGCACCTGTTTAATGAAATAGTCTTTGATCTGTTCCTTTCTAGTCATATTCATGTCCGAACTTCTCTCTACCTCTCTACTGGGTTGATACAGAGAAAATGAAGCATATGAATTTGTGATCTTGTGTTTGAGTTTTGGCATAATACAATGAATTTACCTTCTCTTGTGCTTTAAGGTTTACAAAAGCATTTTTACATACGCTCCTTTATCTTGAGCTGTACGGAGCATGGTCTACCACCTTCAAGTGATAAAGAAACTGAGGTTCAAGCACGTTACTGCCTATTATCATGGAGTTGTTTTTAAAATCCAGAACCTTCGTCTCATGTTTCAGTTACTTTTCTGTTTCTTATCAAAATAAATGGAAAGGCAGGGAAGAGTCATTGTCGGGCGATGAAGTAATAAGCAGAGAGGAGGCTGCAGGGATTTTTGGAAGAGAAAAGTATCCTTCTCTGATGCTTGTTTATATATGAATTCATCAGATGTTTATTGAAGGGCACCTAGTCGGCGTGTGGAAAAACTGGTATCTTGAAAAAGTTCTACAGATGCTTCTAATGTGAATTCATAGTTGGGAACCAGAGGCCAAGCCCTGATTGTTAATGCCTAGTGATAGTACCTTCGAGTGGGCCTTGTGAGGCAACTTGACCACCCAAAATAACACTTTCTTGCTTTTCTTCTTTTGATTATTAATTTCCTTGTTTATCTGACAAGTAATTATTAAGTGCCGATCACATACCAGGCGCTGTATGAGAGACTAAACGATGAACAAGCTAAACGTGGTTCCTGTCTACGTGGAGCTCCCAGTGTACCAGGAGGAGACACGATTAAGCGAGCAGTAACCACAAAGTGAGTAGGGGCTCAAAGAAGGGCAGTACAGGGTGCTACACATGTGTCTACTTGGCATAGGTTGGAATCAGGAAAGAAGTGACGTTTAAATGAGACTCAAAGTATGAATAAGAGTCAGCCAGGCGGAGAGGCTGAAGTGTGTGTTATGTAGAGAGAACAGAAAATGCAAAGGCCCAGGAATGAGAGAGAACATGATGCAGTAGAGGAAGTGACAGAGGCTCATTCTGAGTGTAGAACAGAGGGGAAGGTTGGTGAGAGTCGAAGCTGAAGGTACACAGTACAGAGGGGCAGTTCATGAGGGACTGCCTGCAGGCCACAGTACATAATTTCAAATTTATTCCAAGGGTATCAGGGAGTCACTGAAGGGGTTTAAACAACAGAAGAGCACTTATTTTTCCGTCAAAACATAACCATTAGCTAGAACCAGGTAACTGTTTTACACACAGGAGCCAATGGGACATGAGGCCTGATTAAAGAAGCCAAGGTTAGAGGCACCATCTGTGCTTGTAAACGAAGTGGGAGCTCTCCCCTTTCCAGGTACACTGTGTTTTCTGTGACTGCCTCTAGACCCTCTCAGTACAGGAACAAACAAGGGATGCCCCACCTGCTCTGCAGTTGTCAGTGTCACCTCTGTAAACATCGCAGTCTTGTTTTCTGTGACTCCTCTCCTTCAGCTCTGAGACCCGAATGAAAAGGGCATTGCTGTCTGGGCTCTTTTTCTGTCCATCAGTGTTTTGATTAAAGTCACTCAGAGGCCCTATTCTTTGAACAGAACAGATCGAAGTCTTGACTAACCAGGCCCAGTCCTTCAGGGGGTAAGAGTCAACCATTTCTGCTGGATTCATGCATTACTTCTTGACTCTGAAAAAGGGCAGAATGCAATTTTCTGCTGAAATCACACCTGATTGCAGATCATCACACTACTGCCCAGTGGACCCATTCCTCCCTTGCTTATATGTCTTAAGGTTGTGTGTCATCAGGAAGAAGTAGGCAGCCAAGGAGAAGGGCAGGTTTACCTTTGATGCCTAAAATCTCAGCTGAATAAGTAGAAAATCCTACATTGCTTATGAATTGCAGGCATAGCTCAGGCAGAGGCTAGAGATCTGGGGGTTCATCAGTGGCCTCCACTTTCCATAAAATGAGATTGTAAGAAGTTTTTCAGGTTGGAGATGTAATTTCACTTTTCTGTACTTTTATTTATTTTACTTCTTTTCCTCAGATCGTGAAAGAAAAATACATGGATAGATAATGGACAGGACAATTTTTTATTATCAACAACCTATTGAGGTGATGTGGGAAAAGAGAGTTTTAGGGGAGGATTTAAAAGATCCTTAATTTTCATGTGTTTGAAGATTTTTCTGTTGTCTTTCTGTTACTGATTTCTTGTTTGATTCCATTTTGGTCAAAGAACATACACTGTGTGATTTAAATTCTTTTAAATTTAAGATTTGTTTTATGACCTAGGATATGGTCTGTCTTGGAGAATATTCCATGATCACTTGAAAAGAGTGGATATTCTGTTGTTAAGAGGAATATTCTGTATATGTCAATAAGATTCTTTTGGTAATGGTGTTGTTAAATTTTATATCCTGGCTGATTTTCTGTCTGATGCTTCTATTAATTGCTGAAGGTAGGATATAGAAGTCTCCAACAATAATTTAAATTTTACCTATTTCTCCTTTTAGTTCTATCAGTTTTTGCTTCACATTTTTTGCAACTCTGTTGTTCGATACATCCACACCTAGCATTGCTATGTATTCTTACAGGATCAACCTTTTAATCATTATGTAATGTCCTCTCTATCTCTCGTAATTTTCTGAGCCCTGAGGTCTACTTTGTCATATATCAGTATACCCATTCCTGCTTTTTAAAAAAATTAATATTTGCATAATATATCTTTTTCTTGTCCTTTTGCTTTTAACCTACCTATGTTGTTATGTATGAAGTGACTTTCTTGTGGATAGCCTAATTGGGTCCTAATTTTTTATTCATTCTAGAAACCTCTGTCTTTCAATTAGTGTATTCAAACCATTTATAGATAAAGTGATTATTGATATGTTAGGGCTTAAGTCTGCCACTTTGTTTTCTGTTTGTTTTCTCTTTCTTATTCCTCTTTTTCTCTTTTCTTACTTTCCTGTGGATTACTTGAACGTAATACTGGAAGTTCTACCCAGTGAAATAAAGCAAGAAAAAGAAAGAAAAGGCATATAGATTGGAAAGGAAGAAATAAAACTCTCTCTTTTTGGAGATGACACAATTGTGATAACACTGAATCCTGGCAGGGAGGCAGAGAAGCTGGATTACTCATACATTGCTGATGGGAATGTAAAGTGGTACCATCACTCTAGAAAATAGTTTGGCAGTATCCTTTAAAACTAAAAATGGACTTACCATATGATTCAGCAATTATACTTGTGAACACTTATCCCCAAGAACTTAAAACTATGTTTACAAGGAAATTGTACATGAATGTTCATAGCAGTTTTATTCAGCCAAAAACTGAAAACTACCCAAATGTCTTTCAATGAATGAATGAATGGTTAAACAAACTACGTTTTATCTATACCACAAAATACTACTCAAAAATAAACAGAAATGAACTACTGATATATAGATCCAACAACTCAGCATGCCTTGGATGAACCTCAAGGGAATTATGCTGAGTGAAAAAAGGCAATTACAAGAGGCTACATACTGTATGATTCCATTTATATAATACTCTTAAAATAACAAAATTATAGAGAAAAAATTAGTGCTTTCCAGGAGTGAAGGATGTGCGGGGATATGGCTACAAAGAGGTAGTACGAGGGAGCTTTGGGGTGATTATATCTTGATTGTAGTGGTAGTTACAGGAAGTTACACATGTGACAAAATTGCATAGTACTACACATACAACAGCCCCCCACCACACACACACACAAATGAGCTCCTATATCTGATTAAGGTCAATTACCTGATTTTTTTTTTTTTTTTTTTTTTTTTTTTTTTTTTTGCGGTATGTGGGCCTCTCACTGGTGTGGCCTCTCCCGTTGCGGAGCACAGGCTCCGGACGCGCAGGCTCAGTGGCCATGGCTCATGGGCCCAGCCACTTCGCGGTATGTGGGATCTTCCCGGACCGGGGCACGAACCCGTGTCCGCTGCATCGGCAGGCGGACTCTCAACCACTGCGCCACGAGGGAAGCCCAAATTACCTGATTTTGATATAGTACTATAGTTATGCAAGATGTTAACACTGGGGCAGACTGGGTAAAATGTCCACTGATCCTCCCTGTACATTTCTTTCCAACTTCCTGTGAATCTATAATTATTTCAAAGTAAAAAGTTGAAGATATTTAGTTATGAATATATAAGTATTCACACACATGTATGTGAAAACCCACCAGTTTGTTTTATTCTTCCCAGTTCATTATCCTTATCAGACCAACTGGGGATACAGATGGGTTCTAGGAGCTAAAATGAGGGGAGATGATCCCTTTCAGAGTGGTCTTGGGTCCATTTTTAAGGTTATCGTAAGTGGAGAGAGCTTAACTTAATAAGTTGAGACACTGAATTTGAAACAGTTTATGGAAAAACTGCAGTTTGGTGTGACCCTTCCCAAGTATTAAGGTGCATTAAGGGGAAACAATGGACCACGCTGTGAGAGATTCTAATTTCGGTCTTCTATGTATCAGAAGCCTGTGTTTTAAATAAACAGGTAATTCTGACATTTGTGGTTCTCTGGCCACATTTAGAACCACACGGATGATTGGATTAAAATCCTGCCTCTGCCCGCCCTTACTGAGTGAACTTCGGCAAGTTCCGAGTCTCATTTTCCTTATCTGTAAAAGGAGAGCAATGTCCTCCTAGGGTTAGTATGAGCTGGTGCTCAAGAAATAATTGTGATGTCACTGTTATCAGTATTGTCATAATCATTATATCATTAATGATATTGGCACACAGTAGGTCCCAGTGATGTCATGCTGGTAGTGTTGCACTAAGATGTATCTCATCTATTATTTAGCACCACCAGGGCTTTTGACAAATTGGGTTTGATGAGCTTGTAGACACATGAGGAGGCTTCTTGAGGATTGTCACTGGGGAGAGTAGTGCTGGGCGCATGAGTTAAGGCCCTCGGTCAGGAGTACGGGAAGGTGTCACGGCCTGAGGTCGAGTGGGAAGTACATTCAGTTTGTTCACTTGGTGATCAACAGTTGGTATCACAGGCAAAGAAACTTCCTCTTGGGGGAGGCCTACAAAAGGTCCCCCAAATTTTGTAGCACAAACTGGGAAAATGTCAGAAATAATGTTATGTCCTATGTCATGAGGGGTGTGTTTTCTTATATTCATTCATCAAATATTCCTGAGAACACACTGTGTACAAAGCTATGGGTGATGTACTGGGGGTACATTGGTGAAAAAACAAATGTCATTCTGCCCTTGTAGGGCTTGTGATCAGGTGGGAGAGACAGACGTTGAACAGGAAATTGTATGTGTGATAAGTGTTACAAAACAGGAAGTGAGTATATGTTGGAAGCATATAAGAAGAGGAAGTTGGGAGTTCCCTGGCTGTCCAGTGGTTAAAATTCTGAGCTTCCACTGCAAGGGGTGCAGGTTCTACCCCTGGTTGGGGAACTGAGATCCCACATGCAGCGTAGCATGGCCAAAAAAAAAAAAAAGAGGAAGTAACTTTGAAGGGGGTAACAGAGATGCTTCCCTGTGGACATGCTATCTAAGCTGATCTGAATAGGAAAGGAATCTGCCAAGACCATAGCTGTGGAAGAGTGTTTGCAAAAGAAACAATATATTGGAACACCTGGAGAGGGAGGGGACCCAGGCATTTTGAGGAATTGGACAAGTTCAGCATGGGTGCCAGGCAGAGTATGAGGTGGGAGAAGAGGGTAGGTGAACATAAAGCATTTATGCCAGTGCCTGGCACAGTGGAAATAATAGGAAACAATGCCAACCTTTGGTATTATTATTTTTACTGTTAATTGTAAGGGCAGTTAGAAATCTTTGAGGGTTTAAGGTAGGGGAATGACTTGATGAGATTTTCATTTTAGGTTGTTTAAAGTCACTTCTTGAGGACTGTACGCTGGTGATGTACTCAGGGGTGGAGAAACTCAGTTGCTTCTCTGCTTTCCAAGAGTATTCTAGCTGGGTCTTGAGGTGAGGTACATCACTCCTTCTCCGTGGTGCTAACATTCCAAGTCCAGGGAGCCTAACATGGATCCTGACATTGACCTTGTAGTAAAGTACTCCCTTTCCCTCCACCCCTTTTTTCCCCCTAGGATAGCTCCTGATCTAGAGAGTTTCTACTTGATCCTTCTTCACAACTGGATTTCCCTTTGAATATGTGGAAGAAAGGACTTAGGCCAACTTGTAAATAAGTGGACTTACTGTCCATTTGGTGTCACTTGAAATTGACCATGGCCTGTATACTGTGCCCTCAGAGGGTCCTTCAGGGGGCTTAGCAGCTCCCTCTGGTTCCTTACAGAGGTCACACCTGCAGCTCCTATTGGATATGACTAAATGGTATCCAAGGCCTAGAAGACACAATTATATATAACACTGTGCCCTCTGGCATGTTGCTGCCTGAGCTCTGTTCTATATCAGAGACAGTGGGTCTAAAACCCCATGACTGCTGACGTAACAGCAGATGGATGTGATAAGTCAGGAGCGACCATCATCCCGGTAAGTCAGGGGTGCCTTCTACACAGGGAATTATATCTTATGGATATGGTAACCTATGGGTATCCCAAGGTGTGTCTCATAGGGAAATAGAAAAACTATTAGGGCAAATATAGAAAAAAAAATATTGTAGAAAGAAAAACAAAAAGCTTAAACAAAAAGCTTAAAGGTATAAATAAGAATATGGCGGATTTTTATCCTAAAAGCATGGAGACATATTCACTTGCATTAAACCAAGGTAATAAGCTAAAGTCTAATCCAGAGAAACCCAAATATTTCTTTGAAATATGTGACATCCAAACCACAAAACAAGCAATGCAATTAAAAAAAGGCAAATCAGGAAGGGATAGGAGTCTCTGATAAAGTATTCTCTGAAAGTCCAGCTTTATATGACATTCCTTTTCTTCTTAGGTTGGTTGGCTATATTCCTTTAGGACAGAAAACCAGGACAGAAATCCCACCTGGCCAGCCATGTCCTCTTAGGCTGCCGTTCATGTTTCTGATGACCAGCGACCTTTTTAGCCTTTACCTGTACTGACAAGAACCTTCTGCCACCACCTGGGAAGCCCCTAAGCAGGAGCAGCTGTGGCCAGACTGGCCTCTGCTGAGTTTCCAGGCCTAACCATAGTGGCATATAAAACTCCTTGGAGAATGACCTTGTGCCAGGGCAAGAGAGTTACGTTCATCCTAGAGATTAGTAGTTATTGTCGCGCTTTTCTTAGATGGTTGAATCTGCCAGGTTCCACACAAGGAGGCAAAGGTATTGACTCCATCAATCCATAAAACGGTGATAATTAATTTTATGTGTCAACTTGGTTGGGCCAGTGTCCAGATATTTGGTCAAACAGTGTTCTGGATGTTTCTGGGAAGGTGGTTGTTTTTGTTCTTGTTGTTTGGTTGGGTTTCTTTGGATGAGTTTAACATTTAAATTGGTGGGCTTTGAGTAAAACAGATAACTCTTCATAATGTGGGTGGGCTTTATCCAATCAGTTGAAGGCCTTAATAGAGCAAAGACTGACCTTCTCAGGGGAGGGGGGTGCTGGGATGAACTGGGAGATTGGGGTTGACATATATACACGGCTATGTATAAAATAGATAACTAATGAGAACCTACTGTATAACCCAGGGAACTCTACTCAATGCTCTGTGGTGACCTAAGTGGGAAGGAAATCCAAAAAAGAGGGGATATATGTATATGTACAGCTGATTCACTTTGCTGTACAGCAGACACTAACATAACATCGGAAAGCAACTATACTCCAATAAAAATTAATAATAATAATTTAAAAAGACTGATCTTCTCCAAGCAAGAAGGATTTCTGTCAGCAGACCACCTTTGGACTCGAACTGCAACTCTTCCTTGAATCTCCAATCTGCTGACCTCGCCTATCACATTGTGGATTCACTTGAAAACAGAGTCAATCAGGGTCCAGCAGAGTCCTTGTGGTTTGGCCCGTGTGGTAAGGACATGTGCTTTGGAGACAGGCAGGCCGAGTTTTGAGCCCAGTTCCGCCATTTACTACGTGCATGATCCTGAACAACTGAACTTTTCTTAGTATCCTATTTCGTAAAAACAGAAATAATAATAGAGCCTACCAATATTTATTAAGAATATTTCAGCTGCAAGGAAAAAAAGTACAATTCAAGGGGGCTAAAGCTAGTGCTTCTAATACTTTAATGGGCATACACATCACCTAGAGATCTTGTTGAAATGGGGATTCTGATTCAATAGTCTGAGGTCTAAGGGAAAAAATGTGGAGAGGGGCTTTTTTGGGGAAGGGATGCCTGTGTACTTGGAAAGTGCAGTAGTAAATATTGCTTCAAGCACAGCTGGATCAAGTGTTTAAACTACATTTCCAAGAATCTGTCACTTAGAGTTTTAGGCTCTCCTTACCTCTTTGTTGGCATCCCATGCTTCTAGAAGTTCCAGAGTTACAATTTATCAGCCTTGAAAAGCACAGAGAAGATAGAGCATCTTCCCCAATAGTTCCAGAAAAAGTACCTTCATTGGTTTGGCTTTGTTTGCTTCCGTTTAGATCATGCTTCACTCCTGCGTCAATCACAGTCATCAGGTGAACACAATACCTCAAGCCAAAGATGCTGATCTGGTTAGGCTCCAAACTCTCTAGCCCTGAGGCATTTAGTCATCCCTGGCCATCGCGACCCAGACTTTGGAAAAAACATGTCGGATCTTTGAAGCCCTAGCTTTGGCTCTAGTCTGCACAGTGAGATATTTTGCTTATTAAGTAGTTCCCATTAATGAAGTGTTTCTTGGGAGGTATCTAGAACTATCCTTTTTTTTCTAATTGCAAGTTTTAATTAAGTTTAAATTGGACAACGTGACTGTAAAATGGGAAATAAAATAGCACAAATCAAGGAAACCTACAGAGGAAATTAAACTAGGAAAATGCACATTGGGCAGGATCATGTGGGTGAGCTGGGATTAAATGGCTCATCTTTGGGAAGGACCTTGGCTCCTTGCTGTAAGTAAATGACCTTCTCCAGTGAACTAAATGATATCCTAATGGCCTAAAAGGCTTAATGCACCTCCCCAATTTCTTCCCCGCTGATTAGTAGGCCCCCTGAGTATAATGCACTTCCTTATATACACACAGTAAATGACTAGAAGATGAGAATGTAGAAAGAGTTATTAAACTTTAAACCAACATTAAGATTTATGTCATGAACTTTTGCTTTTCCGCAATGTGTTCTCTGACAGACTTGATTTTAAAGACTATGAAACACTCTCAGCTTATTGCTCAAAGGCCTTTCCAAAAATATAAATGATTGGATAATGACCTAGGTCACCAGAGCATGTTGGAAAGATCTCTGCTCAGATACAATTTCAGGGGGCTTAGCTAAGGAAAGCTCATTATAGGTACCAATGGTTAGATTTTTGTGCTTTTTCATTATGACCCGTAGCACCACATATCAGTCACTGTGAGTCAGAGGAAATTGCAAAAGCAAACACATTCACATTCACATTCACATTCACATTCATCTAGCAAGTGTATTTGTTTTCTGGACTTTTGGAGGACAGTTCCTGGGTGCTGAGTCAATCATGATGTGTGCTGATTCAGAGAGAATGACTGGTCCACTTGGCAAAGCCGGTTTTATGCTCTCCTTTGCCAATCACCCAGAAGAGTGTTTAGAAGTCATTGGCAACATTTACTTCCTTTGATGGATTCATTCAGCTCTGGCAAGAGAAAATGTTTCTGTGTTGCCTGTGGTTGTAGTGCGGAACTCTGAGGTGTGCAGATAATTCCAAATGGTCCTTTGAAAGTAGCTGACTTAATTGGGTTGGTTTTAGATGTTAAAATGAAGGCAAGAGTTACCTTGCCTTGGAGTTCAGTGAAAAGGGTAAAAATTTAATTATTCCTCTAAAAACAAATATTTATTAAGGGCCTACTATATGGTGGTCATGGTGCTTGCTACAGAGAATACTGTGCTAAGATAAAATTGGACATAATTTCTTTCCCAATGGAGCTTACTGTTTGGTGAGAGTCAGATTAAGAATTACACAAATAAATCTGTAATTTCTAATTGTGATAGTTCAATGAAGCAAATGATTTGGGCACTGGGGAGAAGATAAGAGAAACATAATATTGATGAAGGTGGGGTGGGAAAGACATGCATATTTGGAAAAGAATAAATTTCTCATGTCCTAAAGAAACATTAATTAATCCCTCTTTAATTCCACGTTCAAGTGAAAAAAGGCCTCAGTCAATCAAGGTACTTTGGACATAGTTACTTAACATTTGTAGGATTGTATGAGCATTTTGAATTCTTATTTAATAATCATGGAAATTACCAAACTGGATTAAGAAGGTCAAGTAAGTTTTAAAAATTGAACTGAATACTTCCACTTACTAAAAAAAAAATAACCCAATCAATAATGAAATATGGTTTTCTGCATCTATTCTTGGGAATGTAATTTAAACATCTTTGATCTGTGGATAGAATTATTTTTGTGTATTTAGGAAGCACTAAATCTGTATTTAAAATTGGTTTAATAGCTTATACCTTTACATACTTAGCATTTATGTTCTATCAGCCTGTAATTTCTTATAATCATCATCATCAACACAACACCATTTATTTCATAAGAATTTATTGAACAATGTATTAGGTCAGAATACCACAGGCTGGGTGTCTTAAACAACAGAAATTTATTTACTCACGGTTTTGGAGGCTAGAAGCCCAAGATCAAGGTGCCATCAGGGTTGGTTTCTGGTGAGCTGAGTTATAGGCACCTGGCTTCTTGCTGTGTCCTCACATGGCCTCTATTCTGTGAACACACAGAGGGTGAGCTCTGATATCTATTCCTCTTCTTACAAGGACACCAGTCCTATCAGATCAGGACTTCATTTAACCTTAACCTTAACCTTAACCTTAACCTAACCTTACCTCCTTAAATGCCCTATCACCAAATACGGTCACATTGGAAGTTAGTTTCAACATATGAATTTGGGGGAACATAATTCAGTCCATTATAAGCACTTACTATGGGGCAAACTCTATGATAGGCACTAACATGAAGTGCTGAACGAGACAGTCATTCTCTCTCCCCTCATAGAGCTTCCAGTCTAGCTAGGTGGGAACACAGTAAACAGATAACTGCATAAATAAATATTTGTATCCTAGTGAGTACATCTTGGGGAAAGGACAGATGATATGCAAAGCCCAAAAGTAGCGCTTGTCCAGAAGCTTTGGGGTTAATATCAAGGTTAGCAAGAATTATGCTATAAATAAGTTCCTAATTTGAAGTTTTGGAGCAGATTATATATATGTAGTGAACAAAGAAAGATAATGAGCTGCAAAATTGGAACTACAGGGTGTTTTTTTTTTTTTCTTAGAATAGCACTGTATGTCCATCCTGCATTTGGAAGTGCCTCATCTAATATAAAAATTCATGAGTGAAGCGGTTCAGTTTATAATTTTTTTTTATTTGGTACAAAGAAATAGTGCTTTCTTCCTAGTTATTTCAAGCCAGTCATTGTTATCAAAATCCAGTCTTTGTCATGAGGGACAACATGAAAGGAAGGAGCCTAGGCATTTTAGACTGTTCAACAATCAGGATATTTTCTTCTTCCCAAAACATCTCCAAACTACTAGTGGTCCCCACATGCCAGCACCATAGTGTTTTATTGTTAGTTTTTTCCTCTCAGATACCTTCCCTAACTCTTGATTTGGTGTACTTTGACTAAGTTCATAATCACAAACTGGAGTTGGACTTTGTACATATTCACAAGCTCAACTAGGCTCACAAATTTCATCTGTGTTGCTCAGCTGGCCCTGCCTTCCTGGAGGAACCCCAGAGCCAGGACCCAGAAGCACTAATAAGACAGTTCTGCTGTTGTGCTTAGAAGTCCCTTGGAAAACATCACAGCTGCAATTCCTCCAAATTTGAAATGTATGGTTAGGACAGTATAACTCACTGATGCAAATCTCCTGGTTGGCTCTTGATGATCAAAACAACAAGGACTGAGGTCTCTCCATCCTCATTTCCCCCTCTCATTTACCACTATCCTAGATGTAATTTTGAACCAAAGAAAAACTAGGGAGGATGGTCTCAACTGAAATCAAATAATAAAAGAACCAGAAGAGAGACAGGTGGGGAGGAAAAGAGGCGACTCCCTGAAGAAAGCTTTCAAAAGGGATGCATCTGTGCTCTGATTGCCCAGCTCATTAGGGCTCCACCTCTGTGTTGAATCCAACGCCCCACCTGTATCCTGTTTCCTCATCACTTCACTGTCTCTTCATTACTAGGCTGACACCTGTAAGCATCATTCTGATTTATTTTACATGGCATACATTTCCATGTCTTATAAACCTTGACTAGTTAATTTTCTCATAAATGATTTGAAATACAGAAGAATGGACACTAGTACAAGATGGCAAAACCCAGCTTTATCAGATCTTAATATCATGCCAGATCTTCATCAGACTATTTAAGTACAGATGTTAAATATTTCAGATGCAAAGAGGAGCTTCCTGTACACCCCTTGTCTCTCTTCTTCCTCCATATCCATAGCAGGAGTACTCACTACTGGGGGACCAGTGTTTATCACCCACATTATTATACTTTTGCCACAGATTTAGATAGCCATAAATATTATAGAATATTGCTTTGTAGATTTAAAAACTTTATATAAATGGCATCATACCTTATATATCCTTCTGAACTGGCTTTTACTCTCTCAGTATTATATTGTGAAATTAACACATTCTGATACATGCAGTTCCAATTTGTTCTTTTTTTTTCTTTAACTGCTGTAGAACATTAAGTGAATATACTTCAAAACATTTTTCAATTTTCCTCTTGAGAAAAATTTAGGTTGTTTCAATTCTTTTTTTTTTTTTTTTGCTATAATGAACTTCAATTACAACCTTGTACCTTTCTCCTCCCAAACATATGCAAGTGTTTCCCTTGAGTGTATATCTAGTCTCCAGGCTACCACAGCAAATTACTAAAAACTGGGTGGCTTAGAACAACAGATTTTTTCCTCTTACATTTATGCAGGGCAGAAGCCCCATATCAAGGTGTCAGTCACTTCCTCCAGAAGCTCTAGGGGAGATTTCGTTTCTTGCCTGTCCCATCTTCTGTTGACTGTTGGCACTCGGCCTGGGGATGCTTACTCCAATCTCTGCCTCTGTCCTTACGTGGCCATCTCCTCTGTGTCTCTCCTCTTCTGTCTGTGCCTCCTCTTCTTTTTTTTGAGAATTTTAAAAATTTTAATACTGTTCAAGTCAGTGTGCGTGATTCATTTCAGCTCCTTCCCTGCCAAACCTGGGGGCAGGGATTGCTTCAGCTTCTCTGCCTTCTCTTTGTCTGTGATGACCGAGGTGTAAAGGTATCTGCTGCATCAAACTTTAAACTTCATATTATCCTTATTTTTCTTTATCTTGACCGACTTGGCGTCCTTTTGCCTGGCTGTGAGCAGAAAGTCCTTGATTTCCTCAATTTTGCGAGGCATGGTGACAAGGCGCGGAGAGCGCGGCTGGAACTTTCCATCCAGGCCCGGGGTCCCCAGATATCGCCCGGCTGTGGATTACCACGGATTACCTCCCACTCCCCACATAGGGCCTGAGAGACCTGTGCCTTGTCTTCTTATAAGGACACTTGTCATTGGATTTTGGATCCATCTAGATAATCCAAGATCTCATTTTGAGATCCTTAACTTCACATGCAAAGACCCTTTTCCCAAATAAAGTCACATTCACAGATTCCAGGTAGACAAGTCTTTTGGGGGCCATCATTCCCAACCTCAGCACTGCTGAAATTTTGAACCAGATAATTCTTTGGGCATAAGGATAATCTGTGCTTTGTAGGAAGTTTAACAGTATCTCTAGCCTCTATGCACTACATTGCAGTAGTAGCCCCTCCCTCCTCCCTTGCCTTTGCAACCCCAGATGTGACAGCTAAAAATGTCTCCAGACATTGCCAAATACCCCCTGGATAGGTGAACTACTCCTCTCCTTGTTGAGAAACACAGATTTAGGGGAAAGTTGCTGACTTACAGGATATGAGCTTTTAAAAACTTTACTAGATATTGTCAGTAGTTGTCCAAAGTCATTGCACCAATTTAAACTCTTAGCAGCAGTATATGACAGTTCCCATAGCTCTGCAACATTACTTGTACTTGGTAGTGTCAGACTTTTTTTTCTGTCAATTTCATGCTATCTCATTGTTGTTTTAATTTACATCTTCCTAATTTCCAGTGTGGCTGAGCATCTTTTTATTCATCTATTTTTTATTTGGGTTTCTTGGTCAATGAATTGCTTCTTCATACTTTGTCCATTTTTTTTTCTGTTATCATTTTCTTTTTGAGTTAAAGGAGCTCTTTATATATTCAGGAGACTAGTCCTTTTTCAGTTATGTCCAATGCTAATGGTTTCTCATTTGTACATTATCTTTTGTTTATAGTATCTTTTTTTGGTGACAAACTTCTAAATTATAGCATTATCAATTCCTTTTTATGGTTTGCACTCTTAGGGTCTCTTAATGTCTCTTTGAAGTGTAAGGAGGCAGTCATGCTGCTTGAGGAAGACTCTAAAGACTAATCATATCCGAAAAAATTTAGTACTGTGGGAGGTGTCATCACATGTTGGAAAGACAAAGAACAGTGTGCAGACTGCAGTCCCAGCATGCCCTAGCCGCAACTCCAAAACTGTGTTTTGGAGAAATAACTCACCTGCTTTATCTTTCCAAGCACTTGTCTAAAGGGGAAGGAGATTTGAGTCTCTGCATGACCCTAGTCTATTTAAAAATTTTACACACTTGTGAGTTCTCTAAGAGATGCAACTTACATCTCAGCTGTAGGAATCATCTTAACAGTCTTCTAGACTATTGGTAAAATTACCTGGACTGTAACAAAGGGAAACACACAAAATGGGAAACATATATAGATTATACAAATGAACAATGAAATGTCAGCCTAAAGTGCACACTTTCTCTTTTACTTTCATGTATCTTGAGACAAAGGCTGAGAGTGAACCCAATTGATACCTTTTGTGATATCAAAAATATGTCAGATATAATGCACGTACATACTTTTTAGCACAAATATTTAAATTGTATTTTTTTCCCCTTATAATTAATTCTTACAATCACCAGTCCATGTTAACCTAGTGATAACCACTTGGGGGTGCTTCTGAAGAGTCTATATACCCTATCTTCAGGGACACTTCACTAAACTTGATTTCCATTTAATCGATACTGTGATTTTTCTTTTTAGCTAGATCTTGCCATGCATGATGTTGTCTTTGACCAACTTAGGAATCACCCCAGATCCTCACAAATATTACAAATACCTGAAAATGAATCTTGGACTTCTTTCACAGTTAAAAATCGTTCTTGTTCGGTAAATTCAGTTTAATATTTTCACTTACTACTCACAAAAGTTTCATTTTGTAGCCACCCCCACAAAAAAAAAAAGGCTTTCACTCACCTTAGTCATAACTGTACTCATTATAGGCATTACTTTATATTCATTATAATATTATTTTAAGCTAATAATACTGTAACTATTAAAATTCAATGACTCTTAAACTGTTAAACATTTAGCTTATGTACTGGTTAAAGTGGGGAACTTTCATTTGCACAATCGTGGATGTGAACCGAGAGCCTCAGTTTTCTCATCGTCAGGAGTGCCATATGCCAATTTCTCTCTAGTTAGTTTGGGAGTTTGCTTTCATATCACATGAAACAGAGGTGACACTTCTGGCCTACTGCGTGACAGATGAACTTTCTGGAGATCATGGCACCTAATAGATCATTTAATGTGAGCAGCTCTGACACATGACCAAACTCCTTAAGCATTAGAGAAACTTCATGCAAGTCAATGCCATGTTGAAGTCTCCTGTCATTTCCAATGAGTGTCCACAACTGCCATTAGCAGCTTCGAGAATTGTTGCCAGTGATACTGAGGAGAGAGGATCAAGCCACTTTGCTGTAGAGTGGTCCAAATGTGTCTCAGGGGAAGACAATGATACCTAAGAGGAGAAATGAAGGGATGCCAAAAGAGCATTTTTCTTTCCTCTTGATCTTACAGTACAATTGTTAAACTTGTGTTCATACAATTGGTGATTCTAACTAGCAAATAAAATAAAATAAAATAGGATAGCTTACTGGTATTTGAAAAAAAGTACATTCAGTAAAACATTATTGAGTGAACGAACAGCAAGATGACTAGCAAATCATTGGTATGACTATGTATTAGTAATAGACATCTTACTTATTGTCATTTATTTATTTAAATTTTTATGTTATATTGGACTTTAGTTGATTAGCAATGTTGTGTTAGTTTCAGGTGTACAGCAGAGTGATTCAGGTGTACATATACCTATATCTATTCTCCTTCAAATTATTTTCCCATTTGGGTTATTACAGAATAATGGGAGGGCGGAATCAAGATGGCATACTAGGAGGACGTGGAATTCGCGTCTCCTCACAACTAGGGCACCTATCAGCCACCGGTGGGGGACCATGAATACATAAGGAGAGGGGAAGAACCCCCAGCAACCGGGAAGGACGTGGGGTGTGGGGGGAGTGAAGGGTGGGGAGAAGTGGAGTTGGGACGGGACCTGCACCCCTGAGGGGTGGCTGGGGGAGGGGAGGAGTTCCTACACCCAGTGGGACTCAGCCATGGTTAGGGGTCCAGCGCCACAGGGGAGACTCTGGGGGAGATGGTGGGGGAGGGGCACAAAGGAACGGAAGGGAATGCGGCCAGTACTTTCCCTGTCCACTTAGGCACCGGGGAGCCTGTTGGGCTCCCGGGCCTAATCCTCTGCCCTCCGAGCCTCCCTCCTGCAGTGCAGAACCCAAGCCCCGCCCCTACACCCCCAACCAGGGCCCTACCTCTACACTCGGAGACCCCCTCCAATGTGCTGGGCCTAAACCCCACCCACACACCCTCATTCAGAGCCCTACCTCCAAACTCCGGAACTCCACACTCCAGAGGCCCTCCTTCTGACATGCTGCCTATCCCCTTCCATGCAGGTCCCAAGCAGAGGCCCTGCCCCACGCTTGAACGTCACCCTGCCTAGGCCCCGCCCCAGGGTCTTTTCCACCTATGTGGGTCCTGAGCCTAGGCCCTCACCTGCCTAAGACCTGCCCCACCCTAAACCCTGCCCCTGCCTAAGTTCCTTCCCTGCCTAAACTCCGCCCCCATAACCAAGGCTTTTTTCCTTTTCTTTTTTCCTCTTTTAGATTGGGGTTCTGATTTACCTTGTTGATTCATTGTTGTTCATTCTTTTATATTTTTATTTTTCCTAATAAATCTTTTATTTTTCTAATTTTATTTTATTCTTTATACTTTGTTATTGTTCTCTCCTTCTGGCTTGTCCCCCCACCCCACTTTTTTTTTTTCTGTTGTAGTTTTATTTTATCTTGTTGCAGTTGTTTCAATTATACTTTTATTTTTCCTAATATATTTTTTATCTTTCTAATTTTATTTTGTTTTTTATTATTTGATATTGTACTGCTCCTTTTTTTCTTTCTTTCTTTTATTTTTATTTATTTATTTTTTTACCACACCACGAAGCTTACGGGATCTTGGTTACCAGGCCAGAGGTCAGGCCCAGCTTCTGTGGTGGGAGCTCCAAATCCAAACCACTGGACTAACAGAGAACCTCAGACTCCAGGGCATATCAATCAGAGCAAGGCCTCCCGGAGGTCTTCATCTCAGCACCAAGACCCAGCTCTATCCAACTGCCTGCAAACTCCAGTAATGGACGTCTCAGGCCAAACAACCAGTAAGACAGGAATACAGCACCATCTATCAGAAGAAAAAAAAAAAAAAAAGAAATGAAAAAAATATGTTAGAGACAAAGGAGCATGGTAAAAACCTACAAGACCAAATAAATGAAGATGAAACAGGCAACCTACCTGAAAAGGAATTCAGAATAGTGATAGTAAAGATGACCCAAAAGCTCAGAAACAGAATGGAGAAAATGCAAGAAACATTTAACAAGGATCTAGAAGAACTAAAGAGCAAATAAACAGTGATGAACAACACAATTACTGAAATTAAAAATACTCTCAAATGAATCAGTAGCAGAAAAACTGAGGCAGAAGAACGGATAAGTGAGCTGGAAGATAAAATGGTGGAAATAACTGCCAGGGAGCAGAATACAGAAAAAAGAATGAAAAGAATTGAGGACAGTCTCAGAGACCTCTGGGACAACATTAAACGCACCAACATTCAAATTATAGGGGTTCCAGAAGAAGAAGAAAAAAAGAAAGGGTCTGAGAAAATATTTGAAGAGATTATAGTCGAAAACTTCCCTAACGTGGGAAAGGAAATAGTCAAGCCCAGGAAGCACAGAGAGTACCATACAGGATAACCCCAAAGAGAAACATGCCGAGACACATATTAATCGAACTGTCAAAAATTAAATACAAAGAAAAAATATTAAAAGCAGCAAGGGAAAAACAACACATAACATACAAAAAAATCCCCAAAAGGTTAAGACCTGATTTTTCATAGAAACTCTGCAAGCCAAAACATATTTAAGGTGATGAAAAGGAAAAACCTACAACCAAGATTACTCTACCCAGCAAGGATCTCATTCAGATTCGAAGGAGAAATTAAAACCTTTACAGATAAACAAAAGTTAAGAGAATTCAGCACCACCAAACAAGCTTTACAATAAATGCTAAAGGAACTTGTCTAGGCAGGAAACACAAAACAAGGAAAAGACCTACAAAAACAAACCCAAAGCAATTAAGAAAATGGTAATAGGAACATACATCTCAATAATTACCTTAAATTTAAATGGATTAAATGCTCCCACCAAAAGACATAGACTGGCTGAATGGTTACAAAAACAAGACCTGTACATAGGCTGTCTACAAGAGACCCACTTCAGACCTAGGGACACATACAGACTGAAAGTGAGGGGATGGTAAAAGTTATTCCATGCAAATGGAAATCAGAAGAAAGCTGGAGTAGCAATTCTCATATCAGAAAAAATAGACTTTAAAATAAACACTATTACAAGAGACAAAGAAGGACACTGCATAATGATCAAGGGATCAATCCAAGAAGAAAATATAACAATTGTAAATATTTATGCACCCAAAATAGGAGCACCTCAAATACATATGGCAAATGCTAACAGCCATAAAAGGGGAAATCGACAGTAACACAATCATAGTAGGGGACTTTAACACCCCAATTTCACCAATGGACAGATTAACCAAAATGAAAATAAATAAGGAAACATAAGCTTCAAATGATACATTAAACAAGATGGACTTAATTGATATTTATAGGACATTCCATCCAAAAACAACAGAAAACATTTTCTTCTCAAATGCTCAAGGAACATTCTCCAGGATAGACTATATCTTGGGTCACAAATCAAGCCTTGGTAAATATAAGCTAATTGAAATAGTATCAAGTATCTTTTCTGACCACAACACTGTGAGACTAGATATCAATTACAGGAAAAAACTGTAAAAAGTACAAACACATGGAGGCTAAACAATACGTTACTACATAACCAAGAGATCACTGAAGAAATCAAAGAGGAAATCAAAAACTACCGAGAAACAAATGACAATGAAAACACGACCCGAAACCTATGGGGTGCAGCAAAAGCAGTTCTAAGAGGGAAGTTTATAGCAATACAATCCTACCTCAGGAAAGAAGAAACATCTCAAATAAACAACCTAACCTTACATCTAAAGCAATCAGAGAAAGGAGAACAAAATAAACCCAAAGATAGCAGAAGGAAAGAAATCATAAAGATCAGATCAGAAATAAATGAAAAAGAAATGAAGGAAACTATAGAAAAGATCAGTAAAACTAAAAACTTGTTCTTTGAGATGAAAAACAAAATAGATAAACCATTAGCCAGACTCATCAAGAAAAAAAGGGAGAAGACTCAACAGAATTAGAAATGAAAAAGGAGAAGTAACAACTGACACTGCAGAAATACAAAGGATCATGAGTGATTACTACAAGCAACTATATACCAATAAAATGGACATCCTGGAAGAAATGGACAAATTCTTAGAAAAGCACTACCTTCCAAGACAGAACCAGGAAGAAATAGAGAACATAAACATAAAAACCAAAACACTGAAATTGAAACTGTGATTAAAAATCTTCCAACAAACAAAAGCCCAGGACCAGACGGCTTCACAGGGGAATTCTATCAAACATTTAGAGAAGAGGTAACACCTATCCTTCTCAAACTCTTCCAAAATATAGCAGAGGGAGGAACACTCACAAACTCATTCTACGAGGCCACCATCACCCTGGTTCCAAAACCAAAGATGTCACAAAAAAGAAAACTACAGGCCAATATCTCTGATGATCATAGATGCAAAAATCCTCAACAAAATACTAGCAAACAGAATCCAACAGCACATTAAAAGGATCATACACCATGATCAAGTGGGGTTTATCCCAGGGATGCGAGGGTTCTTCAGTATACGCAAATCAATCAATGTGATACACCATATTAACAAATTGAAGGATAAAAACTATGTGGTAATCTCAACAGATGCAGGAAAAGCTTTTGACAAAATTCAACACCCATTTATGATAAAAACTCTCCAGAAAGTGGGCATAGAGGGAACCTACCCCAACATAATAAAGGCCATATATCATTCTCAGTGGTGAAAAACTGAAACCATTTCCGCTAAGATCAGGAACAAGACAAGTTTGCCCACTCTCACCACTATTATTCAATATAGTTTTGGAAGTTTAGCCACAGCCATCAGAAGGAAAAGAAGTAAAATGAATCCAAATCGGAAAAGAAGAAGTAAAACTGTCACTGTTTGCAGATAACATGATACTATACATAGAGAATCCTAAAGTTGCTACCAGAAACCTGGTAGAGCTAACCAATGAATTTGGTAAAGTAGCAGGATACAAAATTAATGCACAGAAATCTCTTGCATTTCTATACACTAATGATGAAAAATCTGAAAGAGAAATTAAGGAAACACTCCCATTTACCATTGCAACAACAAAAATAAAATATCTAGGAATAAACCTACCTAAGGAGACAAAAGACCTATATGCAGAAAACTGTAAGACACTGATGAAAGAAATTAAAGATGATACAAACACATGGAGAGATATACCTTGTTCTTGGATTGAAAGAATCAACATTGTGAAAATGACTCTACTACCCAAAGCAATCTACAGATCAATGCAATCCCTATCAAACTATCAGTGGCATTTTTCAGAGAACTAGAACAAAGAATTGCACAATTTTTATGGGAACACAAAGACCCCGAATAGCCAAAGTAATCTTGAGAAAGAAAAACAGAGCTGGAGGAATCAGGCTCCCAGACTTCAGACTATACTACAAAGCTACAGTAATCAAGACAGTATTTTACTGGCACAAAAACAGAAATATAGATCAATGGAACAGGATAGAAAGCCCAGAGATAAACCCATGCATATATGGTCACCTTATCTTTGATAAAGGAGTCAAGAATATACAGTGGAGAAAACACAGCTCCTTCAATAAGTCGTGCTGGGAAAACTGGACAGCTACATGGAAAAGAATGAAATTAGAACACTCCCTATCACCAAACACAAAAATACACTCAAAATGGATTAAAGACCTAAATGTAAGGCCAGACACTACAAAACCCTTAGAGGAAAACATAGGCAGATGCTGTATGACATAAATCACAGCAAGATCCTTTTTGACTTACCTCCTAGAGAAATGGAAATCAAAGCAAAAATAAACAAATGGGACCTAATGAAACTTCAAAGCTTTTGCACAGCAAAGGAAACCATAAACAAGACGAAAAGGCAACCCTCAGAATGGGACAAAATATTTGCAAATGAAGCAACTGGCAAAGGATTAATCTCCAAAATATACAAGCAGCTCATGCAGCTCAATATCAAAAAAACAAACAACCCAATCCAAAAATGGGCAGAAGACCTAAATAGACATTTCTCCAAAGAAGATATACAGATTGCCAACAAACACATGAAAGGTTGCTCAACAACACTAATCATTAGAGAAATGCAAATCAAACTACAATGAGGTATTACCTCACACCAGTCAGAATGGCCATCATCAAAAAATCTACAAACAATAAATGCTGGAGAGGGTATGGAGAAAAGGGAACCTTCTTGCACTGTTGGTGGGAGTGTAAATTGTTACAGCCCCTATGGAGAACAGTATGGAGGTTCCTTAAAAAACTAAAAATAGAACTACCATATGACCCACCAATCCCACTACTGGGCATATACCCTGAGAAAAACATAATTCAAAAAGAGTGATGTACCACAATGTTCACTGCATCTCTATTTACAATAGCCAGGACATGGAATCAATCTAAGTGTCCCTCGACAGATGAATGGATAAAGAAGATGTGGCACATATATACAATGGAATATTACTCAGCCATAAAAAAACCCGAAATTGAGTTATTTGTAGTGAGGTGGATGGACCTAGAGTCTGTCATATAGACTGAAGTAAGTCAGAAAGCAAAAAACAAATACCGTATGCTAACACATATATATGGAATCTAAAAATAAACTGGTTCTGATGAACCTAGGGGCAGGACTGGAATAAAGACACAGATGTAGAGAATGGACTTGAGGACACAGGGAGGGGGAAGGGTAAGCTGGGACGAAGTGAGAGAGTAACATTGACATATATACAGTTCCAAATGTAAAATAGATAGCTAGTGGGAAGCAGCTGCATAGCACAGGGAGATCAGCTCCGTGCTTTGCTACCACCTAGAAGGGTGGGATAAGGAGGGTGGGATGGAGAGGCAAGAGGGAGGGGATATGGGGATCTATGTATACATATAGGTGATTCACCTTGTTATACAGCAGAATCTAATACAACATTGTAAAGCAATTATACTCCAATAAAGATGTTTAAAAAAAGAATATTGAGCAGAATTCCCTGTGCTATACAGTAGGTCCTTGTTGTTTATCTATTTTAAACATGTAGTGTGTACATGTCAATCCCAAACTCCCAATCTGTCTCTCCCCTGCACCTTTCCTCTTTGGTAACCATAAGTTTTTTTTCTGTGAGTCTGTTTCTGTTTTGTAAGTAAGTTCATTTGCATCATTTTTTAAAAAAATTCCACATACAATTGTCATTTATTTACCCATTTAACAAATAGTTATTGAGTGCCGACATTGTGCTTAATCCTGAGCTAGGCACTAGGGATTCAGTGATGAGCACAGATACTGTCCTGCTTTCATTGGACAATCAAATGGGGAAGAGAACTATTTTTTTTGTTTTGTTTTATTTTGTTTTTGTTTCTTGTGGTACGCAGGCCTCTCACTGTTGTGGCCTCTCCCGTTGCGGAGCACAGGCTCCGGACGCGCAGGCTCAGCGGCCATGGCTCACGGGCCCAGCCGCTCCGCGGCATGTGGGATCTTCCCGGACCGGGGCACGAACCCGTGTCCCCTGCATCAGCAGGCGGACTCTCAACCACTGCGCCACCAGGGAAGCCCGGAAGAGAACTATTGATTAAATAATCTCACAGAGAAATTTAAAACTGCAACTATTTTTTTATCATTGTTTTTTAAGATTTTTTTTTTGATGTGGACTAATTTTAAAGTCTTTATTGAATTTGTTACCATCCTGCTTCTGTTTTGTGGGGTTTTTTTGTTTTGTTTTTTTTTGGCTGCGAGGCATGTGGGATCTTAGCTCCCTAATCAGGGATCGAACCCGCACCTGCTTCATTGGAAGGCAAAGTCTTAACCACTGGATCACCAGGGAAGTCCCCCAAACTGCAATTATGTTAAGTGTTACAAAAGAGAGAGGCATGGTGTTTTAAGGATTGAGCAAGGGACGTCAGGGAAGGCTGCCCTGAGGAGGTGTGATAGTTAAGTTTTGAGTCAAATACAGCAAGAGAGAAATGGAAGAAATATTCCTGGAAGAGAGCAGTGTGTGCCAAGGTCCTGTGAGGTGCGAGAGGTGGGTACATCTCATTCTGGGAGAAAAGCAGTGTGTTCTGTTCCCCTGTGAAGCTGGAGAGAGATACAGGGCTAGGCTTGGAAGAGCCTTCTGTGCCATATTCCAGGGATTTGTTTTTACACCTAGAAAAACAGGAAGCCATTACAGAATTTGAGCAGAAGGATGACTTGATCAGATTTGAGTTCCAAAAAGATAATTCTGCCATATGAGGAATGGGGGTTGGAAGGGGTCAAAGCTAGCTAACTAGTAAGGGTAGACTAGTTAGGATGGTCTTCCAGTAGTTCAGATGAGCTAAAGGTCTCTTGAATGACAGTAGTTGGGGAGAGGGATGGAGATGTTAAGACGTAGATGAATTCATGTGATAATTAGAAAGTAAAAGGACTTGGTACTAGATTGAAAATGGAGGTAAAGAAAAAGGAAATGTTAAGGATGACCAACACCCAAGTTTCTAGTAACTGAATGGCTGATGATGCCATTCCCTGAACCTGAGAACGCTGGCAAAGGACCATATTCAGGGAGGAAGGTCATGAGTTTGTTTTGGGTCTGGAGTTTTCTCTTGAACACTTGAATATTTGGAGCTAGCATTGAGAAGAGAAGTGTAGGTTATAGATACAAAATATGAAATTGGGAGTCATCTGTGCACAAATGGGTGGTAATGTAAAGTAAATTACTGTGGTAGACAGAATAACGGCCTCTCCAAGATGTCCATGTCATAATCTGCAGAGCCTGTGAATACGTTATCTTACATGGCAAAGGGAAATTAAGATAGCATGTGGAATTAAGGTTGTTATTCAGCTGACTGTGCAATAGAGATTATCCTGGATTATCTAGGTGGACCCAGTGTAATCACAAGGGTCCTTAAATGTGGGAGACAGCAGTAGAAGAGTCAGTTTCAGAGGGATGTGACGTGAGAAAGCCTTGTCCTGTCATTGCTGGCTTTTTTTGTGTTTTGTTTTGTGGTTTGTTAATAACATTTTATTTTTAAATTATCATTTGTTATATTTACTAGTTTGCCAAACTACTTTATTTATTTATTTATTTTTGGCATTTTATTTATTTTAATATCTTTATTGAAGTATAATTGCTTTACGATGGTGTGTTAGTTTCTGCTTTGTAACAAAGTGAATCAGCTTATAATGGAAGGAGCCTCTAGTCAAGGAATAGGGGCAGCCCTAGAAGCTGGAAAAGACCAGAAATAGATTTTCCCCTAGTGTCTTCAGAAAGGAACATAGCTCTGATTAGACTTGGATTTTAGTACAGGGAGACCCATTTTGGAATTCTGATCTCCAGAACTGTAAGATGATAAAACGGTGCTGTTTGAAGCCACCAAGTTTGGGGTAATTACAGCAGCGATAGGAAACTAACCCAGTTACCTTGAGAAAAGTTAAAGAGAGAGAGGGCCTAACACTGAATCATGGAACTCTATTACATAATGGTGCTATAAAGAAGAGAAACTTACTAATGAGACAGGGAAGAAAGAGAAGAAGAAAACCAGGAGAATTTAGGGTTCTGGAAGCAAGAGGAGAGAATCTTTCATAAAGAGGTCAAGCAGGATGAGAAGTGTACGCTGGATTTGGTGGTAGGAGCTCATGGATGACTACAGTGACAACCGTTTTGTTGGAATGAAGGGAGCTGGGTCCAGATTGGGGTTGGATGTGGTGTTAGTGCGAGGTGAAGAGGCAAAAGTAAAGACTATGTGCAATGCTTCTAAGAAGTTTACTTGTACAGTGGAAGGAAAAATTACAAAAATGTTACCTTGGAATACTAATAATATTTCTGAAGCTTGGCATTGTTGACATTTTGGATCAGGTAATTCTTTGTCGTGGGGGACTATCTTGTGTATTATGGAATGTTTAGCCGTTTCTCTGGTCTCTGTCCACTAGATGCCAGTTGCAGTCTCTTCCCTCAGTTGTGACAACTAAAAAGTCTGTAGCCATTGTTAAATGTCCCCTAGGGATGAGTGACAAAATGCCCCTAAATGAGAACCACTGTTTTGTATAGAAAATAAAGAATCCCCTGAGTTTGATTTTGTCCAAGTACATCAGACTTATTTTTTTCTGAAGGGTAAAAGGGCATCAAATGAGTGCAACATTATTTGATTGGCTCCTTCAAAGCTCACGCTCTAGATACACTTGATATTTAGGTACATGCTCTGAGTTGATAGAAATTGAATTTGTATAAATGGTATTCTTGTGCATGCTCTCATGTAAGAATCCAAAAAGATAAGCCTAGGATGGACTCCAGTTATATTCAAAGTTTGTTCTAATTCTGTCTTTGCCATTTAATCTAGATTGGTGGCCAGATGATAATGGAACAGCGTGGTTCCAAGCAACTGCCCTTACCCCAGTATCATCTGCCTATAAGGATTCTAATAGCATTAGCTGAAATCTCAAAGCAGGTGCTCATCAAATCATGCTGAAATCTTTCACACTGTTAAAAAAAAAAAAAAAAGACAGAGTGTCTGCATTCTAACGTAGTTGATGTGGCTTTTCAGAAATTTAATGGGAAATGCAGTCCAAACCTTGTTTCTGAGCTTTGAAGAAAAGGATTGCTTTTTTAGATTGGATGCATATGTTGAGTCTCAGACGTATGAAGACTCTACTTCTCTTGCCACCATTCACAAGATCCTTCCTGTTGGATTGGCTCTTTGGGTGTGCCTAAGACGTCCCCCACCTATGTATTCATCCCTTCTTCCTCCCCAACTCCTGGCAATGCTTGATCTTTTTACTATTTCCATAGATTTGCCTTTTCAGAATGTCATGTAGTTGTGATCATACAGTATGTAGCCTTTTCAGATTGTCTTCTTTCACTTCGTAATGTGCATTAACATTCCTCCATGTCTTTTTGTGGCTTGCTAGCTCATTTCTTTTTAGCACTGAATATTCCATTGTCTGGATGTACCACAGCTTATTTATCCAGACACCTACTGAAGAATATGTTGGTTGCTTCCAAGTTTTAGCAATTCTGAGTAAAGCTGCTGTAAACATCATGTGCAGGTTTTTGTGTAGACATAAGTTTTCAACTCGTTTTGGTAAATACCAAGAAACATAATTGCTGGACCATATGGTAAGAGTGTGTTTAGTTTTGCAAGAAACTGTTGAACTGTCTTTCAAAATGGCTGTACCATTCTGTGTTCCCACCAGCAATGAGAGTTCTTATTGCTCCACATCCTAGCCAGCATTTGGTGGTGTCAGTGTTTTGGATTTGGGCCATTCTAATAGATGTATAGTGGTATCTCATGTTCTAATTTTCAATTCTTTAATGATATGTGATGCTCTCCATCTTTTTATATGCCTATTTACCATCTGTATATCTTCTTTGATGAGGTGTCTGTTCAGATCTTTGACCCATTTTAAAATCAGGTTGTTCATTTCCTTATTGTTGAGTTTTAAGTGTTCTTTGTATACTTTGGTTAATAGCCTTTTATCAGAAATGGCTTTTGCAAATATTTCCTCCCAGTCTGGCTTGTCTTCACATCCTTTTGAGTGTTTTAACTTAAAAAAAGTAAGTTCTTGATCATTTGAAATCCTATTAAGCAGTATAAGGAGAAATGTAATCCACAGCTTTTTAGGATATTAATATTGAATTTAGCAGAAATGTTAGGGGGTATGGACTTACTTAAGCCCTTTGCCATCTTTCTGGGTCATTTAAATACTTTTCCCATAGCAGCATGAAGTGGTTTTCCTCCAGCTGCAAAAGAGTTGCAGTGTGAGACCACGAATTTAGTTTGAAAATACCAAATTTGTGAGACCTGAGGAGATTTAATCCTTGGCAAAATGTGCTCAACTTCTCACTTAAGAAAAAGAATTAAAACAAACCAGAGGTGGTCACGCTTATATCTGGTGGCTTTAGAAGTTTCCCTATGGGAGAAAGTTACGCTTTAATGAAGAATTAGTTTAAGCAGGGTGGATTAAGTTGCTAAAATTCATCTCCATAGTAATTTAGCAAGGGAAAAATTAAGATGTTGGCCACAGTTTCTATAAATTTGGTCAGAGCTGAAGATCCATGTGAATAACTTTGGGAAGGTGATACTCATTCCAGTTGATCATTTAGCTATTAAATACCAATCTTGCACATAGTGGGTCCTCTTCTCAAAAGTGCTTTTGCTTATGAGTTACATGTCAGTGAAAATGAGCCAATCTCATAATTCCTTTCACGTGTTCAATGACTGCATATTGTCCTGCATTCATTTTACTGTGCCTCCTATGTTCTAAGAACCGTTGAAGTTTTGAGGGGAGCACAAGTTTACATAATGTGATTTCTGGCATTAAGGAGTTTTACTGATGACTAGAAGAAAGACAAATGTATGGAACTTTCTGTGATCTGAAAGGTAGTCCATCTTTCCTGAATGATATAAAAGAAAAAAATTCCAGTTTTTTTTTTTAACCACTTCCTAATGTACAATTTGACTTCTATACAGTGTCATTTAACTTGGAGGAACAGTGAAACTGTGATGGTTAATTTTCTGTGTCAACTTGACTGGGTCATAGGATTCCCAGATAGTTGATTAAACATTATTTCTGGTGTGTCTGTGAGGGTGTTTCTGGATGAGATTAGCTTTTCAGTCAACAGACTGTGTAAAGCAGATTGCCTTCCCCATTACAGGTGGACCTTGTCTAGTTCGTTGAGGGCTGAAAAGAACAAAAACGGGGAGGAAGGGAGAATTTGCTCTCTCTTCCTGACTACATAAGCTGGAACGTTGGTCTTCTCTTACCCTTGAACTGGAAATTACACCATCAGCATTTCTGGTTCTCAGGCCTTTGGACTCAGACTGGAAAAAAAATTATATATATAATATATAAAGTTATATGTATTATACAATTATAATATAATATTGTATATTATGTATAATATTTTATATATAATAAAATTATATATGTGTGTGTGTGTGTGTATATATATATATCTCCTATTAGTTTTGTTCCTATGGAAAACCTGACTGATACTGGAACAAAAGTGCTTAAATTTAAAGGGTAATTTATTTTTTAAAAGGCATTCAAGAAAAAAGAGAGAGAAAAAAACCTTTGTATTCATACAGTTTCAAGTTGTTGGCTAAAATGACAGGTATTTCCCTGTTTCTCACCCCCCAAACTGTATCATTTCATCTGAGGATTTAAAATTGGGCAACCAAAGATCACTTGGATTGTATTTAGTGGCGCATGCCAGGTCAATTTATTTTAACATGCATAAGTCTAAATTGTCAGTAATAATCATCTCAGGAAAGAACTGTAGGAAAAAATCAATATTCCTGTTGAGAGTTTTCAATAGTACTTAATGATTTTACACATCTGCCACACAGACATGAAGGAGGCTCAATTAAAACCCATAACAGAGTAAGCAAGCACTGCCTAAAAAGGGGAAAAAAAAATCTATATCAAAACCACAAGATAGGGCTTCCCTGGTGGCGCAGTGGTTGAGAATCTGCCTGCTAATGCAGGGGACACGGGTTTGAGCCCTGGTCTGGGAGGATCCCACATGCCGCGGAGCAACTAGCCCCGTGAGCCACAACTACCGAGCCTGCGCGTCTGGAGCCTGTGCTCCGCAACAAGAGAGGCTGCGATAGTGAGAGGCCCGCGCACCGCGATGAAGAGTGGCCCCCGCTTGCCACAACTAGAGAAAGCCCTTGCACAGAAACGAAGACCCAACACAGCAAAAATAAATAAATTAATTAATAAACTCCTACCCCCAACATCTAAAAAAAGAAACAAAAACCACAAGATAAATATGACTAGCAGAATAAATCTTAGTTTCAGTGGACAGGTAGGTAATATATGTTGGAAATTTACATACTTGATCATGGTAGGGTTGTGCTTCAGTTTCCTTGTTTATAGCATAGTGATAACAAAGTACCTACCTCCCAAGATTGTGGTGAAGATTCAATGAGATGATATAGGTGAAGCTCTTAGAACAACACCTAGCTTATAAGAAACACTCCAAACACTTTCAAAAAATAAAATTAAGTAGGGCTTCAGAGACCATATTACAGAGATGGCTGCTCTGAACTTTATTCCTAGACTTCTCTCTGTCTCTTTTGGTGACATTCATTTATTGAAAAACAAGGCCCTTAAAAGTGAAAATGTTCTGATTGGACAGCATTGGGCCTCTTCAGCAACATTGCCCCCTTCCTCAATAACTAAGCTTCTCTGAAAGTAAGACAGAAGCTGCCATAGTGTTGGGGAGAGTGATGGAAATTGCAAAGGTCCATGACACGCTGGTAGAGGAGAGTGATGGGGACTTTCTTGAGACAGGTGGGGTCTTTCAGCAGGTCCAGGCTTTATCACCCATGGGGAGTTGTTTGGTGGTTTTCAGAGTAAATCCTGGATTGTGATTTTAGGATGGGGAGTTGAGCTTAGAGCTCCATCTTCTTCCAGTCCTTGAGAGAGATTATCTGTGGGGCTGAGTATTGCTAGACACTTTTCCCTTTGACTGGAAATCTAGGAAAATGACCTGGGCAGCCAGTCAATGGTATAGATTCTAGAATTTATTTAATAGTGTAGATGTTTAGGACCATAGATATCACCTCATCTCACTTCCCCATCTTAAAAGTGAGGAGACTAGTGCCTAGATTGGTAAACTGATTTCCCAAGGTCACCCAACATATAGTATGGCGAAGCTGACACTGAAGTCCAGGTTTCCTGACTCCACATTCTGTGCTTATAGAACACATCTGTGAAAGAGAGAGAGTGAGCAAGAGATTGGGACACAGAGGATTAAGGGGTGGAATTCAGATCAACATTTCTCCATAGGTGCATCATACTAAAATTTCACATCATAGATAATAGTATTGATGTCTATCACTTATTAAATATTTACTATGTGATTATCACTTCATGTACATATATTAATTAATCCTTATAACAACATCATAAGGTAGGCAGTGTTGTTATAGCTACTTTACAGATGAGGGAACTGAGGCTTGGAGAGGCTCAGCAAATTGTCCAGTATTATGCAGCTAATAAGTGACAGAGCCAAGACTAGAATAATGAGTATGGGCAAATCACACTTCAGATGACATTAAGGCCATTTAAAAAGAGTCTTGGGGAGAGGCTTGGTCCCTTCTGCACTCCAGGTTTTAGTTTACACACTTTTAAAGTGCAACAAATGATCTTCACGATCTGTGCATGAGTTATTGTTCTATTACTTTATTTTTCCTGGTGTTTTGACTGCACACAAGATTTTTCTAACTAAAGTTTGAGAATAAGTATGCAAGGTTTTCCTTCCTGATAAAATGAGGGTGAAACGATGTGGTAGCTGATGCTGAAAGCTCTTGCTGACTCATTCTGGGATGACCACATGCCTCCCAGGACAGCCTTTCTAGGCCTCCTTCCACTCCATTATTTCGGGTTTGATGGATGGTGATATTACCTTGCTCCTGCTTAAGAAGCTTGGTGCCTCTATTTTTTCTAGATTACATGAAGTTTTAACAAGGCTTATGGGGTGATTCTTTGTCATTAAAATAACAAATGGATTGAAAACAGCCTTCTGTCTCTTTGGAACCCACCACGGTTCCGTGGATGGTAATCCAACTGGTGATAGAACAACAGAGAACCACGAGGCTATCAGAGTGGGGAACTGTAAAATTCCCTGCGATTTGTCAGTGAGAATGGAGAATGTCAGACATCTCGGAGAATAAATTTAAATCCATGGCTGGATAGTGTGACTTTTGAGAACAAATTTTTATAAATGTGCAGTGGGATTGGCTTGGGGATATGGGATATCTTTTTTTTTTTTCATTTTTTTAAAATATAGGCTGCTCCAGCTCTTAGTTGCGGCACACGGGATCTTCACTGAGGGACGTAGACTTCTTAGTTGTGGCACTCAGGCTCCTTAGTTGTGGCATGCAAACTCTTAGTTGTGGCATGCATGTGGGATCTGTTTCCCTGACCAAGATCAAACCCAGGCCCACTGCATTGGGAGTGTAGAGTCTTACCTGGCTGAGAGGCCAGAAAAGTAATAGATCGCATGTTTATTCTTCTATGGAAACTATGGAAATAAGTGGCATAAGCATTTAAAATGTTAGAACTAAAGGGTTTTAAAACATCAGAAAAAAGTTGAGTTAAATGAGAACATGGCTGTCCCCTAGGCAGAGATGCTAATCTAATACTAGGAATTCTGATTCAAGTCCATGGAGCTGTCTAGGCAGCAGGAATTGGAATATTAGGTCCAAGCGGGCTGGACTTGTATGCCTGGAGCAGATCCCCACAGAAGGAAGCAAGATCAATGTCAAAAGAAGAGAATAATTCCACTTCCTGTTTCTGATCCCGCTTATGAGAACAATTTAGATCAAGAGTGATACTGTCATGAGAAAAATGATATGTCTTTCAACAAACTGCCAATTGAAACTTTTAAAATAAATGACTACAGTGAAGATGTTGAATTCAGGTCAGTTTAAGGAATTGACTAATGACAGCAACAGAGATCACAGGAAATGATACAATCCTGAAACTGACAGGAGGTGAGATGGAGGTTACTCTGTAGTAAATTATGTGCAGAAATGGGTTAGCTACTCTGTTCAGAATTGACACAGAGAAGCCTCAAACTTCAAAAGCTTCAAACAGCTTTCTCACCCTCACTTTTTGAGTGGCTAGTTGTGTGATCTGGGTAAGTTTCTTCTCTAAAGGGGCTTCAGTTTCTCCATCTGTAAAATGGGGAATTTGGCTGGCTCATCATTTAGGTTTCTTCTACTTCTTACCTATTTTTAGATCTGCTACCATGAATGTCTGCTGGCAGAAATAGGAGCAGTAATACATTTTACTTACTGTAATTTTCAGGCAATAGAATCTTCCCCATCCATTTAAGTTCATGGTTCTCTCTCTCATCCTTGGAATCCAGAGTGTTTGTGGCTGGTATCCTTTATTTGACACCTATCAGTATTCTGAACGGTGGTTGTTAGCAACTTGAAGGGCAAGATTTGTACCTTATTCCATTTTGCATCCTGAATGATTAGCACAGTAATTGCAGTTAGTACCTACCACCATTACCACTAACAACAATAAATAATTGTAATATCAACAGTAATAGTTGCTATGTATTTAGGCTTACACATGTGGTGGGCATTGTGCAAGGCACTCCATATACATGATCTTATTTAGACCTCAAGAGAGGAGAAACAGAGAGATTGAGCAACATGCCTAAGGTCACACAGACCATAACTGGCAGAACCAGTATTTGACATGTAACCCAAGTCTGTATGTTTCCAAAGCTATGATCTTACCCACCATAGCATGCTACTTTCCTCCAAAATTTCTCATCTTCTATAGATAATAAATACCTAAACCTGAAAATTCAAGAAGTAGGAAATAGAAGCATGTTATTTAGATATATGGAGGTGAGCGACAAAAGAAACAGCTAAAATAATTGAGAATGGTTGCTTTTGAGAAAAAGATGAGAGGAGTACAGGAGAATGCTGTTTTTTCGTAATAAGTCTCAAAGAATTGTGTGACTCTGTAAATTACGTCCAAATCTAATTTTGATGAAAATTTAAACTTGAAAGTAAAAGAATTATGGTATACCCATTTAAAAAAAAAAACGGAGAAATAGGAAATGGGGTCAGACTGGGGAGACAGGACCTGTCCATTTTACAAGAGGATTGCAGACTCAGAACACTGGAAGGGAGAAATCTGGGAGCCTTTGGGTGAGGGGAAGTTCACCCTAGTTGTGGCATAGTGTATGTACCTATGCATTACCAGTGTCCAATGTAAATCTAATTAAACCACATATATAATTTAACCTTTTTGGAAGCCACATTAAAATAAGTAAAAAGGAAATAATAAAATAATTTTAATAAGGTATTTTGTTTAAACCAATATATCCAAACTGATCTTTTCAACATATAATAAATATAAAAATTATTAATGAGCAAAAAGTAACTACTAATAAATCATCCTTAACACTTCCTGTTAGGCATCTTAGAAACTCTTGGTTTGGCCATCAAATTTATGGGCCTTTTTGATAGTGCTACAAAGACATTTCAAGTTGGAGATCATAGCACTGGGTGTATTCTGAAAGTAGATGTTTAGTATTAGTATTTTGGGGGCCTTTTTTAAAAAGTTATAAGTGAAAAAATTTAAAGTAGATTAAGAAATGGAATCGAGTGGCTCATTTTACAGAAAAGTCTGGGGGAGGTCCTGTTTCAGGCCAGGCTGGATCCAGGTGACTTACTCGTGACATTTCTTGCTTGATCCTTTCATCTCTTGGTTCTGCTTTACTTGCTTTTTTTTCCTAGCAGGCTCTATCCCTGTGGCAGAGAACATTGCTCCAAGAGTTCCAGACTTTCGGAATCCATATGGTTTATGGTTCTAGAGGAAGGGAAATAGTTTTCCTGATAATGGGGCAAAAATCCTAAGGAGGACATCACCTGACCTAGCTTGGGGCATGTACCTATCCCTGAACCCATTAGTGTGTCTAGAGGAGATGAAGCATTCTTATTGGCAAGGCCTGTGTAATGTGACCTCCCTGTGACTTGGAAGGCTGGAGAGTCTGAATGAGCCTCATCCAGATCATGTGAGCTGAGTTAGAAGACAATGAGAAGGGAGGTGTAATTCTCCAAACGGAAGGATGATGCAGATAAATATCACAGGTCTGCTCTAAAATCTCCAACTTTCTCACTGTTTTAACAAGTGGTGTCCTTTCTAGTGTATTGGAAAGAGCATTGGGCTGATGTAAAGGGCATCTTGATTCTGGTTCCTTCTCTGTTTCTGAATAGCTATGGAGCCTTAGACAAATCATGTATGCTCTTTTGGATTTAGTTCCTGTATCGGTAAAAATGCAAAGTAGAATGATTTGATCTTTCTGAACCTTTCCAACTCTGGCATTCTGTTTCTAAGTGCTAGTGATGATTATCACGTCCTCTGAATAGCAAGAAAAGTCAGTTGCTGGTTTTACTATAGATCAATGATTTCATACTTTCTTTTAAAAGTCTAGTTATTATCTACAGTAAATTAATGCAGTCTTCTCGTTTCTGACATCTGTGCATCACACCATGGAAGACATTAGATCTGCCGTGGTGAGCTGTTCTATGAAAATGGTGCAAGAAATGTATTTTTAGTTTTCTGTACATTAATAAAAAAAGTTTTTGTGTAGTTAATGTGAGCTCCACCAGGGCAGCAGTCATGTCTGTCTTGTTCCGTGCTGAACCTCCAGTGCCTAGCTCAGTCCTTGATGTATAATCGATACTTAGAAAATATCTGTTGAAAGACTAAATACAGTGTAAAAAATGAAGATATAAAATTTCTTAAAGCTCATGCATTGTAGAACCTTCTTGAATATAAGTGATCGTATATAACCAAAAGAAATATTTTAGATAGGAATAAAACAGTAGTAAATGACAGTGATGCGGTTGAGCCCAGCCAGCACAAGTGTACAGCTCAAGAAGTTTTGTAGCTATATCATGTTGCCTTCAATGGACCTCAAAGGTTAAAGTCCAACACTTTCTGGCCCTTATGATTGATGGTCTCCTTTCCAGTGCCCCAGACTGATTCTGCTGTTGAAAAGCAAATTAAAATTTTCTACATCTTTTGCCTTATTTCTATCTAATTTTAGCATGTTTTCTTATGTAAAGTATCATTTTTTGTCATTACAGTCATGTTGATCCATTCTTCAGGGAGAGTTTGGGTCCTGTTATCTTCTGAGTTTATTCCAGACTTTTTTCTTTACGTGCAGGTTACACTGAACTATCATGGCTAGGTTGCTTCTTAAAAATAGGACTTTTTCCATGTCACTTTCTTAATAAAGAATGAAGTTTTCAGTTCGGGTTTTTAGATCCTCCACTCTTGGTCTCAATTCACCTATCAAATTTTATTTCTCACTACTCTGCCTGAGGACCTGTGATGATCCAGTCTTTTTTTTTTTTTTTTACTTTTATTTGCATTTATTTTTTGAAGCATTTATTCCCAGGCCATAAATCTTTGTTTCTTCAGTTTCTTCTGGGATATCTTTTTCTTCTGGGCAACCTCCTCTTCTGGTTTAGGAACAATCTGTTCTCTTTCAGTAAGGATCATCTCAATGTGTCAGGGAGAGCTCATGTATGGGCTGCTCTGACCATGAGCTCTGTAAGTCCTCTGCCACATCTTGGGGGCTTTGTTCACCTGGATATGCTCAATGACCAGAGAATCTACATCTAAGCCCTTAAGTTCAGCATTACTCTCTGCATTTTTGAGCATGTGCAGTAAAAATTCAGCACTCTTTTTGGGCCACCGACCCTGTGTCCAGCCCCACTTTTTGGCTTGGGCACACCTACCAACTCCACCATTGTAGCGATGGAATGGCACACATTGCTTCTTTAAAGTGACATCCTTCAGATGCTTGGTGGCTTTTCGGATATGCATACCCTTAATGGCCTGGGCAGTTTCACGAGTGTTCTTCAAGTGAACGCGAAGATTTGAACCTCTTGACTTGCATGATTTTGTGGGGTTTTCTGGGTCATGTGAATAGCGAACCATTTTTAGAGGTCACCTCAGGCCGCTTACCAGAAAAGGAAGAGTGGTCCAGTCATTTTAAGTGGTCCAGTCATTTTAAGTATTGTCTACCATTTTCAGGTGGTTCAGTCATTTTAAGTATCGTCTACCGTGTACCTTGCACATATTATGAGCTCTCCTTGCCTTAAATCTACCTACCAGTCCAAGGTCTGTCCATCATCCAGTGCTTTGATTAAAATCCATAAAGATTTCTCAAAGTATAACCTAGAGATTTTTCCTTATTTAAATTTTTATACCATTCCTGGATTGAAACCAACATTTCCTACATAGCCATGAAGAATACTCTTCAGACTCTGGAAAAAAAGTCTTCCATTGTCAAAGTGGTTTGAGAAATTTCACTGTCCATGGAAAACAATTTGGAAAATAATACTTCTTACTGTGAGTTTCTTGAGGGCAGAGATTAAGTGTGATTCATTGTTTATACTCAGTGGCTCGTATATAGCTTGTCCCATAAGCATTCAGCAAATGTAGAATAAATTAATGATTGATGAAAATTTTTTCCTTCATTATGTGCTAGATTATGTTAATTTGACTTAGGTTTTGTATTTAAATCTTATTTCACCAGGGAGATAGAAATCTTAAGGACAACACCATGTCTTGTAAGTTTTTATTTTTCACAACATTTAGTTCAGGACTTGCCATCTGCCTGGTAATGAATAGAAACTTGTTGTGTTGCTGTAATTTGACCACTTGAACTACTATGTGTGTCATGTCAGTATAGTGCAGTCAGCTTTACTTTGACCGTTGGAATTTGGTATAACACCTTTGATTATATATTCCATCTTCCAGGATTCACTCTGAAGCAGCTATTCCAGTATTGCATTTGGCTGAATACTTGCAGGTCCTTTTCCCTAACTTATTGGAATAAGTTTATTCATTTTATCTCTCCTCTTACAGATCTGTTTAGCTTGTACATATGTGACCAATGTGAGCAAAATGATGCACTGAACAGGTCTTTAAACCTAGCTTTGTATCAACCAGTGAATGTTTTCATACTCCTGAAAAGATTCTATAGAAAGGATTTATAAATCAGACATTAAGGTTTCTAAGGCAGAAACTCAATAATTTGAAATAATACCAAGGCATTTGGTAGGAATTTTTGGCAGGGAGATTTCTCTAAAAACCCCTTACCACTACCCTGCCATTCTCTTAAGACTGCCCTTTTTAACTGGAAGCACTTTTCTATAAGAATTCATGTATTTGCATCTAGTTTTCTTAGACTTGTGTTCCTGTGAATGTGTGGTATGTCTCCAGAATATGATGTAGCACATTTCAGTTTGATTTTTATAGTCTCAGATTCGTTATTTGCTTGTCTTATTTATAGTACCTGCTATAATTTCGGTAAATTATTCCAATGAGTCTAAAAACTAGTTTCGATAAATTTGTAAAAAATTGTCATTAATTTATACTATTATATAGCCTTAGGAACACCAGGAATATCGGCATTTTCAAATAAATCAGCCAAGTAACTGTGATTATCAAAGTCTAGAGAACTAACTTACAAGAGAAAAGGTTTCAGAAGACAAAATCAGTCTCTTTTCCAAGATTAACTAGGCAAGTTCTCCAGCTCTTTCTCCAGAACGGAAAGCACAGGTGTGATCTCACATACGGGCTGACCATCTTATAATAATTTCCTCTGTGAAGCTTCGTGGAGGCATGTTTTATTATGTATGGGAAAACTTTACAGATTTCCTCTGATTAATTCTTCGGAAAGGGCTCAGATGCAGAAACTGCAATTTTCAACCCAAAAAACAATTAAAAGTGGTACACATATATTGTACCCCAGCATGCATCAAAGAATCCTTTCTTCTGCCATGGACTTCTTCCCAATTTACCTCTCTGGCACCTCCCCCAAATTCTCCATTTTTACTTTTAACTAAATGTTCAAGCCTTGTGTAATATATTAGTGGCAATATAAACCATTAGTTGGTGCCTCACTAGGGCTTTGAGGCTGCATGCCCATTTTACAGCAGCATTTATGAATGGTTGACAGCAAAAGCTCTAAGGTTAGGCTTACATTGAAAAAAAATGGCACCATTAATTTTCGTCTAGGAGCTTCAGTGGTTCCATTTCCTCACATTCAGTTCTCTGGGCAACCCTGCTTCACTGCAAGGAAAAGCAAACCTGGAGATAGGAGACCAGCCTCTCTGGGAGCTCTTGCATTCTGATAACATAAAATTAGTAAGAGTAGAACCATGGGCAGCAGCTATTGCCACAAAGCAATGATAGTTCATTTCATTGACCTCCTGAGTTTCTTGCAGGCAGTGAGCAGGCATAGGACTTCACACTTATAATTGCAAGCAGTCGTGTGATAGTTTATTTTTTTTTCTTTGTGGGGTGTGTGTGTGTGTGTGTGTGTGTGTGTGTGTGTGTGTGTGTGTTAGAGAGGTGGAGAAAATGAGATGAACTCTAGTCTTAGTCTGTTCAGGCTGCTGTGACAGAATACTATAGACTTGTTGGCTTATTAACAACAGAAATTTATTTCTCACAGTTCTGGAGGCTGGGAATTCCAAGATCAAGGCATTGGCAGATTTGGTATCTGGTGAGAGCTCGCTTCTTGGTTTATAGGTGGCCGTCTTCTTTCTGTGTCCTCACATGGTAGAAAGGGCAAGGGAGCTCTCTGGGGTCTCTTTAATAAGGGCAGTAATCCCATATGAGGGTTCCATCCTCATGACTTAATCACCTCCCAAAGACCCCTCCTCCAAAAACCATCATGTTGGAGGTTAAGATTTCAACACATGAATTTTGGGACACACAACCCTGCAGTTCATAGCAGTATCCTTGTGCACAACAGCTGACATTGAATCCATGTGTACCTGATGATAGTGACAATATTTGAATAGAATTGTAGAATTAAAGAGTACTTAAATTTTAACATTTGTTTCTAATACCAGCTTTGTATTCAGGATACTTCAAGGTAGTGGCCAGACTCCTTCATATGGTTTAAGAGGCTCTCCTGGTCTGGCCCTTATGCACCTTCTCAGAATTTATTTAATCTCTCTTTTCCTTGGATTCTGTCTTCTCACCAAACTAAACTATTATTTGCCAAATCACCACCTGTTTCTTGCCTTTTCAGCCTTTGGATATCTATTCCCTCTGCCAAAAACGCTTTTGTGGCTAACTCCCATTCAGGAAGCCTGCCCTGAACCCTGCTGGTCCTTCTGTGGACATCCACACTCAGCCTGTATATTGCCTATTATGGAGTCTTCATCCTATTTTACCACTGTCTGTTTGCTTGTCTACCTTCCTCACTAGACTGAAACTCCTTGAGGGCAAGAATCATGTCTTGCTCATCTCTATAGCCTTAGTGACTGGCATACACCTATCAAGTAGAACTACTTCTTGAATTAATTTGTGGGTTATGTAAGGCAGCTCTCATAACTGCTGTCTTACAGATTAAGTGAATGAAAAGTCAAAAAGAGTGAAAGGTCCTATCAGTGGAGACATACCTAGAAAACAAGTAACAGATTTAGAACATAAATTATGACAGTGGCAATACTGCTACTACTATTACTATCAATGCTACTACTACTACTACTACTACTTATTATTATTATTATTAAAATACCATGAACCAGGAACCACACACACCTGGTTTATTAAATCCTCAGATCAACTCTTTAATGTAGGTATTCTTACTATCCACCTTTTTGTCAAGGCAGGATTTAAGTTTCAGAGAGGTTCATTAACTTAAGGTCACACAGTTTGACCTTGCCTTTCATTTACTCCTTGCTGCCTCTTAGGCATTTTGGTTACATATGCAGATCTTCTTCCCCTGTACTACATCAAGCAGCAGCCAATTGTAGAAAGAAAATGACGGCAAATCAATTGGTTGCTTTGCCTGCCAGTTGTCAAACACTGGTTGGACTGATAGATTTCACTGAATTGATATATCAAGTTCAAATTAATCTTATCCAGACTGCATTTGATTCTGTAGACTCTGATTATATCCTTTCTCACCCTGTATTCTAGAATTGCAGTAACTTAACTAAAATGTAACATTTCAGACATAGAATATAAGGACCCTAGGAATAGCCCCAAACTTTCATGCTAGCACCAAGGAGGATAGTTGTGTTTCTTCCCCATACACTTGGTACAAATCACTGCCAGATACAGAATGTTGATCTGGGGGGTCTAAGTCTGACCTAAACTGGCAGTTTATATACTTGTGATGGATTTATACTCTGGTGAGTTGTAGAGAATCGGTTAGACTTGGTGGACCCATCCCCCGCCCCCTTCAGCTCCCCTAGAACTTAGGAAGCACATTCACGGAGCCCTAAGCAAGCAGCGTTCTGGTGAGCTGGTAATGTGCAGCCTCTGCCTTTGTCCCAGCAGACTGGACAAGGGGCACATCCAGTTCATCACTGCATGCACAGCTTGATGCCCTTGTTTGAGCTTAGTAAATCTGTGTTGAATAAATCAGTTGATTTGGCATTGGCAGGACAAATCGGGCTGATAGCCCTTTCTCTTTTCGACAGCATTTCTCATTTCCATTTCAGTTATGTTGGATAGTCAGTGTTTGTATGTAGTCTTCCTCCAGCCTAAAGCACCATACCTCTTTTAGATGGTAACATTTCTTATTATGGCGTCTTAGATGGTGTTCTAAGACTTTAAATGGAGTGCGATTTCTTAAAGATGTCCCAACTGTCTTATACAATCATCACTAGTTTAGCATGACACCTTCTTCAATATTACCAGGTGCCCTGCTTTATGCACAAGCTCTGTTTTGTTTTGTTTTTAACAGTTTTGTTGAGGTATAATTGACGTACAATAATCTGCACATATATAAAGCCTACAATTTAAGAAGTTTTGACATGTATATACATATAAAACTGTGAGACTATCATCACAATCAAGATAGTGAATAAATCACTCACCCCCCAAATTTCCTTGTTCCCTTTATAATCTCTCCCTACCCCTTTCCCCATCACTAGGCAATGACTGATCTGCTTCCTGTCATTCCTATAATTATTATACATTTTCTTGAGTTTATATAAATGAAATCACAAAAGATATATTCCTTTGTCTTACATCACTCAGCATCATTATTTTGGGGTTCATTTGTATAATTGTGTAAGTCCATAGTTAATTCATTTTATTGCTGGGTAGTATTGTATTTTATAGATATACCACAATTTGTTTAGCCATTCATTTGTTGATTGAGATTTGGTTTGTTTCTAGTTTGGGGGTATTATGAATAAAGCTGCTGTGAACATACGTATATATGCTTTCATTTATTTTGGATAAGCACCTAGGAATGGAATTTCTGGATCATACGGTAGGTGTTATGGGTTGAATTATGTCCCTTGAAAAAGATATGTTGATGTTCTAACCCCCTGTACCTCAGAATGTGACCTTACTTGGAGATAGAGTCTTTATACAGGTAATCGAGTTAAAATGAGGTCATTAGGGGGGGCCTTCATCTAATATAACTGTTGTCCTTATAAAAATGGGAGAATTGGGGCATAGAGATATGCACAAAGGAAGGATGCCATGTAAAGATGAAGGCAAAGGTAGGGGTGATGCTTCTGCAAGCCAAGGAATGCCAAAGACTGCCAGCAAACCACCAGAAGCTAGGAGAAAGGCATGGGACAGATTCTCCCTCACAGCCCTCAGAAGAAACCAACACTGCCACCACCTTGATCTTGAACTTCTATCCAAAATTATGAGACAATAAATTTCTGTTCTTTAAGACACCCAATTTGGGGTACTTTGTTATGGCAACCATAACAATCTAATACAGTATGTTTGTTTAAATTGTTAAGGAACTGCCCAATTGTGTTCCAAAGTGACTATACCATTTTATATTCCCAGCAGCAGTGTTTAAGAGTTCTAATTCTTCCATGTGCTCACCAACACTTGGTATGGTCAGTTTCTAAGTTTAGCCATTCTAATAGGTATATAGTGATATTTAATTGGGGTTTGAATTTGCATTTCCCTAATAACTAATGATGTTGAGAATTTTTTTCACGAGCTTATTGCTATCTATATATCTTCTTTGATAAAATATTTGTTCAAATCCGTTACCAATTGTAATTGGGCTGTTTTCATACCATTGCCTTTGAGAGCTCTTTTTATTTTCTACACGCAAGTCCTTTATCAGATATGTGATTTCAAAATATTTTCTCTTTGTTTCTTATCTTTTCATAGCATTTGAAGAACAGAGGTTTTTGATTTTGATTACATCAAAGTTATCAATTTGTTCATTTTTAAGTCCTGCCTTTAGTGCCTTAACTAAAAATCTTTGCCTAAACCAAGGTCACAAACACTTTCGCCTAAATTTTCTTCCAGATGTTTTCTAGAACCTTGAAGTTGAATTTTTCGGTTACATTTGAGTATGAATTCATTTCAAATTAATTTTTATATGTGGTGTGAGGTATAAATTGAGTTTCCTTCTCATTTCTTCTTTTTGCTTATTGTTATCTAATTGTTCCAATGCCATTTGTTGAAAAAATTACTTTTATTCAGTTGTATTGTCTTTGGACCTTTGTCAAAAATCAGTAAACCGTATATACATGGGTCTATTTCTTTACTCTCTGCTCTGTTCCACTGGTTTGTCTATCCCCATGCAAATACATCACTTGATTACTATAGCTCAGTGGCTTTGAATTTGGGGTGATTGTTTTTCCCCAGAGGCATTTGGCAATGTCTGGAAACACTGCTGCTTGTCATAACGGGGGTGGGATACTGCTTGTATATAATTGGTAGAAGTCAGGAATATTGCTCAACATACACAGAATAGCCCCCCTACAACAAAAAAATTATTCAACCCAAGTTGTTTGGGCTACTTTAGGTCCTTTGCATCTGCATATAAGTTATGGAATCAGCTTATTCGTTTCCCTAAAAGTCCTGCTGAGGTTTTGTTTGAGATTGAGTTAAATCTATAGGTAGCAAATGGAAAAAATCGATACCATAATACTACCTTAATAATATTGAGTGTTTCCATTCATAAACACTGTATATCTCTCCATTCATTAGGTCTTCTAAATTTCTTTTAGCAAGGTTTTGTAGCTTATCAGTGTATAAGTCTTGCCTATCTTTTATCAAATTTATCCCTAAGTAGTTAGCATTCTTTTGCTACTATTGTAAATGGTATTGTTTTTTACTGAGTAAAGTTTTAAAGAAGAGACATCTATATTTTCCATGAGCTTGGAAGGCTAATTAGCACATAACCTGCTCTACTGGGTCTTGTAATTTCAGGCCCCAGTATAACTATTAGGATTCATGGGATTCCAAGTGATAGTGACCCAAGTTCCTTCAGATTAAGAGAAAGATGATACCTCACTGAACAAAAGGAAGAGCTGCAGATCAGAACCTGGACATGACGGCATTTAGATTCACTCTCCCGTAGCTTCTCAAATTTTCTCCAAGGCATCTCCAAGTCTTCTCAAACTCTCTCCAAGCTTCATTTCCTCATGATCTTCTATGTTGAGGGATATGGCACTTTGCAGCTCCAGGGCCATATCCTGGCAGCCTCATGAATAGAGAGGAAAAGAGATTTTTCTTGGCCGGCCCCTTTAGATGATTCCTGGAAAGTGCCCTGATATTGGCTAGGGTCACATATCTAACCCTGGACCAAAGACTGGCCAAGGCATTGCAGTATAATGATAGGCATCATCAGGATTATATTCCATCAGAGTTTTAGGGTCCCTTGCTAGAACGAGATGGTGTGAGGGGAACTGGAATGGAAGTCCTGGGCAAAGACAGCAGCCACCACGACCAGAAACATCATCTCCCCAGATCTCAGCATGCTCAAGAATTCAAAAGAAAAGCCCTATCATGTGTCATTACTCTCTACTGGAAATGGTGTCATTCATTAACAGATGTTCATGTTGACGTTTTTAATGTTTCTATGTGCATCGTTTTTGCCTTCTTGGATTGAGGGCCTGTTTGGGAAGTGCATCTTCATTTCCATGTCTTTTCTTCCCTTCCTTCATCCAGACAGTCCACATGTTATTGAACCCCTCTGGTTTCCAAACTCAGAATAACTAAAACTTAGTTAGGAGGATCATATCCAAAGAGGATAAAGATGGGTTAACGCAAGAAAGCAGGCATTAGAATAGGGAGACGTTGTGAGAGAGTCGTCTTTTGGTTTATCATCGCTACTAATCCTGAAAAGTATATTTAACTTCTCTAAGCCTCAGGTTTCCCTTCTTCCCGCCATTTGGGAATTTCGTCTCTGGATGACATTTTACCTTTTTATGTTTCAAGTTAAAAACAGAACTAAATTTTGGTGCGCCAGCCCTCCCTTTTGTCCCTTCCCCAGTGCCATCAGATTAACTTTAGGTTAGAAAAATCTCTAGGGATGGATCAAGGAGGTGTTTTCTGACAAGCCCAGCTTTTGCAGCCTTGAGCAAGCCTGGGAGAGCTAGGGTGTGGGAGTTTTGCTTCTGTTCCTTGTGGGAATAACTATTTCTATATTTACACAAGGGATTCAGGCTGCCATGCTGTGTGTCCTTAGCTGAAGAATTGTTCCTAGAATGCTGATTAAGGGGAATAAAAAATTTTCTTTTAGAGAAGGAAGAACAAGTATCTGTTCTCTATATTCTCCTTCCATCTTTTACTACTCTCATACCCTCTCCAGGTCCTAATAGCAAAGGTGAAAAAGAAGAAGAAAATTAGAGAACAGTCATCATCGCTATATATGAAGGATGTAGTATGTACCAGATCTAACCTGAGGGTTTCACCTCGTTGCCTCATTGAATCCTCACAATAAATATATGATGTGATATCATCTCCATTTTCCAGGTGAGGAAAACTAAGCTTTAAAGAGATAACATAACTTGTCTTGGTTACATAAGTAGTTATTACTGGAGCTAGCGTTTGAACCTAGATCTGGCTCCCCTCTTAACCTCTATGACATCCTGCATCTCATTGTATCTCAGTGAAGGAAGGACTTTTAGAGATCCTGTAACATTACCCTAATCATGGAGAGAAGAACAGACAATTAAATTGTCTGGTTTGCCTTTAGTTGAGTAAGTTAATTCTAATGGTGAGAAAATTGAAGCAAAAAAAAAAAAAATCCCTAGATAATATGTGAAAAAATGAGGATTCCTGGGCTTCACTCCCTGGAGATTTAGATTCTGAAGGTCCTGGAGCAGGGGGAGGAGTTAGATACAGAGAAATGTAGACATGTGTTTACTCCTTCATGCTCCTGATACAGATACAGGTGATCACTGGATTATACCTGCAGGAAAGCTGGATTGCCTTGTCCTGGTTATGTGGTCATTGTTCTGAATTCATTCTCTGTTGGGCCAAATTTGCATTCATTTTGCCTTAAAAGACTGTGTGTGTATGTGTGTGCCTAAGGAGAAGGGATGGAAAAAGAAGGAAAACCATGGAAAGATAATTAGGTCATCAGGAGACAGGAATGTCTTACTGGGGTAGACTGAGGAATCAGCCATATATTTTTTCTTTTAGCCCAAGAGCTGTATTCACCATGCAGCCTAGGTGTGCATGGCTTCTTGCTTCAGTGAGTCTCAAAGGTGCTGCCCAGCTCTGGTCATTTCTCAAAGGTGCTGCCCAGCTCTGGTCATTTCTGCCATAGACTGCAATTCAGCTTTACCCAGCCCTCTTAAAAGTGTTGCTTTTGACCCCTGGGGAGATGAAATAACGGAGCCACGCAAAGTCATTACCACTCTAGCCAGAAAGTGGCACAAGACGCCTTTCTAATGGGACATCAGGAGTCCTGCCCTGCAGTGTGAAGCACAGGAAGCTTTCATGCTTCTCTGTCTCTCCTGCAGAAACCGTTGGAGCTGCCTCACCTCCCTTCTTCCATTCTTCGTAGAGAACCTAAGTGCTCTTTTTATAAATGTGGAACAAATCAAACCTCTCTGTGTTAGAGTCGTCATCGAGAATGTAAGCTCCAGGAAGATGGGGATTTGGTGGGGCTGTTTTGTGCTGATGTATTCTCAGTGCCTACAGTGGTACCTGACCCAGGGGTAGATGTTCAATCAACTACTGACTGACTGACAGAATAAACGTATGAATACACTCTTCGATGGCTTCTGTCACAGGTAGAGTAAAATCCACCTTCCTTAAGATGGCTTTTAAGGCCCTTCCTACCCTTCATCTTAAACTTGCTCTCCCCCTTCCTTGCCATGGTCCAGACTTCTCTCATTCCTTTGAGTCCATCAACAGCCTTCCTGCCTCTGGGCTTCTCTGCTGCTGTTCCTTCTGTCTGGAATTCCCTACTCTTCACCCTTACCTGAAAGGCACCTTCTCTTCCTTCAAGTCTCAGGTTGATTATCATTTCCTTGGAGAGGTGGGTGTTCCTTGCCTTCTCTCTTCCATCTAAATTAGGTTCTCCTGTTTTCCTTCAGAGCATTTTTTCTTCTTTTTTGGCCCTGAACACAACTTATCCTTATTTGAGTCTTCACTAGGTCATTGTCCATCTCTCCTACTGGACAATAGGCTCTCGGAGGAAAGACCGTGTCTGGTTATCTCTCTTCTGTATACTCAGGGCCTGGCAGAGGGTCAGGCACAGAGAAGACCCTGAATAAATAAATATTTGTTGAGTGAACAGACGCATTTTAGCTGCAGAAAACTTCAACTAAAATAATTGAAGTCACAGTTAGGAATACTGGCGTCCTGCTTTCGTGAGAATGAAGCCAAACCCTGGCTAACCCAGATTTGCTAAAGGGAAAAGGGTGAGCCTGTCATTGTGTGAGGATGTCAGAAATGATGGAGTTGGAGTTGGTGCAGACATGACAACTGACCGCTCCTGCTGGTAATTAGTAGCCTCAGGCTAACTTGTAGCAAGAGTGGGCAGGAAACAACTCATAACCACCCAATTAAAAGGCAGTGCGAGTTTAAATTTAGAAGCCATCTGTGGCCATGCCATGGAAACCATGCTGAGGAGGACAGTCGGGTGTATAGCTCTTGCTCCAAGGGCTGTTCGTGCATGACAGAGAGATAATTAAAGACACTGTGAATCTGCACATTTTGAAATTATGCCCAGTGGCTCTCTTGTCCTGAGCAGATGAGAACACCATGAATTAGGGTCTGGGCCACTGCATAGGAGATTCCAGGTCAGAAAGTATTTAAACCCCTCCTGTTTGAAAGGGAGAAATACATTTTTTATTGATGCCATCAGGTAAGATGCATGGAATGCATTCCTACTCTGAGCTGGGAATTGGAGGATCTCTGTTCACGAATCCCCTCATCCCCGGAAAGTCTTCATGACCTTGGGCAAGACCCTCAGCCTCTTTGGGAATCACTTTTATACATTGAGAAAGTTAGTATTCTTTTGATTAGAAATGATGAAGAATTTTGACTCTTTTTTAGGTGAAAAGGGTCTTAATTGGCTCCTATAACTGAGTACTGATGGCAGAATGTGCTTTCAGCCTAGCTGGACGCAGGAGCGTAAACAATTGACCAGGACACGATTCCTCCTTCCGGTCTCTTAGCCCATGTTCTCTCTTGCCTCTGTTCTCATACCAGCTTTCCCCTGGTGATGAGATGGCTGTAGCAGCTCTGGCCTGTACCTTTTCAGCTAGTCTTTTCTCCATGAATTCTACACACACCCTGAAATTCACTCTTTTTGGACCAATGGTCCCTGTGGCTGATCTCTACTCATGTCAGCAGGAAAGTCCTCTACCCCTCCCTAGAAGACGCTGGAGTCCCTTGGATTTTGGACCCTGGTTTTTCACAGCTGTGACAGCATGCCCCAGGAGGTCAGCTGCCCCTGGTATACTTGAAACTCTTCAGTCAAGATCCAGAGATAAGGGGGTCCACAGTCAAATAGGGTATATCCAAATGGGGTTCATTGCATTTCTTCTCAGGAGTGACTGAGTTCTGACAGCAGGTGTTCTTGCTGATTTCCACCATGTTACACATGATGGATGAAATTCACATGGCAACGTGGTAGAGTGGTTCAGAGGGCACACTCTGGTGTTGGGCAGACCTGGGTTCAACTTTTGACTGCCCCACTTAGTGGCTATAAAACCCCAGACAAATTGCTTAATGTCTCCCAGCTCTGTTTTTCTATCTGGTAAAACAAACAAAAAACACCCCACTTAACTATGGGTGTTGCTATGAGTGTAAGATTAAGTGACATAATTTGCAAAATGTGCTTTACACACATAGCAAACACATACAATAACAATGAAATGTTATCTATTTATGTGTGTATAAAACCTAGAGTTTTGCAAGTCTCCTGGTCAGGGACTTTGCATAAGTCTGCATCTTTCTCTTGTATTCAAGAAAACCTATCGGGATGCAAAGTTACAGAGATAACCTTGAATGTGCTGTCTTAAACAAATTTTTGTCTCTTTGTGTTAGTTACAGTTTTGTGGTGGCATACCCCTAACTGGACTGTTTCATGTCAGTGTGTCATGGCAGCACCTTTATTTAATGTTTCTTCTATAGTCTGACATCATCGTCCCCACCAGACTGTAAACTGTATAGTGGACCGGGACCATGCTTTTTCATCTACCAGTGAATGTGTGGTGTCTTGCCCTGACTAATGAATTCATGATTGATCTCCAAGTATATTATTAAAATTTCCCTTAGGGCAAGGACCATATAAAGTATCTCATAGTTAACCTCAGGCCCCCCAATATAATAAAAGAGCTATTATTTACTGAAACAAAGTAGGCACTCACTAAATAATTGCTGTATAATTTATGTCTTTATTTCAGTCTTTCTATCAATTCTGTTTTATTCTACTAATACTTTTAGATGCTCATATACAAATGTGGGATGGCTATAGCTCCTCTCTTTGTCACATTAGTTATCAGAAGAGTGCTCTCAGAGCGCTAACTTCTATACTGTCTATGAGTACCCCACCAGCAGGAGAGTGTGTATAGCCAAGGGTTTGTGGATTCTCTCAGTTACTGCTTTGAGAACTACTGTGTACTCTTTCCTCGCATTACTCCCAACAATATACAGAAGAAAATGATCTTATAGTTGTAATACTGGCTTACAGCTTTTTTTTTAAAGACTTTTCTTGATGTGGACCATTTTTAAAGTGTCTATTGAATTTGTTACAATACTGCTTATGTTTTAGTTTTTGGTCATGAGGCATGTGGGATCTTAGCTGCCCAATCAGGGATCGATCCCGCACCCCGTGCATTGGCAGGTGAAGTCTTAACCACTGGACTGCCAGAGAAGTCCCTGGCTTATAGCTTTAAAACCTCTTTCATCTGCATTATATCTTTTCTCAAGGTTTTTTGCCTTGGTATATGAGAGATGCTCTTGCTTTCGTAAGTCTAATGTCTGATTCGATTATGTCATTTATCATCTAGCAAGAACAGTCCAGTTAATAATACCTGTTTCATTTTCTAAGCAAGTCATGAAGTAATTGTGAGAGCTAAAGACATTTATAAGTAGCTTGGATGGACATTCCTCTCCTTTTCCTAAAAGTCTGAAAATTTCCTGTTTGTTTCTAGGGGACTTTGCTACTGGATGTGCTGCTTGCATCTTCTTTAACACTCCCTTCCACAAAGTGAAATGAAATCTCTCTCTCTAGCAAATTTTATATACTAAAAATGCATGACTTTTGTAGTCAGAAGAATCCCCATGAGTAAACAAACATATTTGCTGATGCTTGCATGGGTGGGGGCATTTTGTGTCTGCCTGTCCAGCATTCTTTCCTTTGGGGAATGACCGTGTTCACAGCTCCTTGCAGCTCTACCAAGGCTGCTGAACATGGTCCCTACCCTTGGACCAGGGTAGGTGTGGGCAGTGGGTTGTGGACAGCCAATGGGCCAGCACTGATCACTCAGATTCTTTCTCCTGGGGATTGGAAACTTTGAGTAGCCCCTCTGCAAGAGTTCTTCAGTTGGCTCTTCCTTCAAATCTATGAGTTACCGCAGATCCTCTGATTAAATTCCACTTCTTCCCTTAAGTTTAGTCAGGGTTAATTCCTATATATAGCACACAAAGAACTCTAACTGATACAATTGGTACTCTGAAATCTACCCTGAAGTATGATGCCTGCTCCTCATCCCCTGCTTCTCCAGAAGCTTCTGTTTTGATTCTACTATATTTCTAAATGGAAGTTTTTTGGTGGCAAGAGAGAAGACATTTCTGATTAGCGTTGTTATTGAGGCGCTTCATGTTGAGTCAAAATATTCAGCTGACTCTAGTCTAGACTGATCCTGGAGCAACTAGGACTTGCGACCAAGAATTGACTAGTGAGTGTCAGAGATGACCAATCTCTTGATCTCTGTATTCTGAAGTCATGTCTGTAGTTACATCGCTGATGAGACTATATCTGTGGTCTTTTTATTTATTTTTTAATTGAAAAGAAAATGGGTTCCCCCCACCCCACCCCAGGATGATGAGAAGTCAGGCAAACTTGAGACAGAGTTATGGTCCATGTGCTGTTCTGAAATTCCTCTAGCCTTAGATGCTATGAATGACTCCAGGTAACAAGGCTCAGTTACGAAAATCACCCAGCAGGATACAATGTTTGAGGAACCAGGAGAGAAAAAATGTTTTCTAAATATAGATGATGTGTTGGTAGAAGCCAGTAGTGGAGCCTTTTGCCTCCTGACTTCTTGGCTGGGGTTCCCCACCATCCCAGATTGCCTCTCTAAACAGGCTCAGGACCTCGCTATATCTGACTCTAAGCTGGGCTCTGAGTTTAGCAATTTTTAATGGAATTGATGGAAAGGAACACCAGTTAGATCAGATTTTTGGCTGTGCTGGCATGCCAGCCTGCCATATTTTCAGAGGCACCCAGATTACAAGTTTATTTATGTCCCCAATTTGCTATAAATGAAATTAACAACAGGCCATTTGGGGACCTGGAGAACCACAGATGCCGATAGAAGCAGCCACATCTTTCACATTTTATGCTTATTTGAGTCACTGAGTGTGGGGACTAATAAAGAAGAAACGGTAGGTTGATTTTCTGTCATCATCATCATTTTTGTTAATATAATTGCTATTAATCAAAGCTTGAGAGATTTCAAACATAAAAAATAATCTGAAATATAATCATACTCTGTAGTGCAGTGCCCTTCCCGTTCCCCCTACTCCTCCTCTAAGGAACAGATTTGGAAACCCAGCCTCACTTCTGAATAAGAATAAATTATAAAACTGTAGAAGGAAATACTATTCCTTTTGGCATTGATGGCCTTGGGGTCTTCTCTTCCCATTGCGTAAACCAAGTTCAAATAAGAGACCGTGTCTCTAGTCACAAGATACTTAAGTTGGGAGTAGTTATAGCAAATGGTGGGGGAGGGTGGAGTTTATAACAGACCCGAATGATTGAGATGTTTTCCATTACAATATTGTTGACAATAGTCCTGGAACTCTTTTTTTCTTTTAATTTTTGCTTTCATTGCTGGAAACTGGATTGAAACTCCTCTTTGAAGCTTGTTAGAGTTATAAGAAGGCCTGATCCCAAAAGTGGGAGCCTGACTCTGCTCATTAACCTCTTCTTTTACCCTAGGCAAGTCACCCTTCCTCTCAGGCCCTGGTTTTTTCTTCTCAAAAATGGAGACGTAATAATCTCCAAGATACCTTTCAACCTGAGAATGCTTTGATTCTGTGAATTGCTTTTGGAACCAGTTTATAGGCACAAACTAAAAAAGGTGAGCATGGGCTTCCCTGGTGGCACAGTGGTTGAGAGCCCGCCTGCCGATGCAGGGGACGCGGGTTCGTGCCCTGGTCCTGGAAGATCCCACATGCCGCGGAGTGTCTGGGCCCGTGAGCCATGGCCGCTGAGCCTGCGCGTCCGGAGCCTGTGCTCCGCAATGGGAGGGGCCCCAACAGTGAGAGGCCCGCATACCGCAAAAAACAAAACAAACAAATAAAAAATGTGAGCATAACTTTGGACCGGTGATATGCTGAATTTATAGTGATAGTTTGCAGACTTTAGTGTGCTTGAAGCTCATCTGAGGTGCTTGAGAAAAAGAATTCAGGGTTCCGTCTCTGGAGATTCTAATTTGGTAGATCTATGGCCAAAATTTTGCTTAAACAGACCCTTTGGGGGGGGGTCTCTTTTGTGTGTGCACATGCATGTGTTTCAAATGAGGGGGAGCAGGGTGAGAATATGATACTTATAAGGGTAGACATAATTTTAAAAAAATTCCCTTTCCCATAATTCTTTTTTCCTTTTTCTTTTTTGAGTAAACTTAGCTACCTGATCCTTAGGAAAAGACATGGGAACTACATTAAGCAGATGTTCCTTGATCTGTGTAGGCTCAGAGGAGGCAGAGCAATTGCTGGCACGATAAAGGAGAGAAATGCCAAATGTTGCCAAAGGGTCCTGAGCCTCTGAAGAGGACAGATTAGAGTCAGAAGACTTAACTTTCATTCCTAGCACTGCTCTTTACTTACTGTGGCCTTGGACAAGTTGTTGGAAGCCCTCTGAAGCACTCTTCCTATTTACTAATTGGGCTAAGCTCTGTGACACACCCGGATATCCCCTGAGGGCTCAATGATTTACTCTGTCAGCTTCTGGAAGTGCTCCTAGAAAATGCCCTCAGCTTGGAGCCCTCTTTGGAGATGGCCTCAGCTGAGGAAAACTTCAGGCTTGTCAAAAGCCTGCCTCCTTCTAGGGCAGCCTCCAATAATGACTCATCACTGTGGTGGTGTA